>NC_142053.1:53310846-53633484 GCF_982192425.1 Myodes glareolus
CCTTGAGTTTCCCCGAATCCACTGCACTCTTTAGGTCTCCATCAAGAACAGATGCACTATAATAAATTTAAAAAAAAAAACCCACAAAAAACGAAAAAAATAAAATGGAATGATAGTACGTGCAAAAAAAACCAAACAAACAACAACAAAAAAACTAACAAAAAAAACAGACGCACTCTTCTGGCTTTTTTTGGCAGTGCATACACAAATATGCATACATGCACAACATCATACTAAACCTCAAAAACACATTTGTTAGAACACATACACATATTTCACTCTCATATATTAATGTCCCGAGTTCTTTGATGTATATAGTAGTAGCTCTTATTTTCACCAGTTGCTCTTATTTCTGGATGGTGACACAGTCATTTTATTTTTGTCCTTAAGTTTGTTAATATAGTGAAACCAAACTGATCTCACTTTGAGAAGCTGAGTTACTGGATAACAAGCGCTTTGTGTGTTGATAATGTGTTTTGATAGATATGATTTACTAATGTTTTACTGAGAATTTTTACAACTATGTACAAGAAGAATACTGGTTTTTTTTTCTGACAGTTTTGGTTAGGTTGCCACAGAATTTAGTGTCATAAAATAAAATAAGAAGCTGGTCATATTTATATCCTTGAAAATGTTTTGCAGATGAGATTTACCTCATCCTTAAATTTTGCTGAAGTTCATAAGATCGTTACTATGGACATGGAGATTAACATTATTGCGTTTGAAAAGTTTTTCAACTATTATTTTAATATTTTAATTGCTTGAAGGCTAATCAAAATTTCTTTTCTTTCCTAGATATTGTATATACATTCAAAGAATTGCTAAGTTTTGCTTAATTTTCAAATTATGTTATTTTCAGTGTTTTTTTACTATAATATTATTTATTAATTTTGCAATAAAACCTTACTTTCATTTCTAAAAAGTTTTAAATATTTGTCATACAATAAGATGCATTTTGGAGTGTATATATGTGTGTATGCTGTATATCATGTTCTAATTTATTTGTGTGTGTGTGTATGTGTGTATATTATAGTTTCGTGCCAAGAGCCTTCCTTGATTGCGCTCCTCATCATTTCATTAAAACAGTGGTCCCTCACTTTAACCCAGTTAGCAATGGAAGTTCCCTATCTCTGTCTCCCAAGCCCCCTGCATTACAGATGGACTGCCATGCCCAGTGGGCTTTGCTTTTTTTTTTGTGCCAGAGATCTAACTCGGATCTTGATGCTTTTCTGACAAGTGAATTGTCGAATACCTTTCCCATCCCCCATAATGTGCTGTTTTATATGCACATATATGATGTTTTGGTAACTGTTCTATTGCTCTGAAGCAAAACCCTGTGCAAGGCAACTAGAAAGGGGAACATTTAACTGGAGCCTTCCTCACAGACTCAGAGTGCATTGCCGTCATGACGGAGAGCATGGCAGCAAGCATAGCAGCCATGGTGCTGGAGAAGTAGCTGGGTGCAACATCCTGATCTGTAGGTAGAGAGGCAGGGAGACTGGGACTCTCCTTGGCTTCTTGAAACCTCAACACCCACTTCCAGTAACATGCTTCTTCCAATGGGACACATCTTCTAATCCTTCTTAAATAATGGTACTCATTGATTGAATTACAGCTCAGATATGAAATTATTCTGGCATCCAGGAATAAACGAATACCACAAAGTCATACCTAACACAGCAAACCTCACACAAGAGATTTATTGGGAGGGAAAAACACAGGAGAATGGTTGCCTCAACTCTGCTCAGATGAGAAGCAGCATAGAACTGAGCAGAAGACAGAGTTTATATGTGTGTGTGTGTGTGTGTGTGTGTGTGTGTGTGTGTGTATGATGTATGTATTTTCTTGGTGGGACAGAGCTTTCCAAGGTGACCAGAGACTGAAGATTATGTAGCCTATTTTGGGGGAAAATTCAGGCATTGGTGGGATTTTTTTCCATAGGCCACAGCCTGGTCACTCTCCTACCTTGAATGGGTGATTGAATCCCTTAGGATGGGGGACCGTGGACTGGCTCTTGGAGCTTCCCAAATAGGGCTTATGGGGGATAGCCACTGACATGCCTTGAGGGGTCAGGTCTGCCACTAGAGTAGTCTGGGGGTGGAAACTGGTGGCCAGAGGTCTCCAGGGTCATCTCTCGGAACAGCAGGGAATATTTCAGTTCTAACCAAGTTGGCATGAATACCAGTCTGCAGCTCTCCTTGGCAGATCTCCCACAGCTCTGGCTTCACCTCCACAATTTTACAAAAGGGGCCTCCCAGTCTCCATGCAGGGACTACGAGGCCTCCATGCCTGGCGCCAGTTGCTTTCTGTAAGCACAGAGGAAGACCCCACAGCCCCTATCTTTGAACCACTTGGCTAAAGCTAACAAGTTCTGCTGCCTGATGGGACTGGGAGCTTTCCCCATTGTTCAGTTACTTTTGCATCAGATTGCTGTTGATTATGGTTTCCTTCACTGCTTATGCCTTTCTTTAATTGCTTTCTACAAGTTGTGTGCCTAGCTGGATGGGGTCTTGCTCTGAGGTCAGCACTCCTTTTATTCCATTTAGTATCAGGCAATTACCTAAACTTTTATCTTCTTGGGCACTGAACATACCCAACTATGCTTCCTAATGTTCCTCCAGAAATTTTGGACAAGCACAGAAAACAGATACAATCTTTGCTAAAGTATCCAATTATGGTCTCTAGACCTTAGTAATCTTTCCCTTTGAATCTTCTTGAGCTGGGCCCACATTGCCCTATCAGCACAGTCCATTGAGCCCCACTTCCAGTGTTCAACTGCTTTTCTATTCCAAAGTCCCAAAGTTTTCCATAGTCCTCAAACAACAGCACAGTTAGCCCTTTCACAGTGATATCACAGTCTTGGTACCAGCTTCTATCTTAGCCACTGCTTTATTGCTATGAAGAAACACGATGACCAAGGCAACTCTTACTAAGGAAAGCACTCAAATAGGGCCTCCTTACAGTTTCAGAGATTTAGTCCATTGTCATCATGGCAGAGAACATGGTGGCAGGGAGGACAGTTATAGTGCTTGAGAACTAGCTGAGAGCTACATCCTGATCTGCAGGCAGGGGGGCAGAGAGATTGGGCCTGTTGTGGACTTTTCAAAACCTCAAAGACCACTCCTAGTGACACCTTTCCTCTACCCAAGTCTCATAACCTAATTCTTCTAATGCTTTCAAATAGTCCCACTCCCTGGTGACTAAGCATTCATATACTGGAGCCTATTGAGGCCATTCTTTTTCAAATCACCACATACCTAAAATTATTACTAATGTTAAAGAGTGTGATGGTTTGTGTTGATCATCAAATTTTTCTTCCTTTAGCTGAATGAAGTTAATATTTTTCCTTTGGTTTTCATGAATACTATTTTCAGTATAAGCAGTATCATAAAATATTTAGTCTTTTGATTTTGACATTTTATTTTCTAAAATGTATTTTAAGATTAATATATTTTATATAATATAGACATATTTCTTTTCTTTTGATAGATTAATATTCAATTGCATGGATACAAAGCATTTTACTTATCTCTACAAGTTCCTGGCTGTGTGTTTTTTATACTGTACGTTTTTCATGAATAGTTGCTCTGGGCTGGTTACAGCGAATACCTACCCGCCTTCTGAGGCGTGGCCTCAATGACTTTTTACCTGAATGTGGAAGCATGTCAGGCTCCTTCCTTGTTCTCTCTGCTTGCCCCTGGGCCTCGTTTTGGCTGTTCCGTTTGCTTTGTATCTGATCTTCATCATTGTTCAAGCAGAACATCCTGACTCCGTAAGTCTAACCCTTAATAAACACCAATCTGTTTTCTTAGTTCTGAGCTAGTGTGAGATTCCTTTTTTGTTAAGCATCTAATCATTTCAGCCTTCAGTTGGAACAATGTGGGTTTGAACTTCCTGCCCTCCAGGCTGGAGTTTGAGACCTCACACAGCCTGGACAGATTTGCTTTTGACTGAACTGTATTTTTTTTTTTATAAAATACCCATTACAAGGTAGTTTGTAGTGTGAGAGCTGGAGCAGGGATAGTGTTACCAGTCACTGAAAAGTCTCTGGAATGACCTTTTGTCCCAGGAAAGCATCCTAGGGATGCAGTGCCACAGTCTTCCAAGCAGTGCAGGAACTTCTGCAACAGCTGTGTCATGACTTCTTGCATAGGGGTGGAGCTGCAATCAGGTGCCTGGGGCTAGCAGCTCTGTTTTTCAGCCGCTGGAAGCTCCCTGGGTTTCTGTTCTTTGTGCCTGGAATCTGGGTTTTCTTTATTGATTTAACTACATCTAACCTCTTGAGTGACTCATTTTCCCCAGTTTTTTTCTTTTTTTTTTTTAACAAGTATTATGGCAGATTTTCCCACAAGCTCTGTCGTGATACCATTGTGTAGGTTCTAATCTCGACTTGGAAACAGCGCCATCTACTGGTTATGAGATGGAATGGCAGATTTCGTTTCTAATGGGACTTTTGCTACTCTTCTTGCTACCTTGATGGCAGAAATCACACAAGGCCCCCATGAATATGAAGGTACCTCAATTTACTGGTTATTAGGTTTTAGTTTTATTTTCCATATTATATCGTTATGGAAGTATATGACACTAATTGATAGGATTAATACCATGATAGGCAAAATTGACTCTGTATCTAAGGGTACTAGGAACTTACCTGAAAGGGTCCAGGCTGTTGAATTTGAAGTTATCACATGTTTTGATAAGGTAACAGAGAGAATATACCTCCAGGATGGCAATTTACATGATATACAGGAGCAGTTCAGGAGGAGATGTTATCTTTGAAAGGAAACATTAATACCTTGGAAACACAGGTGCAGAATGGGGATCAGAAAATTAATACTGGAGCAAAATCACTAGAAACATTTGCAGGTCAGGAGATTCAGGCTTTGTGAGAAATAATGAAAAAGAGATTTTAAATGATTGAGGATATTATTGAAGCTGATGAAAGGGGTGAGAAGGCACAGGGGTAGGATACAATGTCACCACTGGCTGTCAGAACTGGTTTACCCAGGATTTTAGCAGCATACGCAGTAATTTACTCTGACAAAGTGTCAGCTTCTAAAGACTCAAAGGGAGCCAAAGAAGGTAGATGGATGCCTGTAGGAAAGAATGTTCTAACGGAAATTAAGCATGTCATCATTACTTATGGCTTGTACTCTACATGTGTTAAAGAAATGATAAGGACTTGGGCTTCTAATGTCAGGGCTATTTCGCATGATTTCTCCCCGTTAGCATCAGCGATATTAGAGGATGGACCTACCTTGATGTTTGGAATTTATTTCAGAGAAGAATCCAAACATATAAAAGAGCAAGAAAGAGCAAAGGGTGTGGAGGTTTCCCAGGATCAAATTCTTGGCATAGGAACTTATGTTGATCCACAGGTCCAAGCTCTTTACGACAAAGAAGTTTTGTCCCTATGCCACAAAGCAGCCTTGAATGCATGGGATAGGATACCAGAACTAGGGTAAATGATAAAATCACATACCATGTTTAGGCAGGGACAGGGAGAACCCTATACTGACTTCTCGCAAAGATTAATTAAGGCTCTGCACATATGAGTAACAGACCCAGAAGCTAGATGAAAAATTCTTGAATCACTGACTTTTGAAAATGCAAACTTAGAAAGCAAAACCATAATTGGGCCTTTAAGTTCTAGATCAGCACCTATGGATGAATGGATTCAGCATATGATGAATTTTCAGACGTTTAGCTCCAATGATGAATCTTGGGTAGGAGAAGCGATTTCCAAAGCAATGAGGGGACATCAAACTGTCAAATGCATTAATTGTGGTAAATTAGGACACCTGAAAAGGGATTGCAGGCAAGAAATTTCTAGGAATAATACTTCATTTGGGAATGGCAATGTAGCATGAGGGCCGGCTTGTTGGGGTGTCTGTCCCGCCCGGTACCCCACAGCCGGCAACTCCCAAGGAAAAATCACACACAGGATTCCATAAGGTTATAAACTGATTGGCCCATTAGGTCAGGCTTCTTGTTAACTCTTATAACTTATATTAACCCATTATTCTCATCTATGTTGGCCATAATGGCTCCGTAACTTTCTCAGCTGGGCAAGTTACATGCTGCCTCTTCAGTGGTCTGTGCAGGAGTGGCTGAGGGAGTTTCCTTCTCCTTAGCCTTATCCTATTCTCATTGCCCCGCCTCTACTTCCTGTCTGGTTGACCCGCCTATACTTCCTGCCTGGCCAATCAGCGTTTTATTAAAATACATGATTGACAGAATACAGACAATTCTCCCGCACCATTTCCCTCTTTTTTTTTAAACAAAGGCAAATACCCATAGTCCATTTGTTGGGAATGTGGGCATAGTATTTCAGGCTACTTCCTGCTGGTTGGGGGCGCTGATGATCTTATGGGGACCTAAAGAAAATTTAGAGTTATACTCAAGTCCTGACTGGAGTATCCTGTGAGTCTTGATCATCTCAGGCAGCAATCCTGAATCAGTTCTGGAAGTAGAACTCTGCCATCTGGGCCATCTGTTCCTGTCGGAGATTTCTCAGGTGGCCTCCCTTGGTCAAAGATGATTTTTCTTAACTCTGAATAAACCCACAGCCTCTCATTTTCTGTGGAAACAAAAGCAAAATCTCTTCTCCAAAGTAACATACCTTTTGACTTCAATTTTGAAGCCAAGGTATTTTCAAAATGCCTATCTTGGATTAATTCTGCAGCATTTATAAGCAAATATTTTTTTAGCAGCTGTTGCTCCTTCCTCAGCATTTAAACAATTCAAAGAGAACATAATAACATACCGTATGAAGATTCTCTGTGCATTTTCCATCTTTATGCGGCTTTATTTTAACCTCTATTTCTTTTATTTTTACTTTTATTTTTTGAGACAGGTTCTCTGTATATCTTTGTCCTGGAATAACTTTGTAGACCAGGCTGTCCTTGAACTCACAGAGATTCTCTGTCTCTGCCTCCCCAGTGCTTACTACCACACCTTGAACTCAGAGATCTGTCTGTCTCTCCCTCCCAGGCATTGGGATTAAAAGCATGTACTACCACACCTTAAAGTCATAGATGTCAATCTACCTCTGCCCCTTGAAGTCTCAGAGGCCAATTTACCTCTGCCTCCCAGGCATTGGGATTAAAGGTGTATACTACCATACCCAACTACTTTCTTTCTTCCTTTTTTTACCCTAAGAACTTTAACCTTTAGCCTACATATATTTTTAACTCATAGTAAACCATTTAGAGGTTTTCTTCCTCTTTGAATCTCTTTTTACTGTATATCTCTCTTTTTCTGACCACATGAGTCTAAAACCGTGGCTTTGACGGCTAGATCCAGTTCATTCCTTAGCTTTCCAGACTCATGGCTGAGATACCAGCCAGAGCTGTGTTCACTGCCACAACTCTATGGCGTTTCAAGGTCCTTACTAGCAAGCAAGCTGTAGCATTCTGCTCACAGACCACACTCAATCGGACTGCCTGCCTGAAAGAGTCAGAGTTTGCTCTGGCAGGACAGCCCAGAAAGCCTTCATTTTAAAACAGCACAGCTTTTTTCCTGCTATGGCTGAAAACTGAAAAGCATGTGTTCAGCTTTTCACCAACACCATTTAAGTGTTTCGTGGCAGGACCTCTTAAAAGAGCTGCAAAGTTTTGCAGCTAAAGCTGAATCAGGAAGCCTCTCTTAGATGAGAGTGCTTGCTTGCCTCTAGCAAGCAGAGCAGACCCAAGAAGTTGCTGCTACCAAGAAGACATGCTTTACTCTATTCTTTCCCAAGCTTTTTCAAGTTTTCTGTGAATTCAGTTATCCACGTCTGGGTGCCATATGTAGTATGAGGGCCAGCTTGTTGGGGTATATGTCCCATCCAGTACCCACAGCAGACAGGCCCCAAAGAAAATATTGCATTATACACTTCTACCTCTGATTAAGATACTCATATATTATTTATGTATTGATATATATTTACCATATTGCAATGTATACTTGCACATTGTTTATATTTGGAGGTCACATTGTCTTCATTTATTGCATAGTTGTTTATTATCTCAGTCTTTAAGTAAGATAGATATTGAGAATTATATAGATCAATCGTCATCTAAGTTTGTCATTTATAATTAGACTAATCAGGTTCTTTAGATACATAGAGATTATATTCAGTATAGATAGATAATCTTCAACTTCTTCAAAGAGATGTAGAAAATGGCCTTTAATCTAATTCAGAGTTCTGTGGTAGGGAGACACAATCGCTCCTGGCAACACGGATCTATTCCCGAGAGAATGTTGAGCACCAAAGACACTCCACCTGGAACCTTTCTTCTTGGCAGAACTGGCCTTTGGGTAAAGAAATGCCCATACCTCAACTATTGACAGAGTTACAGAGTATTCGTAAATGGATAAAATAGGACTGTCATATCCTGCCAAGACAGGGTAAGATAGTTTTGAAAAGCTCCTTGCCTTTGAAAATGGTATGTCAGTTACGTTAGGCCTTAGCCAAAGTTGGTTGCTTCAACGCTGCAAACGTGACTTTGGGTGTTTGCCCAGGTAGCCAGTTGTCTCTGTGATTTGTTACATGTTCTGGAAGTTGTTTGATTGCACTTCCTAACTACTCAGGTAACATTATTTCCCTTCTCAGATCTTTGATGGGATTGAAGATTATATAAATGTAGTTACTTTCCTTTCATGACTTGGCCAAGTTATTTGTTATACAAGACTTAAGCTAGTTAGAATAGGATATTTGTATTTATTGTATATAATTTCGTAGGTTTGTTCTTATTGTATATAATTTCGTAGTAGGTTTAGAACTCTCTTACTTAAACAAAAGGGGGAGATGCTGTGGGAGTTCCTTCCACTCCTTCAGCCAATCGCCGCTGAGTTACCAGCCTATTGGGGCGTGGTCTCTCTCTCTTCATAAACAGCAGCGATTGTCCTCCTCTCTTTCTCTGGCTTCCGGCTCTGCTTCCGTCTCCTAGACTCCTTTCCTGTTCGCGCGGAGGGGCTGTTGTCTGGGACGGTAATCTGTAAGTTTTTTAAATAACCATTCTATTAATCATAATTCCAAACTGGTATGGGATTGTCTGTGATTTACGCCTTCATGGCAAGAATAGGAAACCTCGACCTTCAGGTATATGTAGGAGGTATGGTAAAGGATGACACTGGACCAATGAATGCAGGTCAAAAGAGACAGACAAGGCAACCCGATACCATCAGGAAACTAGTGTGAGATTCCTTTTTTGTTAAGCATCAGATCATTTCCACCTTCAAATGGTGTTGTTATAAATATTTGAGTAAAATAATTTAAAACATGTTTCTGAATAGTTTCAAATGAAGATATACAATCACCGGCAGAGATATAGAAAACAGAAGGAGCTCAACATAATTAACTGGCAATGAAATTCAACCATTGACCAATCAATCATTTTACAACTGTAAGTATGGCTATTAAAAACAGTTGAAATATAGCAAGTGTTACAACAACCAGTACACTTTAAGAGTAAAACTTACTAAGGTATAATGGAAAAAGCTATATAAATTCCTTTCTTAGGGAGAAATTAATTTATGAATTGATGAAGCATCTTTTCCTTGGAATATTCTCAAAAGTACTTCCACATTTATTACAGCACCATGCACAACAGTGAAAATCTAGACTATAAACTTTATGTTAAGATTATGAGAGTCCATTACATGTTTTAACTTTTGGTACATTTACTGATTATTTCACTATAATTATTTTAATTTTTATTTATTTTATTTTTTAAACAACATGGAAAGGATAATTTATTGAGTATCCTGTAGAAGAGTAGCAGACCAGGCATTGATTAGAAGTACCACCCACAATGTAAGGTAATGAATGCTGAGTGGTAATCCATTTGGATGATGCACTCTTACAGTTCCAGTAATAGTGAGTTTCTTTGTATGCATCCTTGCATATAATTCACACCATACAGGAGGATATTCTAGATTGTCTGGAATACAGTTCTGGTATGTTAGTATGAACCATGATGCATGGAATTTACATTTGCCTAATCTCTGATATGTCAATAGGGGTTCATGAAATTTAGGGTCATGGAAATATATAATCCTGATTGATCAGATGTCAGCCCAAGTCAAAGATTTGGGTCACAGCATGTAGAGCTGCAGTTCCTAATGAGAACCAACTTTATTTCCTAGGTTATTTTTAAAAATTAATTTACTTTTCATGTTGGTATTGTGTTCATATGCATGGGTGTGCTTATATATTAATGTGCATGTAGAGTTCAGAGGTCAACTTTGTGTAACATGAACATTATGGATGGAACCAAAGCTTTCTGATTGAATTTCAGCCCTACTCCACAAAATGAAACTCATAACTGGAACCATTGTTAGACCAAACACTTTTGAGTAGCCAGGTCATAGACCCTTGGGGGAGAACCTACTACTGTTATTCTACTAAATAATCACAGTATCAAACTGACACCTAATGATTTATTGTTAATATATCTCTCAATCCTCATCAATTAAGCTTATAATTGGAGTAGATGGTGATTAAACTGAGCCCCCAAACTGGCCCAGAGACTGCAGCTGCTCTATCCGAATGGGACATATATATATATATATATATATATATATATATATATATATATATATATATATATATTACACTTTAACCTCCCGTATCAAGAAATAATTGCAGGAGAGAGGGCAAAAAGCCTGTAAGAGTGAGAAGCCTTTGATTAATACAAGGAAAATATTTCTTCCACACACATTAGAACAGCATCACATAGGAACCCACATATATTACTATGTGGGTAACAGTCCAGTACTATATACTGTAATAGCATGCACAAAGCCCCAAGCATGTATAATCCAGACAACATCCTAGTATGGGGAGGATGAGGTAGTCATGAAGTTCCATTATTTGTTCATCATGTTTTGTTTTTCACTTTCTGTTTACCTGTTTTATTTTTGTTGAGAGAGAACACAAAGTTGGGTGGGTAGGTTGGTAGGGAGGATCTTTGAGAAGCTGGGGAAGGGAAATAATATGAACAAAATATACTGTATTAACAAAAATACTACTGGTCCTGGTAAGTCCACCATGATCATGCTCTAGTGGAAAGCCATACATGAAAGAAAATATGGAAAGCACACATTGAACTTGATTGGTGAAAAAGACCCATACAAAGTTGTGGGTTTAAGGAAAAACGAATAGATCTGAGAGGACTGGTTTGGTAGTTTGAAATAGACTGGCCACCATAGGCTCAGAGATTTGAATAACTGGTGTCTTAGTTGTAGGAGATGCAGGCATGTCCTGACAGCAAGGCTACTTGGCATGCTGTGTTTCTCAATATGAAGCATGGCACATTCTGCTTCTGAGTGGTGCCAGAAGTCAGAACACTGAATTCTGAAGAAACACAAATAACTGGGCAACATGCCTGCAGGTGAGTCTGTCCTCTCCATGTCTCCTTTAATGTGCTTCTTTGTCATAGAGACTGTGGTGGTTTGAGAGAAAATGGTTTTCATAGGCTCATAAGAAGTGGCAATATGAGGAGGTGTTGCCTTGTTGAAGTAGGTGTGGCTTGTTAGAGGAAGTATGTCACTGAGTGGGCTTTGAGGTTTCAGATGCTCAAGCCAGGCTCAAAGTATCACTCTCTTCCTGCTGTCTGTATATCTTAATATAGAACTCTCAGGTACCTCTCCAGCACCATGTCTGCCTGTGTCTCACCATGCTTCCCCCATGATGATAATGAACTAAACCTCTGAACTTTAAGCCAGTCCCAACTGAGTGGTTTCCTTTAGAGAGTTGCTGTGGTCATGGTGTCTCTTCACAGCAATAGAAAACCTAACTAATACAAAAGTTGGTTCCAGGAACTGGGATATATCTGTGATAGGCCAGACCATGTTTTTGTTTGGAGGACTATGGAACACTTCAGCACCTTGGACTAGAAAAGTTGTTGAATGCTTTAAGCATGGCTTAATGGGCACTACTAGTAGGAGCACAGAGGACAGCAGTGCTGAGGGTGATGAGAACTGTGGGGGCCCAGCTCAAGAGGTTTCAGAGGAGAAGAGTGATAAATAGTATGTGGCATAGAGAACATTCTTGGAAATTGTGGCAAGTAATGTGGCTGCTTTCTGCCCCTGTCCAAAAAAATCTCCCTGAGGCAGAGGAAGTTTCCAGACAGTCTAGTATTAACTGTGTTGCTTGGTTCTTAATGGTCACACTTATGCAGATTTCAAATGAAATGGAGAAAGCTGAGTAAGGAACAATTCAAAATTACCATTGGAGGAGAAAAGGAAGATCAGGAAGTGTAGACAGATTTTAAAAAGCTTGATGCTAAGTGGAATAAAGGGAGTGGTGACCTCAGAGTAATACCCTACCTGTCTAAACTTCCAACTTGTGAAAAGGAATTATAATGAAAAGTCGTTAAAGCAAAACTTAGGGTCAGGCTTCGTGCTATACTCTTTTAATCCAAGTTCTTAGAATGCAAAGGCTTGCTGTACTCTGAGTTGAAGTCCAACCTGGTCTACAGAGTCACTTCCAAGAGAGCCAAGCTTAGGCAGAGAAAGAAATCATCAAAAAACAGAAAGCTGGTGAAAATGTATTTACACAAGGGGGCCATGCTCCAACCCCAGGAAGCTGCAGAACTTGGCAACTTTGACATGTGGTTCTGTCTTTAGAGTCAAGGATAGAAGAAAGACATGATGTGATCTCCCTCCATGGTTAAGAAACCCACTAAGAGCAGGAGCATAACATAGGTGTCCTTGCACAGAGGCCTAGAGGGGTCATTGTGTGAAGCTATGTAGGTGAGGCCTGGATTGCCTTGGAGACTTCAAAATGTTGAAGATGTCAGAGCAAAGGATAGGTGCCAAGATGAGCTCCTAACAGGGAGTGGAACCAACCCAAGAGAAAGAAGCATGTTGTAGTCATCAGAGCTGAAAGGCCTTGGAGATCTGAAGATTGTTTTGACATCAGACATGGAGTACAGACTTTTGAGTTTGCCCAGCTGATCTTCTGTTTTGTTTTGGTCCAGAATTTCTCCACTATGCTCCCTTTCCTCCATTTTGGCATAGTAATGTGTATCCTGTACCTTTGGAAGTATGTGCCCTGTTATTTTTTTTTTTGGTTTTGATTTTATAGGGTATTAGAGTTAAGAGATCACATGAGTCAGAAGAGACTTTGGACTTTTACAGGGTTGAGACTATTATATATACTATGGGGACTTTTCAAGTTGGACTTAATGAATTTCTGCATTATGATATGACTACAAGCCTATGGGGCCCAGGGATGGAATATGGCAGTTTGTATAGGAATGGCTTCCATAGGCTTTTATGATTGAATGCTTAGTCTTTAGGGAGTGATGCTTCTTAAGAGTGGCTAGGATTTGGAGAGAAAGAGAGACAAGAGAGAGAGAGAGAGAGAGAGAGAGAGAGAGAGAGAGAGAGAGAGAAGGACTTCCAAGACCATGCAGGAGCAGGATTGGTGGGTTTGTGCTCAGTAGGAGGTGTGGATGAAAAAGCATTTGATTGCTGCCACCTAGGAGACCTCATGAATTTGTTCCTGGAGGAAACAAAGAAGTCAGGGGCTCGAAGAAAACTAGATAAATGGAATGGTCTCACAATAGGGTTGAGCTTGTCAAAAAGGGAAGAGTAACCCCAGAGTAAGGGAGAGGAAGTGGGTTGGTTATGCCATCGAAGGTCCTCCCCAAGTTTCTAGAGTGACATGACCCATGTCTCCACCAGGCCAGGATGGCTAATGTAGCAGGAGCATTCTTTCCCCAGGAGCAGCCAGGTGTCTGTAAAACAGATGGAACAGATTTACTCCTTGGTGTCATAGCAAAGGTTATGGCTTTGGGTTAAAAAGTATGTGCATCTTTCCTATGTCTAGAGAGCCTGATCTATGTTTTAACTTGATGAAATGTACCTTTAAGCCTATACTTAGAAGACAACCAAAGGAAATGTAAAATCCTGAGCTTGTGACTGAATAACAAGTAGTCAATGCTCTATCAGTTTATCAGAGCTCGTTTGTCAATGCTACAACTCTGAATATTTGAAATCTTGGTGTAGCAATAGCATAGAAAGGGGACAGAAATCTTAAATAGTTCCCAGTTTCACATAGCTTACGTCACTTATTTATACCTTTACAACTTGCATTTATACATCTTAAATCATTTTCTGGAACCTTTCTTAGACCTTCAAAACTTGTATAGACTTTAACCCCTTTTTTTCTACCTATTCATCTACCAGATATACAAGTAATTATTAATGAGAACAGTCATTACAAATCATGTTCCTTTAGTGGAAAGTCTGAAATCTGTTCATCCTTCAATATGAAGCCTGCGATCAAGGCAAACTTATCTGTATTTTTCACAAGAGACCTAGTAGCTTTACCTAACAAAGGTATTACTGAGGTAGCTGTAGCCTTGAGGGGCTGTGGAACTGCAAGTCTGCTGTTACCTAGCTGACAAAACTACAGTTAGTCTACCCATCAGCACGATCAGAGATTTGAGACGGGATAACCAAAGTGACAGAGACTAGACCATAATCCTTTATCCTGACAGCTATCCCAGGATCCTGTGGTCTCCATGGCATTAGGTCAAGGGGGTACCAGGACAGCAGCTTTGGTGCAGGCCCAGAAGATGAGAGGTTTTTCTGTGGAAGAGGAACGGAGGAACTGACCTTACCTTGTCTAGGGGCAATTAGCTCTTATGTATCCTGATTGCCCACAATTTGGACGAAGCCCTGCCAGCAGATGAGGCATTGGGGCAGTCTTGCCCAATGGTCCATTTTCTTCTTGGAGACTTTGGAGGTCACTGCTAGGATCTTGGAGTCTCTGTCTGTCATATAAGTTTAAATTCCTTAAATTTTATATTTAGCAAATCTTTGACAAATCTATTATTGCTCTGTAAATCTCCAGCCTTAATCATTTTTACCAGTTTTTAATGTAATAATTTCTGAATTGAAACTCTTTTAGTATCAAGATTAAGACTTATAAACATAACCTACAAAGAGACTGGGAACTTACCTGATTCTTATATACTGTATGATTATAGAACATAACAGCTCCCTGTATAACATAGTTTACCAAAATAGCTATAGCTTAAAAATGCTAAAAAAATCCAAAGAGGTTAGACATATATCTTTAAATCAGACTTTATAGACCTGAAGTAAGGATAGCCATTCTCTCAGCCAGGGTTCCAAGTTGTTGTTTTCCTATTGTTGTTGTAGTATTGTTTTGCTTTGTTTTTAACTAGACTGCTTGCTTCATTATTTAGGATATCATTACATCATAAGATAGGAATTACTTAGTCTCTGGTGTTTAGCTGTCGTCCTAAATTTTTGCTTTTTATTTACTTATTTATCAAAAGTGGTGTATTAACAAAGATATTATAATAAAATATGTTATAAAATTTAAGATGTTCCATAACCTTAAAAGCTGTATCTTAAAAATATTCAGTCCAATTAAACTTTCTGTAAAACTCTAAAATTTCTTTTTAAAGCAGTTTAAAATCTCTCAACTGTGTGTTCTGCTTCCAACTAAAGTCCCTTTTTAATTTCAAGATGTAGGACTCTTGGCTGTTTCTTCAGCACCATGTCTGCCTGCATGCTGCCATGTTCCACTAGGTGGACAATGGACTGAACCTCTGAAACTATAAGCTGCCATATCATTAGAATGTTTTCTTTATAAGAGTTGTCCTGGGCATGGTGTCTCCTTACAGTAATAACTGTAATTCTTGTTTGACACTTGTTTTGTTAGATGCAATTTTACTCGGTTAAAGTTAAAACCTTCTTTTTTATTTAAAACAGAAAAGGGGATATTATGTGGGATTCCCCTCTATATGCAATGAATAGTGGGTTTGCACACAGACAAGGAGCTCTAAGCTTAGGAAATCCCCATCCTTTATAAGGGACTACTTTTCAATCAAAGGAGGACATTGTTTTAATATGCTATACAGAAAAGAGGTGTACCCTCTGTCCTGGAAGAAAACACTATCGAACTCTTCTAAGACTGTTGACTGAGGAAAAAACTTGAAAATAATTTACTGGAAAAATATGTGCACCAATTTTAGGTCTGTAGTGAAATAACTCCAAATTCTAGATCCTCTTGTGTGCAGAGTGTAAGACTACAGGCTTGTGCAATAAAGCCCATCTTAAAAGCTTTCTCTGTTAAGTGATCCTGTCTTAAGTCACATGTGCATGTCTTTTCACAGATAGGATTGTTTCACCTTCATGTCTCTTCCATTCATAAATTTCTGTCTTTTATTGGGTGCTCAATGGTCTGATGATGGTGGGCAGGACCTAGCTCTTATTTCTTAGTAGTCTCCATTTTAAGGGTTCGATAGTGCGTGTGTGTAAGGAATTCTGGAGAGTGGTTGGATGCTATCAGCTTTCCTACCTCACTTCCACGAGGCACCCAAATATTGCCATGAATTCATGATTATGTGTGAGAGAACTGCGTGCCTCTACCCCTTCAGTAGGGTAAGAAATACATAATGCTACTTACTTCTAGAGGATATGTACCCATGGTTTTTTTCATATTTCTCTGTTCATAACATTTTAATAACTTTCCCATGTAATAAATGGAAATTTGTGACTGTGGAGTGATAGAATTCACAAACATATTTGATTATAAAAGGAGAATATTGAGAACAGGAGATGAGGACACACTGAATTTTCTTCACTAGTGATGTTGTTTCTTTTTGCAGGCTTGTGTCAGTCAATTCCACTTGCTTCCTCGACCGTTTTGAGCATCTAGTAGAAGTTCATTGATAAATATCCAGAAAATAAATAAGACTCCCTCTGTTTCTGAAGATCATGGTTTTCCTTTTTTTTAATACTGCCATGGTAGACCACAGTTCATTTTTAGAAATTGTTGTAAAATGGAGAGGCAGGCTGCATCCCACCACCCAGCTTCTGGCTGCCCCTGAAATAATCACAAGAAAATCTGTATTAATTAAATTGCTGCCTGGCCCATTAGCTTTAGCCTCTTATTGGTTAACTCTCACATATTAGTTTAACCCCTTTCTAAGAATGTGTATGTCACTACGAGCTCGTGGCTTACTGGGAAAGATTCAGTATGTCTGACCTGGCAGCTTCATGGCGGGCAGCTCTCTATCTCTGCCTTCTTTCTTCCAGCATTCTGTTCTGTCTACTCTGCCTATCTAAGCTGCTGTCCTATCAAAAGGCCAAGGCAGTCTTTTTATTTAAACAATGAAAGTAACACATAGACAGAAGACCCTCCTACACCATATACCCTTTTCCTGTTTAAACAAAAAAGAAAGGATTTAACTTTTACATAGTAAAATTACATATAGCAAAACAGTTATAAAGCAAGAATTACAGTTACATTATTTATATCTATTTTATCTTTTATCATAGCTAAGAAAAACTGTAACTCTCTACCTATTCTTCAACTCCATCAAAGACTTCAGAAGAATATAATATTACCTAAGTAAACAAGAAGTAAGCAACTTCTAAAACTCTAGAAATGACAGAGACATCTAGCTGCCTGGACAGTCACCCAAAGTTCTTTTATACCGTTGGGGCATCCATCCTCAACCTATAGGCCCATAGTATCCAGCAGACATTTCCATGAAGCAGGAAATTTCAAAGGCAGTTCAGTCACTATCTGCTGTGTCCTGCAGAATGTCTCATAAATCAGGAAACCCGAAAGACCATCTCACCTTCAGGCAAGTTCAGCAGTCCTCTCTCTGTGGGTTCTTCATGTCCAGTTTATTCTACAGTTCAGGCAAGAGCAGTTTCTTGCCCAAATGGCTAACCAACTCCCTAAGGAGCCTCTTCAATGCCCATCTTCTTCAGAAAGTAGTTTGTTGCTGTCAGGAGCAGACATGTCTCATTGTCATGAAAAACCCTAAGTTATTAAAACATTAAATGCCATATTCTATAGTCTTTGAAAGATATGAAGAATGCCTATTTAACTGAAATATATGTGTACATATCTAGAAAATCTAACTAAAATGGCTACAAGCTTGACTATTATTGATGATTATCCATTAACAACATATATTTCTTAATTAAACATTACATTTTAAAATGAACTACACAATCACAATACCTTAATCAATATCAGAAATACATATGCATATAACAAAATTGACCTTAAAATCCATACCAATGCAAATTATTCATATCTATATCATAACCCCCTTTAAATGTAAAAAGAACATTTATAAACAATATTTGGGAATATGGATGTAGTTATTTCTCTCTAAACTTCGTCCTCCTGAGTGGGGGCACTGTTATTCAGGTCTTTCATGGTATAACCTATGTGCTAGGTTCATCTTAGTCAGCAATTGAGTGAAGTGATTTTCTGAAGATATTCACAGCAACCTTTCAGGAGGGTGTGGTCTATCATACCATACTGGCATAGAAAGAATCCACAGGGTTTTATCCTCTGTGAAAACAAAAGAAGAACCTCCTTTCCATAGCATCATATTCTTAGACCCAAATTTTGAAGCCAATAGACCTTTAGAACATATGTGCTGGATCAGCTTATCAGCCCATACAATGAAATGTCTCTTTGTATTTAGCTCCTTCACAGTCAAAAAATTCAAGGAAAATACAATATACAGAATCCAAGCTCTCTGTGAATTTTCCATTTTTATGTGGCTTATTTTTCTTTATTTATTTTAATCTATAACTATCTGTATTCTGTCCCTTTAAAGACTTTCCCTTTTTTTAAGGCATTAACTTTATTTTCTATATTCTTTTTGTTCTCTCTCCCTAGCCTACGTATGTCTAACACTGTGACCCTGCTACGGACCGGCTCAGGAGAGCCACTCACACTGTGAGGGAACAGGACGAAGGACAGGATATTTCAGGATACAGTGGAGGAAATTGACAGACAGTCACTCTCAATGACTTTTCAATATTTTGAAAATGCTGCTGCGATTTTACTGTTTTCAGTGCAGGATTATATATTTTTTACAATCAAAGAACTTGGCAAAGTCATACATCATCAAATCATAGAACAGAAAAGAACAGTGTAGGGAGCCGCCTGGATGTGGCCTTGGCCAGATAGTGCCAGCACTCCTACAGCCTGGAGGTATACATATCCTTTGATGTTGCCGCCTTAGGCCGGTGTGCTGGAGCCTTGTTTTGCATTTCAAGAGACTCGGTCTCCTGACCTGTCCCGTGGCCTTGGATCCTAGTAGAATGGCATCAACCAATCAGCATTCGAGCCTCTCACCCTAGAAAAGCGGCTGTCTTTGGATTTTTCGCTCTCTCTCGTCATCCCTGTTCCCCATTCCCCCTTTCAAGCAAGGAGCTCTAATAAATTGTGATTGAGAAGGATTCTTGATTTTGTGACCGTCCATTCCTGCTGGTCAGGGAGCGCGTCACATTTTGGTGCTGAAAACCGGGACGCCGGATTTGAACAAGCCAAGGAGGGAGCAGAATTCAGAACTCAACACAAAGAGCGGTGACTGACGTCAGGAAATCCTCCAGATGTAAGCTGATTGCTAAGGCTGGTCCAGAGTGGTAATGTGTGCATTTGTTCTTCTATGTTGCTTTGGGTTGCGCTGTGATTAACCAGGTGGTGAGTGCCTTTGCTGCTGCGACTACAGCTCTAGTCAAAAGTAAAACTAAGTCCGCAGTAGATCAAGCGGCATTTTTCTAAAAGGACCTCCTTGTAAGTAAAAAGGAGGTTTTTTTCTTTAGCCCAGGGGGTAAGTGCGCACCATGGGCAATTCTTATGGAGCCAGTTCGAACCCCAGGGAGATTTATCGCTCAATCCAGGCACTTTTGCGACAGCGTGATTTAAAGATCTCTTCTAGCACTGTCGCTAACATTGTAAAAGACATTATTGATGTCTCACCTTGGTTTGCAGCTTCAGGTGACCTAACTTTGCCATCTTGGAATAAGCTAGGCAGGGATTTGGAACAAGCAGAAGGAAATATTGGGAGAGGCACACTTCCTTTTTGGAGGATGGTGCGGGACTGCTTGAAGGAAGAACGTAATATAGAGATATTAAAACAGGGTCGCAAGGCATTACAGAAACATCAGGACAGCTTTTCAGAATCAGATCAGAAGGAGGAACAAGAGTGTAGGCCTAGAAAGAAAAAGGAAAAATTAAAAGATAAGGATCCGGAAATAAAAAAAGGAGAAAAGGGGAAGAGAAGCCCCATAGCTTTAGTAGTGAAAGAATTTGTAGATTTAGATTTATCAGAGGAGGAAGAACAAATAGAGGAAGCAGCGGCAAAATCCGAGAAAGAGCAGCAAGGTAGCCGGAGGCGGGGCGATGTTGATGTGTTTACTACAAAGGGCAGAAGAGACGAGGCGCCAGTTCCTGCTGCCCTCCCCCCATCCGCCCCTCCACCCATGTACCAGCAGGTAGCTACAGAAGGTCACAGCTTCATAGGAAGGCAAACTTGGTCGCAACTGGCTGCTGCCTTTCCTGTTTTTGAGGAGCCACAGAATTACAATAGGTGGTATGAACCAATCCCATACAGACAGCTGAAGGATTTGGTTGAAGCTGCGAGAAATTATGGAGCAAATGCCAGTTATACAATCGCATTATTGAGAAGGATTGTTACAGTAGCACTGACTCCTACAGACTGGCAGGAGATTGCAAGAGCAGCTCTTCCAGCAGGGCAGTTCCTGGATTTTAAATCTATAGTCCAGGACAAGGCTCAGACCCAAGAGCGCATTAACATACAAAGTGGCCACCCAGAGTGGACGGCTGATATGCTTCTTGGACAGGGGGCATTTGCTGGAAATCAGAATCATTATCCTTGGGAGGTTTATAGGCAGGTTAGTGAGATTCATTATAGAGCATGGAAATCACTCCCTAATAAAGGTGAAACAGCTGGTAACCTAACCAAGATTATTCAAGGTGCTGCAGAGCCATTCTCTGATTATGTGGCTAGGATGACAGAGGCAGCTGAAAGAATGTTTGGGAATTTAGATATTTCATTGCCTTTTGTCCAGCAAATAATATTTGAGCAGAGCACCAAGGAATGTCAAAGAGCAATAGGTCCAGTAAAGGGAAAGGGATTAGAAGCCTGGATCAAAGCCTGCCGTGAAGTTGGGGGGCCTCTAACCAATGCAGGGCTGGCGGCTGCTGTGCTTGCTGCTGCCAGAGGTGTCAGAGGAGATAAGGGAAAGGCATGCTTTAAATGTGGACAGTTGGGGCATTTCAAAAAACAATGTCCCAATAGTCATAATGCCTCAGATTCTTCAGGGCTCTCAGCTGCAACATCGCAGAGGCAGCCAGACATTTGTCCCAGATGCAAGAAAGGGAAACATTGGGCTAATAAGTGCAGATCAGTTAGGGATATAAATGGACAACTTATTCCTATGCCTATTCAGTCATTGTCAAAAAACGGATTGAGGGGCCCATGCACCCAGGGCCCAAAAATATTTGGGGCAATTCAGAACACGATGGCAGTCCCCGAGATGACTCCATCGTCCCAACAAGAAGGACAGCCAAAGGCTCCGGAGGGCTGGACCTCTGTGCCACCTCCAAACTGCTATTAACTCAGGATATGGGAGTTCAGGTCATAGAAACTGACGTGTTTGGGCCATTAGAAAAAGATACTGTTGGCATAGTCTTGGGACATTCATCCTCAATTATGAAAGGCCTGATAGTCCATCCTGGAGTCATAGACCCTGCCTATGAAGGTTGCATTAAAATTCTTTGCCATTCTCCATACGGGGTAGTTTCCATCGCCCCAGGAGACAGAATAGCTCAACTCTTAGTTCTGCCTTCAGGGCGTAATAAGCTTCCAGCAGAGGGGCTTGTCTTAAAGGACAAAAGCCTTGCTCCCATGGGAGTAGATTTGGCTTGTTTATCCTTGGAGCTTGATCAGCGACCAATCTTAAATTTAGAAATAGAAGGAAAGATTTTTTCAGGCCTAGTGGATACTGGAGCAGATAAAAGTATCATCAGATCCCAAGCATGGCCAAAACGCTGGCCCTTACAACAGGCCTCCCAGTCCCTTCAAGGGCTGGGGTATGCACAAACACCGCATATAAGTGCTAAGGAGTTAGTCTGGAGAACAGAAGATCAGAGAGGGACTTTTCAGCCTTTTGTGGTTGATTTGCCCATCAACCTATGGGGCAGGGATGTGCAGTCTCAAATGAGATTGAGACTTACAAATGATTATTCTGATACCAGTAAGCAAATGATGGCACGTCAGGGCTGTGTTCCCAATAAGGGACTTGGTAAATGTCTCCAAGGTAGACAGAATCCTATTGAGACTGTCTCCAAGTTAGATAGAAAAGGCTTGGGTTTTTCATAGGGGCCACTGAAGCTGTAGCTTCCACACAAAAGACATTGCCCATCCCTTGGCTAGTAGATAAGCCGGTATGGGTCCCTCAGTGGCCCCTTTCCTTGGAAAAGCTGGAAGCTGCAAGACAATTAGTACAAGAACAGTTAGAACTAGGACATTTAGAACATTCTGTATCGCGTTGGAATACGCCTATTTTTGTGATTAAAAAGGCTTCTGGAGGTTGGAGGTTACTGCATGACCTTAGGGCAGTCAATGCTCAGATGCAGGTCATGGGCCCAGCCCAGCAGGGTCTTCCATTGCTTTCAGCAATACCAAAGAATTGGCCTGTAATTTCCTTGGACATCAAGGACTGTTTCTTTTCAATTCCCGTGTGTCCCCAGGACCGGGAAAGGTTTGCATTTACTCTTCCATCTGTTAACAATGAGCAACCCAATGCTCGGTTTCAATGGAAAACTTTGCCTCAGGGAATGGCCAATAGCGCCCTCATATGTCAGTTATATGTAGATGCAGCATTGAGTCCTGTTAGGAGACAATTTCCTACGGTAAAAATTGTTCACTACATGGATGATTTATTATTATCTGCCCCACATCAGGAGACCCTGAAGGAAGTTTTCCAAAAGGTTACATCCCTTTTGGAGGAGCAAGGACTCCACATAGCCTCAAATAAAGTACAAACATCTTCGATGGTGAAATTTTTGGGGACTATAATCACCCCTGAAAGCATCAGGCCTCAGAAAGTGCTTATTCGCACCCATCACCTTAAAACTCTTAATGATTTCCAGCAGTTGCTGGGAGATATAAATTGGATTAGAGGATATCTAAATATACCTCGATCTGAGCTCTTGCCTTTATTTTCCATCTTAGAAGGCAATCCTGATATCTGTTCACCTAGAGCCATGACCCCGGCTGCAATGCAGACCCTTAAGAGGGTAGAATCTGCTATTACTACAGCTCAATTACAGCGAGTGAATCCATCCTTACCAATTTTGCTATGCATTCTCAAAACAAAAAATTATCCCACTGGAGTGTTATGGCAAGATGGACCCCTCTGGTGGATGCATGGAAATTCCATAGGAGTAAGATCTGTTCAATATTATCCAGAATTGGTGGCTGGCCAAGCATTAATGGGAATAAAGCTTTGCTTAGCCCACTTTGCGAGAATGCCTGACAAGTTGATAATTCCCTATACGAGGGAACAGGTAGAAGTTTTGACAGCCACAGTAGATGGCTGGGCTATCCTGCTTTGTGCATTCCCTAATGTTATTGACAATCATGTGCCAAGGCACCCCTTAATAAATTTTGTGGAGAAAAATTTGGTGTATTTTCCCAGGATTACCTCACCCCACCCATTAGAAGGAGCCTTAACTATCTATACAGATGGCTCAAAGACCGGAAAAGGGGCTCTGGTGGCAGGAAATGCTAAACCTGTGGTCTTTCAATTTCGACCTGATTCCCCCCAAGTCACTGAGTGCTTGGTGGTTTTGGAGGTGTTTCAGAGATTTCTTGAGCCATTTAATTTAATTTCAGATTCACAATATGTGGTCAATGCTGTGGCCTCTCTTGAGGTTGCAGCCTCAATTCGCAGCTCAAGTACAGTGTCTAATATTCTTTTACAAATACAAAAACATATTTTAAAAAGAGAAAATCCCTTTTATGTTGCTCATATTCGAGCCCATTCTCTCTTGCCAGGACCTATGGCAGAGGCTAATGCTCAAGCTGATGGTGCTACTCGAGCACTCGCCCTTGTGGCTACAGATTCACTCCAGCTAGCTAGAGATTTCCATCAGCTTTATCATGTTCCAGCGAATACACTTCGCTTAAAGTTTAAGATCTCTAGGGAAAATGCCAGGAGGATAGTAAAAGCCTGTCCCTCCTGCGTGACCATGTTACATCCCCCACATATTGGGGTAAATCCCAGGGGGTTAAAGCCAAACTCACTCTGGCAAATGGATGTGACTCACATCTCGGAGTTTGGCAGACAAAAGTATGTTCATGTGTCGGTGGACACATGCTCTGGAATAATTCATGCCACCCCACTGGCAGGGGAAAAGGTAACTCATGTAAAAATGCATTGCTTAGAGGCCTGGGCAGCTTGGGGAAAGCCAAGTCGTTTAAAAACCGACAATGGCCCAGCATATGCCTCACAGGGCTTTAAAGCCTTTTGCAAGCAATTACAAGTTGAACATACCACTGGCCTACCATACAATCCTCAAAGCCAGGGTATCGTAGAAAGAGCAAATAGAAATTTAAAGGAAATTTTGCGAAAGCAAAAAGGGGGAATAGCTATAGCAGCTTCCCCCAGAGAAAGGATTTCTCTTGCACTCTTTACACTTAATTTTTTAATTCAAAATATTGCTGGAAAAACAGCAGCAGACAGGCATGCCCTGTTTGAAAGCTCTACAGAGCGAGATTTGGTCATGTGGAAGGATGTATTGATTAATAAATGGTGTGGACCGGATCAGGTAATTACCAGATCCAGGGGAGCAATTTGCATTTTCCCTCAGAATCGTGAAGATCCAATCTGGGTGCCAACGAGACTGACAAGAGAAATAAAGAAGAAAGATGATCCAGTGGATGCTGAGTGTCCTGCTGTGGAAGATTCGTGCGGAGACAGCAGAGATGACACCCTGGGCGGTGTCAAGAGCAACTGTTCACGTTATCACCTTGAGCAGCACCCTGTGCAACCTCTTATCTCTTAACAATTTTCTGACTGACTCTATTCTGCCTTTCTCCCTCCTTGGGGATGGGTGGGAGCAGAGATATCCTTGGCATGCTGTGTCTAGGTGGAAGTGCTGTATGTCTTTGATTGGTGTGCTACCTGCTAGCCCAAGTGAGGAGGGACAAGGTCTTTGTGGCACAGGCCTTGGCAGTCTTGGAATGTGTATCCTCACCCCAGGTTTGGCTCTCAGCCTCAAAAGAGCTCACAGGCAATTAGCCATGCATAGCCTTTGCACCCTCTAGGGACCAGATAGTCCCACGGCACAGAGGAAGGTATGCATAGGCGGAGGGTGTGCAGACACAGCCCTAGCACTCCCAGGGAAGTAATTGTCCCATTGCACGGGAAGGGTGTGTCTTGCTTTTCTTTTCTTTAATCAGTCCACACATCATGAGGTGGGGACCAGATTGGAAAATAGTTTTGCCTTATTGCTCTAAAAGACAATAAAAGGAGGAGCTGTAGGGAGCCGCCTGGATGTGGCCTTGGCCAGATAGTGCCAGCACTCCTACAGCCTGGAGGTATACATATCCTTTGATGTTGCCGCCTTAGGCCGGTGTGCTGGAGCCTTGTTTTGCATTTCAAGAGACTCGGTCTCCTGACCTGTCCCGTGGCCTTGGATCCTAGTAGAATGGCATCAACCAATCAGCATTCGAGCCTCTCACCCTAGAAAAGCGGCTGTCTTTGGATTTTTCGCTCTCTCTCGTCATCCCTGTTCCCCATTCCCCCTTTCAAGCAAGGAGCTCTAATAAATTGTGATTGAGAAGGATTCTTGATTTTGTGACCGTCCATTCCTGCTGGTCAGGGAGCGCGTCACAGAACAGCACAAAACAGTTTACAAAAAGAATCTTTGAAGATGCTTTGACTTGAGCACAAGGAGTTCTGCTCTCTCATATTTTGTAAAATAAACTCTTTTTTCATGCCTTCAGAGAGACTATTGCCCTTGAGCTAGGCTATCTTTATCAGCTTGCACAGGTGGCTGGCTGGTTTGAGCTAAGTGACCTTGTGTGCCTGGGTGGGAAAGAAGAAGGCTACTATCTCCCTGAGAAAGCTTTCTGCTAGGAAATTTCTAATACATAGTCTTGAATCTCTCTGAAATTTACTTCATATCACTGACCTTAACTCTCCTCTCTTCTCAATTCTCAGACTCAGATGTTGTCAATTTAGGTTAGGTCTTTTTCTTCCCACGAGAAAGGTTTCATAGGCCTTCTGTTTACAACTGCACATACTTCCCAGGCAAATGCCTAAGGCTTCTAAGGTTTTTCCTAGTAAAATTAACTCCTTTTGTTCCACATCATTAAGGAATTGTTCTAATGATGACCCTGCCAATTCCCAGAACTGGCTACTTCTTTTAAGGCTTTAATGAATAGTGGATCAAAGCTCAAAAATGTCGTCAGTAGCCTTGTTTGCATCTGTAACTGACTGGAATAGTCTGATCTGTTAGCAATATGCAAGGATCACAAAGAATACAAAGACAAGGAAAAAGACACACATATATGGCTCCAAGTCGAGTCAGTACAAATGGCGACTCAGGTGGCATTATACCACAACTGATTGCCAAGGGACCACATGGAACACACACAGCTCCGAGAAGCACAGATCCCAATCCTCTGGCAACACCTGACTGCCTAGTCAGCATTTCTGCTACACTGGCGAGACAGCCATGGATGTAGCATGACCCATTTAGAGGTCTTTCATGTCTGAATCTGTCCTATTGTGAATCTGTAATTCTTTACTATCCAGGAGCACTTCTTAAAATGCTAAGCACTTCTTAAAAACTTAAGTTGTGTCATGTAGAGGTAATATGGTACCACCTGTTTCCTGCCCAATCTAAACCTTAACTGCACTGTTATTATGGTAATTATAATAGATCCTGCCAGAGATCAGCACAGTTCAGCATGGTAGAGCAGACCCAGAGCCGCTCCTGCCTCACCCATTTGGTGCCCATGAGCCTCACACAGTTCCAGGAACACAGCAAGTCCACATTGCCATCAAGCAAGCAAGCATTTTACTCACAAAATCCCATCCAAATTCTTTGTCTCCCGCGAGAGGCAGAGGTCATGGTAGGAGCATAGCCCAGAAAGCCGGTGTTTTAAAACTGCATGGCTTTTTTTTTCTGCCTCCAGGTAGGAGCCACACTCAGCACTTAAACTCTGAGAATGAGTTTTTTAAATCTCAGTTACAGCCTAATCTGCCAGACAGACCACTGCACAGCCTGGAAACATCTCTACGTATGGCAGCGGGAATCTGCCATGCTCTCTGGCTTGTACACACCTAATAAACCTGATCCTGACACCTGACCAGGTGCAGTCGGGGAGCAGTGAGCCATTGGCATGGTCTCAGTGTACTTTCTTCCTGATCCTGAGTGGGCACACAAACATCCGGGCCCAGAAATGCTCCATAGCTGGAGATTGCACTGACAGCAGGACCCAGGAAGCCGTGTTTTAAAATGGTGTGGCTTTTTTTCTGTTGCTTTTGCTGAACCAGGAAATCTCTCTACAGCATGCCCTAGCAAATAAAAAAAAAGCTGTATTAAACTCTGTTTTTTCTTTGTTTAATATTAAGCTCTCTCAGGTTTTACATGGGTCCAGTTCAGCAAGTTGAGGCACCACTCTGTTGTAAAATGGAGCAGCGGGCTGCATCCCACCACCTGGCTCCCGGCCGCCCCTGAAATAACCACAAGAAAATCTGTATTAATTAAATTGCTGCCTGGCCCATTAGCTCTAGCCTCTTATTAGATAACTCTCACATATTAGTTTAACCCATTTCTAAGAATGTGTATGTCACTACGAGCTCATGGCTTACCGGGAAAGATTCAGCATGTCTGACCTGGTAGCTTCATGGTGGGCAGCTCTCTATCTCTGCCTTCTTTCTTCCAGCATTCTGTTCTGTCTACTCTGCCTATCTAAGCTGCTGTTCTATCACAAGGCCAAGGCAGTCTTTTTATTTAACCAGTGAAAGTAACACATAGACAGGAGACACTCCTACACCAAGAAATTCAGAGCAATTATCCTAACCCACTTGTCCAGTGCTTTTTATTTCTGTGTTATACACAGGACCTTGAAGGGCCTGCTTGAACTTTTGTGGTATTCAGTCTCTTGCAACTGTCTGATGGATTTGAGTAATAATATAACTGTGTGGTTTATTTGTCCTGGTTGCCTCAATATGGTAGAAACCTGCTTTTGCATGTCACAGTAACATGGACACGTGTCTTTATTCTAGAACTTCCTTATCCAAGAGACTCTCTTACAGGAGACGGATAGCAGCACAAGATTGCTAGTGCATTAGTTATTTATGCACATATGGTAGGGCTGTGTCATGCTGCATATGCAGACATGGAAGGGAAATTGGAGGAAGTTTTCTCTCCTACCATAAGGGTTACAAAGGTTGACCTCATGTCATCTAACCTGTCAGATTGTAAGTGCTTTTATGTACTGAGCCATCTGCCAACTTCAGGCTACTAATTTAGTGTGCTTTCCAAATGCTGCTGAGGGAGAATAAACAACATTATTTTTTATTATTTATTTATTTGGTTGAACTTAAGGCTTGCTACACAAGGTCCAGGGATCCATGCCTGGTAGTTTAAGTTCAGATAACCAGGTCTAAAGAGGTCATAGGCTCAAGCAGGGACATTATCACTGATATTTAGCTAAATTGACACCAGGAGTATTCCTTTTAAATATTCATGATGATACCTGTAGACAAAAGCTGCTCCCACCCTTTTATTGAATGACATTGAATGGAGACCCAAGGACACCTCTTTTAGTTAGGGTTTCTCTTGTAATGACAAAACCACTATGAACCAAAGCAATCTGGAGAGTAAATGGTTCATTTCAACTTCCTGTTTCACAACACAGTCCATCACTGAAAGAAGTCAGGACATTAACTCCCAGAGGGAAAAAACCTGAAGGCAGGAGTCAGTGTAGGGGCCATGGGGATGAAAGGGTGCTTCTTACTCGCTTACTCAGCTTTCTTTCATTTTTAAAAGTTTTATTGATTCTTTGTGGATTTCACATTATGCACCCAAATCACAGTCATGTCTCTGTCCCTTCGTATCTGCCCTCTGCCTTTGCAATTTCCCCAACAAAATAAAAATTTTAAAAAGAAATATCATCGTGAAAGCTGTAGTGTGGCCCAGTGAGTCACACAGTATACCCTTTAGTCCATACATCTTTACTTGCAAATGTTCATACATTGGGTCATTGGTCGGATTTGAGGCCTCTGGTTTCTTCTACATTATCAATACTGGATCCTCACTGGGACTCTTCTTGGTTATTCTGTTGCTGCTCTGTGTCATAGAGATCCTATATCTTTGAATCTGGAAGTCTTGCCCCTTCATGTGCTCCAGCAGTTCGTAGATGGGATGGATATTGAGGTTGGCTAACTCATAGCCCTGGATCTGGACCTGGGTCTTAGCTGAGTTGGTCAGCCCGTCAGCTCTCCCACCTGTTGTAGTGTCAAGGGGTGAAGGGAATCTTTCCCTAGCTTACATCACTACACAGCAGTTGAAGAGGGGGTGAGACCAGCTCTTCCATGCTGTTGCCCTCAGAGCGGCTCACCAAGAACAGAAACCATCTTCATGTCTCCTGTTCTGCTTCACTGCATAGCATACAGACCCCCTCATCTTCTACTTCTCCATCTGCTCACTTCTTCCTCTATCTTCACTCTATTATTTAGCTGCTCACTTCCCACCATGCTCAGACAGGTGCAGGACCATGGTATTGTCTTTGTGCTTCATGGAGAGCCCAGCTAGGGCCAGGCCAACGGAGGTGCTGTCTTAGCATTTCCTGTGTTCAGGATCTGTTTCTTGATGATCCCAGTCATAGTGCCTGCTGGGCTGTTTCACTGTTCCTCACAGCCTCCTCTCTTGGTGAAGGTGGTCCTCTCTCCATCCCTTCTCACCCAGCTGGAAGAGTTTAGGAGGGAGATAAATGACTTGTTTAGGGCTTGGTACACAGTCTTCACTTATTCTCTGCATCTGTGGTAATGTCAAATTTTATGTCAACTTGACATAAGCTAAAGTCATCTGAAAGAAGGGAACCTCAGTTGAGGAACTGCTTCCATAAGATTGGGCTTCAGGCAAATCTGTAGGATATTTTCTTAATCAGTGATCGATGGGGGAGAGGGTAGGAAGTGGGTAAGACATAAAAGATAGAGTTAATAAAAGGGAAAATAATCTAAAAGCTTCAGATGGCCTGAGAAGGTCTCTGCAGAATTGACATGCACATGGTATCAGGGGGCAGTAAGAAGTGAAGTATGGAGACTCCTGACTACCAAGTCAACATGTAATTAGGACCTCGTGAAGAGTCCAGGAATAAGAAAATAAAAATGTATCTTCCAGGAATAAGAATGTAGAAATAAAGAAATATAAAGTTCTAAGTCTAGGAGAATGAGAACAGACTGACAGCAGCTTTCTCAGCAGATCAAGGATCAATCATTCACAGTGAACTATTTTCTCAGATGCTTAAGAATCCTCCATCAGCCTAGGTTATTTCATTTTATAACTGTCTGTTTTATTTACAAGGCCAGAGCTTCTCTCGGCAAACTGAGAGTAGTGTCCTGGCCATCTTTGATGCACGGCAGATATAAACTGAGTTAACCTCTAGAAGATAGAGATACGTGACCTCTGGGTTAGGCACTGTCTCTGCTATGGGAAATTTGTACCATCCAAAGGGGAGACGTAGGGCTTTACTATACACTGACTGGAGATACCAGGAGAAACAGTAAACATGGTGCAAACACCTGGTTTAATGAGCTTTGATAATGGAGGTTATAATGTATGGCAGTCTGTATCTGAGTTTACCTTGAGATAGTATGAAAAACTTTCTGCTATCTTCTAAGTTCTCCCCAAGAACCAATTAATTCTAATTTATTATCCTACTGATATTACTAGCAGTCCCATTCTGACTAATTGCTAAAGACACCTGTTTTCTTGCAATTAGTGACTTTCACTGTAATCTCATCTGAAACATATTTCATGATAGCTGTCTAGTTACCCATTGACGTTAGCACTCACTCCCCACCTTAGGGTCTATGTTGACTGACCCATGGGTCAGGACAAGATCATAAAAATTTCTTTATTAAGAGCGATGCTTGGTGCCCTTACAATAAAAAGTGGGCTCAGAAACCGACCTTTTGCCACAGCCTAACAAACACCATTTCTGGCTGAGGTCTCAGCTAACTGATAAGCTTCTGTGCCCTGTGGTGGTTTTTATTTTTTATTTTCGTTTTAATTTTAAGTTTGCTTCTGGTTTTCCTGGGACCTGGTTTCCGGAATAAAGTTTGCTTCTGATTTATTAAACTTGGTGATGTTCTCACCTAGGTAAATGGATGGAACTAGAAAAAAATCATCCTGAGTGATGTATCTAAGACCCAGAAAGACAAATATGGCATGCATTCACTTACATGAGGATATTATCTATTGAGTGAATGATAACTAAGCTTCAATCCACATGACCATAGAGGATAGGTTAAGAGATATAATATTTGTGCTTTAATAAATAAAGCTTGCCTGAAGATCAGAATGCAAAGCAGCCACACTAGTCAGTCACACAGGTCAGACAGTGGTGATGGATGCCTTTAATCCCAGCACTAGAGAGGACTATAAGACAGGAGGCAACAGGTCTCACTCTCAGTCTCAGTCTCAGGATTTCTGGAGGCAGGATTATCCATTTTGGACAGAGGTAAAGGTAAGAGCTAGTGATCAGCCGCTTTGCTTTTCTGATCTTCAGCTTGAACCCCAATATCTGTCTCTGGGATTTTATTATTCGTGTTTCAGGTAGGTACAGTCTAAAGAATTAAGTCGATCAGGGACAGATAGGTTTCATTAGAAAAGGAAAATAGTAATGAATGGATAGGGGTAGAATGGAAGGATCAAATGGGGAGGGGAGAGGAGAATGAAAGAAAGAGTTAAAATGGGGAGAGACAACTAAAATTAGGGACCATTTGAAACCTAATACAGTAGCAGCTTCCTAAAATATATACATACTATGAAGGTGATGCAAATGAGATTGACAAATAATGGGGGAGACAATGTCCAATCTGGCCATCTCTTGTCACCAAATGAAAGTTCCAGGACTGGGACTGGGTTACTTCTAATTGAGTCATAGGCCAAAAGGGTCCCATGGGAATCCCAAAACAACCAAGGCTGTTGCCAAGGCTAGACATTGTTCTCCCCAACCTGACAGTGAGGCAGGGAAACTTAAACTGAATGCTGGGAAAAAGGAGGCAGAGTCAAAGAGAAATGATGAGCTGCTGCCAGAGACAGATATGTTAACTTTTTTATGTAAGAGCTAGCTGGCAATATGCTTAAATAATTGTCAAAGCAGTGATTGAATTAATATAGTTTCTATGTGGTTATTTTGGGAGTCTTGGCAGATGGGAAATGAACAAGTGGCCTCCTAAAACACCTGAACATAGATTTTTTTTAAATCAGATGAAAGCAAACAACTTAGAGCAACCTACAGATATATGTCCAGAAAATACATAGAGTCATGTTGGAAACAGGAAAGCTAAAAGAAAAAGTTAGATGAAATTCATGAAATTAAATTGTAACAATATTTTATTTGATATAAAATGTCAAAATACTTTAAATTAAAATGTGTGGAGGCCCAAAAATGTGAGCCAATTTCTACCTTGACTGAAGATCAGAGAGTTTGGGGTTGCTCAAAATTATTGACAACTTGCTTTTTAAACATCCTGGGTCAGGATGAGGTTACTTGCTTCTTTTGACATTAAGATGGCCCATACAGGTAGATCCAATCCACCCTGACAGATGGCCAGGATATGCAAGCATATATCTGCTCCTTCTTTTGAAATGGAAGGTTTTATGTTGGCAATGGCTGCCTTTAGGATACTTGGTCTAGTGTGAGTTCACTGCTTAAATAATAGAATGCTAATGATTTGATGTCTCAAAGCATTGAAGTAAGTAACTGTTCAGGTTATCCTTTGTATAATGTTAAAGCAGTCTTTTGCCTTCTTCTCTCTTGTACTGGGGTATAAAATGTATGGAAAATTAAACGTGGGCAATTTCAGTATTCACTGGAACTCCCTCTCAGTACTATTTGATGGTTTCTGTTTTATTATTGTATTTGCATCATTGTACTCTTTATTTATTTTTCTGATCCCCAAGCCCCTACCCTGGCATGTGGTATTTTTGTCAAGCCTGGTACTTGATAACAAGGAAGCAATATAAATCATTTAATAGTTACACCACTGACATTTTAATCAGTTTTTTTTAAATTTTGTGCATTAACGTCCCATAATATAAGCAGTATGAGAAATATGAATGACATTAATTCTCCATTCTTGCTTTTTTTTAAAGAAACAATATACTGAGACGAACTCTGAGACTGGGAATGCACAGAAGGAATCAAGAGGTCAGTGACCAGCCACCAGTGGTGCAGAAGAATTGTGTGTATTCTGTTAATAATGTTTTAAATAAACACTGATTGGCCAGGCAGGAAGTATAGGTGGGTTGACCAGACAGGAAGTAGAGGTGGGGTGATAAGAACAGGAGTATTCTGGGAAGCAGGAAGCTCCCTCCGCAGTTCTGCCCAGATCACCTAAGAAGCAAGATGTGAACTACCCCTCTGAGAAAGGTACTGAGCCATATGGCTAACATAGATAAGAACGATGGGTTAATGTAAGCTACAAGAGCTAATAGGTAGGCTGAGCTAATGGGCCAATCAGTTTATAATCTTATGGAGATCTCTGCGTGATTTTCTCTGGGACTAAACGACTAGGGTACCGGGCAGGGCAGAAACCCCAACAAGCCAGCCCTTCATGTTACAGAATGCCACCCACATAGATAACTGCATCCACAGAAAGCCTGAGAAAATTTGGGAAAGAATAGAGTAAAGTATGTTTTCTTGGTAGCAGCAATTTCTCGGGTCGGCTCTGCTTGCTAGAGGCAAGCAAGCACTCACATCTAGTGAGGCTTCCTGACTCAGTTTTAGCTGTAAAACCTTGCAGCTCTTTTAAGAGGTTCTGCCACGAAACACTTAAATAGTGTTGATGAGAAGCTGAACGCATGCTTTTTGGTTTTCAGTCATAGCAGGAAAAAAGCTGTGCTGTTTTAAACTACCGGCTTTTCTGGGCTGTCCTGCCAGGGCAAACTCTGACTCTTTCAAGCAGGCAGTCTGACCACGAAGCACTTGAGTGTGGTCTGTGTGCAGAATGCTGCAGCTTGCTTGCTGGTAGAGACCTTGAAATGCAATAGAGTTGTGGCAATAAACGGGGCTACAGCCGGTACCTTAGCCATGAGGCTGAAATCTCAGAAAGTTAAGGAATGGGCTGGATCCAGCTGTCAAAGTCACAGCTTTAATCCTACCCTACTGCTTAGTAAATTAAAGACTCATATTGTCAGAGAAAGAGAGATATACAGTAAAGAGAGATTCAAAGACAAAGAAAACCTCTAAATGGTTTACAGTGTCTTAAAATATATGCAGGCTAAAGGGTAAAGTTCTTAAAATAAAAAAAAAAGAAAGAGAGTAGCTGGGTGGTGGCGGTGTACGCCTTTAATCCCAGCACTCGGGAGGCAGATGCAGGCAGATCTCTGTGAGTTCGAGACCAGCCTGGTTTATAAGAGCTAGTTCCGGGACAGGCTCCAAAGTTACAAAGAAACCCTATCTTGAAAAACCAAAATAAGAGATAATTGGATGATGGGATAATAGATTGGTACTTTTGAGTTATTGTTTTTAGACAATTATATTGGTATCGATTCTTTTATATTGATACAAAGTTAAATTATATTGACTATTGTATGCATGCATGCTTCTACCTCTGTTTAAAACATTTTTTGTGTATTGATATATAATATATATATAATTGATATATATGTATATATATTTACCATATTGCAGTATACATTTATACCTCAGATTAAGATATTTATATATTGTTTATGTATTGATATATATGTGTGTGTGTGTGTATATTTACCATAATGCAATGTATACTTATACATTGTTTACACTTGGAGGTCATTGTACTCATTTATTACAGTTGTTTATTGTCTTAGTCTTTAAGTTAGATAGATATTGAGAATTATATAGATCAATAGTCATCTATGTTTGTCATTTATAATTAGACTAATCAGGTTCTTTAGATTAGAGATTATATTCAGTATAGATAGATAATCTTCAACTTCTTCAAAGAACTGTAGAAAATGGCCTTTAATCTAACTCAGAGTTCCATGGTAGTGAGACACAATTGCTCTGGGCAACACCGATCTATTCCTGAGCAAATGTTGTGCACCAAAGACACTCCACCTGGTGCCTTTCTTCTTGCCAGAACTGGCCTTTGGGCAAAGAAATGCCCATACCTCAACCACTGACAGAGATACAGAGTATCCATAAATGGGTAAAACAGGACTGTCATATCCTGCCAAGACAGGGTAAGATAGTTTTGAAAAGTTTCTTGCCTTTGAAAATGGTATGTCAGTTACGTTAGGCCTTAGCCAAAGTTGGTTGCTTCAATGCTGCAAACGTGACTCTGGGTAATTGCCCATGTAGCCAGTTGTCTCTGTGATTTGTTGCATGTTTTGGAAGTTGTTTGATTGCACTTCCTAACTACTCAGGTAACATTATTTCCCTTATCAGATCTTTGATGGGGTTGAAGACTAGATCAATGTAGTTACTTTCCTCTCATGACTTGCCCAAGTTATTTATTATACAAGACATAAGCTAGTTAGAATAGGATATTTGTTCTTATTGTATATAATTTCGTAGTAGGTTTAGAACTCTCTTACTTAAATAAAAGAGGGAGGTGCTGCGGGAGCTGCTCATGCTCCTTCAGCAATAGCCTTTAAGATACCAGCCCACTTGGACTTGGTCTCATTTGCTTTAAAAAGCAGCAGTAGCCATGTGCTAGCTCTCTTGCTTCCGGCTCCATTTCCAGCTCCTAGTCTCCTTTTCTGGCATTCCAACCACTGTAGATAGGATCACCTGCCAGCACGCACTCAACAGGACACCCCTAGACAAATGTCAGCCAGTCAGGGGTCTTAAAACCTCAGAATTTCCTCACCCCTACCTTTACTACTATAAAAACCCATTTCTAACTGAGCTCGGGGCTCTCCGGTTATTCCAATATGTTGGACATGCAGAGAAACTGAGTTTGCAAATTTGATTAAAATAAAGGCTCTTTGCTTTTTTTTTTTTACATAAGGGACCCGGTCTCCTTGATTTTTGCAAGGACTTCACAGATTTGGGCATAGCATTTGGGGACTTGTCCCAGATCCCCAAAGCCCACTAGGACTACCACTTGTAGAGCCTTCAAGCGACTGGCAAGTTTTCTGTGTTTTGTTTCATGTCGGTAAGTTTACTGTGTTTTGTTTCATGTCTCATGTCTGTCTGTGAGCAGGTCCAGAAACTGTAGTGCCTGAAGACAGTCTGTGGACACAGGAAAAGATCATAGGCAGAGCACCTGGGAAGACATTCCCAGGGTCCTTCTGCTAAGGGTGGTTCCCTCTGGAGAGATACATGGGTAGCATTTCACAGTTCTGTGGTAAGACACGCAAATAGCGCGGTCAGTTCTCTGGTGAGACACACGGGTAGTGAGTCTCAGGTCTGTATAGAGACACACAGATAGCCATTTCATTGCGATAGGGGGCGGATCACACCCACAAAACAGCTTGAAGCTGTGTCTTTGGTTTAGTTGCTGGAAACTGTGTTTTTGGTTTGGTTCAGTGCCATTGTTCTGTTCTTCGTCCTGTGTGTCTGTGTGTTGTTGTGTTTTTGTCCTGACTCAGACTGTTGCTGACGATATGGGACAGACTCAAGTCACGACTTCTTTGACTTTGACATTGTGATCATTTACAGGACTTTAGAGAAAGGGCCATAAGCTTAGGGCTATATTTTCCTTGCCACCTTAAACTTTTCATGAAAAGGATTCAGCCTTGGCCCCAAGCACAATGCTGCCAGCTGCAGGACAGCATGCTTGTATGGATGGATGGTTGGGCTATGCAGCCTTGTTTTTACAACATAGCAAGGCTGCCAGCCACAGTTGTAGGAGGCAGATGTATCCCAATGGGATTTCAAACACTAACAGAGAGTCTGGGGTTAATTGATACGGCTTGGAGAGGTTAACCATCTTTTCCCCCTCATGCTGCATACCTCCCATGCTGGTGGATGAGTTCCCTCCGCCTGCCCTGGGGGCTGCATGCTTCAACTTCTGATCAAACCTTACATAGTTTTAGTTCCTTGGGTCAGGGACTCTTTCAGATCCAATATGTTATGAATATTTGTCATCATTTATAGGGGCTGGTTACAAGTTATTATTGGTTAATGTATAAAAAACTACTGTTGGTCTCAAATGTTTCATGTTGGTACAGGATTTTATGTGATATAAATTTTAAGTTTTTTTATAGTATGTGCATGTTTCTGTTCTTGTTTAAAGTATTGTAGCCATAAATCATACACCACTGAGAAAACCACACACACACACACACACAAAAGACTTTGGTAAGAGTTTTTATATTGTCTAAAAAGCAAGAGAGAAAAACAAGAGAGATTTTGGTATATTGTCTAAAAAGCGAGTAAAAAAGGGGGGATATAAACTATGTTTGCTGTGGTTTCTCATACATGCAAATACTGAATGTGATTATTTTGTTGAAAAGTTTGTCTATGTAAGTTTTCTTACAAGCATGGAGTTGATACAGAAATGTTCTATTTTTGCTGTTAGGAGAGTAATTTCAGAAATTTATCACTGAGTTCTGGTTATTAAATTTGGGTTAGCAAAAATTCAGATAACTTTTTGGTATCGATAATATTAAAACTGTTATATGCTGCTGTTTTTTTAAAGCTGGTTCTAGAAGTAGATTATGGCTCTTCCTTTACTAGACTCATGTTTTATTTACTTAAAATTTATGCGTGGGTAATTTAAAAAACCATAAGGCATAATTCCATTTTAAATTTTAAATCGCCATTTTACTAAAGTTAAAAAAAATGGGTGCCGCATGATTTCACCAGCATCTTTATTAAAAGTGGTCACGTGGAGTGGGCCTAACAAATCTCCAAGATAGTTTAGATTGGGATAAATTTTTACATGATGACTCATGTTGCTTTCTAAAAAGTACATTATTTTTTATATTCTTGATATTGCAAAAAGACATTTAAGAGATTTTAAGTTTCTAAATAAATTTATAAGGCTGTGAGACATCTATGTAATAAAATGTTTTATATTATTAAAGTTTAAGCTATTTAGATAAACTAAGTCATAAATTTTAATATTGATACTAAGAGGTTTGGACCTCCTCTTCTGGGGAAAGAATGTTGTTTCTGAATCAATCACTCTAAGTAATTAAAGATTCAATATTTTGTTCTTTTAAAAGAATATGCTATAATGGCCCGGGCAGCCTGCAAGCCAGGCAGAAGCTGCCGCCGGAGCAGTACAGGGTCCCTGGGCGAGCGGCAGAGACAGGCGGCTGGATATGGTGAACTGCAAAATAAATGGACATAAGGCTATACATGAAGCTAGACATTTATTACTTAAAAAAGGGAGATATAGACATACATAAAACAAAGACACACACGTGCGCGCACGCACTCCCACACACACACGAGAGAGAGAGAGAGAGAGAGAGAGAGAGAGAGAGAGAGAGAGAGAAGATGGCGGCGAGGGAGGGCCGAAGTGGCTGAGGTGGGCGTGGTTAGTTCTTAAAGTGATAGCAAAGAATAACATAATGACCTTGTTAATGATCGAGAACAAAACACAAGAAAGCTGGATGAAAACTTGTTCAACTGGTCTCCTTGATTAACAACCTTGCTTCCTGCTGTAACAGGTCTCAAACAATCTTGTTCCTTTTCAACAGACTCGATGGCTTTTGTTCGAGAATGTGTCAATACTGTTCAACTGATGGTATTAAAGTTCCAGTATCACTCCCTTGAGCCCTAGACAGACAGGACCCATGATTGAGTCCTGTCATTGAGATTTGCGAAGAGGGAAAAACGTAAGGCCTAGGGAAGTTTTCCCAGGTCAATTTAGTACACACCTGCCAAGATGGGTTCTATAGATCAGCAGAAAGATAGGCTTTAGTCTCAGTTTGCCATGGGCAAAGCTAGCTCTTAGACTCCCTCCTATTCCCATTTCACCTTGGGACCTGTTCCTTGCCTTTGCAGGAAACAGCATTAACAGCTAGATATAAACTTGTTCTGTGTTTACCCTTAGAATGACTAATTCAGTTTCTTTATTAGCTTTAATTCAAAATCATTACAGAATGTGAAGTTCTAGTCTTGTAAAAGCTGCTAGCTTACTATAGACTGTTAAAAAATACAAGTTAGTCAGTCATCTTTAAAGTGTTGATATAATTAGTTACAAAAATAAGCCTTATTTAGTTCCCTGTATGTGTTTTCAAAGCCAAACTTAAAGCAAATGGTGAAAAACAAAGTTTGTCTAATCAGACATAGCTAGTCAGCACTCATACTTCAGAGATCTGCAGAATATGTAATTTATAATAATGACTAAAAAGCTTTTTATATTAGGCAGACACTCCAAGATCCTAGCAGTAACCCAGGTTTCCAGAGAAGATTCTGAGACACCATGATGTCTCCACCTGGATAACAACGATGCTGACCACTGGGTGAGATGATCCCCAGTGCAACACCTGCTGCCAGGACCCGGTCCAGACTGTTGACAAACAACAGGACCTTGGAGAATTGATTGCACCACTTTTGCCTAGACAAAATAAGGTGAGTCGTTTCTATGACCCTCTTTCACAGAAAAAAAAAAAAGTTAACCTTATGGGCATAACTGAGACAGTAAGACTACTGTTCTGGATATTTTCTGCCTCCAATGCTATGGAGACCTGGGTGTGACTAACTGTATATGGACTCTGGTCCTTGTCATTTATAATATATTTAAAAACTATTTGGTCTGTACTCAGATATACTTTATATATCCTTCTGAGATATCTGATAGCATTAATGGCTAGGACAGTTATAATATTAGTTTAATAACAAAAGGTATTCAGATTCTTCCACAAAGCTACAGCCAGTTTGTTAGTACATTAAAAAAATGTATTAAGGTCTAAGACTATAAAAGTTTATAAGCTTTGAGGGTCTAAAAAATAACTTAAGACATAAATACAGGTCAAGATATAAAAAATGTTTCAGGACTCTGGGAACCGACCTTCACCAGGGTCCACAAACTTTCTGAGCTCCTCAGATCAAGGTGTGTTATACATTGACTGGATAACATAGTGTAGGATGTTGCAGCCAGATGCCAGGTTTGTGTTCAAGTAAATCCAAAACAGAGAGCTTTTACCCAGGAAGGGGTCCAAATGAGAGATGAACAACCCCAAGAATTCTGAGAAAATTGAATTCACCAAGACTTGGCCTGCTGGGGGAGAATGAAATTACTTGCTAATTTTTATAGCTATCTTTTCTAGGTAGACAGCAGCATTTCCCACCCAGAATAAAACTATTCAAGGTCCAGTTGAAGAGCAGAAGGAGGGAGAAGATGAGCAAGGAGGTCTGGACCGCTAGGGGTTGGTTCACCCACTGAGACAGTGTGCCTGTTCTAATGGGAGCTCACCAAATCCAGCTGGACCGGGACTGAATGAGCATGTGATCAAATCGGACTTACTGAATGTGACTGAAAATTGGGGTTGACTGAGAAGCCATTGATAAAGGCACCTGGACTTGTTTCTTCTGCATGTACTGGCTTTTTGGAACCCTAGTCTATTTGGATGCAAAGCTTCCTAAGCCTGGATGTACAGGGAGAGGGCCTTGGACTTCCCACAGGGCAGGGTTCCCTGCCCTCTCTTATGGAGGGAGGAGAGGGAGGAGGGTGAGTGGGGGAGCTGGAGGGGAATGGGAAGAGGGGATGAAGTGTAAATTTTTGAATGGAAAAATAAATAAATAAAATTTTAAAAAAAGCTCCTCTGGGAACTGGCCCCCTAATTTGCCCTCCCTCTAGCAATTAGGTCTGATAATGGCCTGAGTTTTATATTCAAATAATAAACAATAATATCCACCTCAACCTTTACATGTTGATACCAATTTCCAGTGTCTTGTTGTGTTACAGTTCTATGCAAGACCTCCAGATGGGCCCCCTACTTGCCAGAAACAAGTGAGTTTCCACTACAAAACAAAACAAAAAAAAAAACGGGTTCATAAAACGGAGGCTTCCTCAAAAAATTCCTTTAAAAAGATTCTGGCCTTTGGAAAACATGAAAACCCTAGGTAATCATACTCTATGCCACAGGAAGGGAACCTGGAGGGTTAATTGTTCCCAGAAAGAAATCAGTCAGAATTGCTGATTATGCTTAGATACTTGGCCTCTGGACTACAAAGAGATAGGAACTAACCAGACTGTCAGTCATTGGCAGACAAAACTCACTGTGATTGAGGGCACCCCAAATTAATATTAGAGGACTTAACCTGGGCACTTCCTTTATCCTGATGCCTGCTATTCTGCCTTATGGGTTAATGCATCTGGATAATAGTGAATAGTACTGAACCCCTGAGACTACTTGATGTATGCATGTACTAATGGTTTGACTAAACATGCTTCTTCTGATATTTTCCAAATGAACTAGACAGGCTGATTAGGACCTACAGATACTAAGTTTCCATTTCTGAATTAAAACAACAGTCATATTCCTTTACAGAAATGCTCCTGCAAAGGAGACTATGCATGACTTTGGGAGAAACTTGTTGTTTCTATGTTACTTGATCAGGAGTAATTAGAAAAGTTCTTGCCATGGTCAGGGAAAACCTCAAAAAGAAAGAGACAAAGACATAAATAATTGGTACCAGTCTCTGCTCTCTTGGTCTCCCTGGCTAACTACTCTGCTATCAGCACTGGCTGGGCCTTTAATTCTCATTCTAATTGGATGAATTGTGGGCCCTGCGTCTTAAACTATATGGCCAGTTATGTATCAGTTCAGTAAAATTAATGATCCTTGGGACTAACTACCTCTTTATAGCAGGGTGAGTCCACGACTTGACTCATTCACTAAGATCAGTGGGGAACCTAACAGGGCCCCAGAATGTAGTATGCCCCCAGATCTTAGCACAACTGACTCCATGGTGGAAGTATAGTCAAGCTGTGAAACTCAGCAGGTTACAGCACCGTCTGCCAACACTATAACAAAGACCTAATCCAGCAAGGTCCATAGTTCTGAGAACATCTCTAAATGTACTAACCTTGCTTTTGGCTTCTGTAATTCTGCTTCTAGCTTACTGTTACATTCTCGTTAACTGAAGTATGCCAATTCAGGATACAGTTTTTGTGCTTAAAAGCTCACCCTGAGAAAGGCTTGGTGCTACACTGGGATCCTGGCCACCCAGTGTAGTTGCCGGGTGGCTAGCAAAGGCTTTCTATAGGCTTCAGCTCTTGTCTGAGTAGTTTCCTCGTGGATACTCCACAACAGTAACTAGCAGATTTTCACTGTTCTCTCCCAGTAGATACTGGGGGAGGGTATTGTCCGAAAGTTGTGCTTTACCACTTATTAATTAGTATAATTAATTACTGTTGTCTTTTCTATTGGTTGAGAGATTCATACTTGTGTATGATGCTTTGAACAAGGATGCCACCCCATTCTCTCCCTTCCAATTCATCTTCTATCCCCAATTACAATTCCCTCCCTACTTCATGTATTTTCCTCTTTAAAAACAAATAAAAACCCCAAGGATTCCATTTAGTGCTGCCAGTATGTACATGGGAGTAGGACCATCTCCTGGAGCATAGGTAGGCCCTCAGGAGCCTCATCTTTGAAGAAAGCTGGTTCTCCCTTTCTCAACATCAGCTGTCAGGAGTTCTCAGACGGGGCAAGAATTCTTGGCCTCCTTCCATCTCCATGCTGGTATTTTGTCTGATTTAATCGTGTGCAGGTCGTGTACACATAGTCACAGCTACTGTCAGCTCATGTGGTACAATCGCCCCGCTGTGTTCAGAAAACCGTTCCACTGTACGAATCCACTAACTCTGTATCTCCAAATCCTTCTGCCCTCTCCCGTGACAATTCCTGAGCCTTGGGAGGAAGTGACTTTAGTCTATATAGGTTTTCATCTTCTGCCTCTTACGGGACAAGCAAAGTGCATGTTATGTCAGATTCTCTTGTGACTATACTATACTAATTATTCTCATGTTCAGTGGCACAAAAAGTCTAAAATGTCACATACTTAACTAGAAAATGTTCAGTGGTGAGTGGCCCTGAACCACTGGCCCTCACATCTGCACTATTAGCAGGCCAGGCATCAGAAGAGAGGTCCCTGAGCATAGTTTCAAAACCACTCAGTGGTCATCAAACTATAGTCCCTACCAAAGGCTATAAAAAGCCAAGAATCCAGAGTACAACTCATTCAGTTTGACCCTCGAAGTCCAGGTATTAAAATTTAACTGCATAAGATGTAGCTGTTTAATGTCAGGCTCCTAAACTGACTGCAGAATGAATGTATTTGTGAAGAAGGAATCACGGACCTCAAGCTAAAGCTGCAGAAGAGGAAGGGAACTGAACTTTGCCCACAGTTCGCCCCTCAGCCATCAGATTTCTTCCATCAAGCCTTGTAATGACAGGTATGCTGAGGCACTAAATTGAACAGAGACTGCCTTCCAGAAAACTAGACCTGGGTAGTGGGCGTGGCAAGTCAGGACTTCCCATCTTGTGCAGGGCTTATGTCAGAAATAGCTGTCCAATCGTAAAGGTGGGCGGGATTGAGGAGGGATCTATTGCAAAGTTTTTAAGCTCGGAGCTGCACTGAGGAGCACCAAACTGGTCTCCTTGCTGCAGACTTACCTGACAGGAGTTTTGAAGCCAACAGGTAAAAACCAGTGGCCCCGTGGGGCCAGTGCGGTGGCAACTGCTGGTGCCTGTGCTAGGGCTAGCGCTTTCGCGCTTTCAGGTGGACCAGGCTCTGTCTGCGCATCCCAGTTCGCGGAGGCTTTGTTTCTCGCGAATTCAGGGCGCAGTCCTCGGGGGTTCTCACTTTGGGAGGTGCAGGGGTTCTGAGCTGCTTCGAGGAGGTACTGAAGGCTAGGAAGAGAGTTGGTGTGGGTGGGAAACGGCCTTCTAGATTTGGCTTTCGCCCTTCTGTCCCTTAAGCTGGGCACTGGGCAGTGACAAGTTATTTATAGATGACACAATTCAGACAGATATCTCTGCCCTGCCCTGCAGTTATAAATGTGTGAATCCCAATTTCCCCAGCTTTGAGATCAGCAATGTTCACCAGATAAGGGAGGTTCTTAGGATACCCTTGACTGAAAGGGTTTGAGAGATGGAAGCTTCGGAGCTAGGGGTGGGGTGGGGAGGTCTCTCTAGTCTACTCTGGTCACTAGATTGTGTTCTACCCCAAGCTAAGATAGAACCAGGCCCTGGTTGAAGAGCTCTGCCTTCTTATCTCTGGAAATAGGACTCGGCTGTATTTGGCGTGCCTCGTTCTACTAAAGCTTTTGATTCTTGATCATAAATAGTGACTTTCTTTTTTTTTTTTACACATTTTCTAAGGTTACAAGAAGGTTATTATGAGGCTTGTAGTTGGCAGTGACTAGGTTAAACCTTTCCCTGTCTTATTGCAATGTTCTAATATACTGACTTTGGACATTCAGTAGAAATTAGTACAGTGTTTGTGTGCCTCTCTTTTAGTGTGTGATGCTCACCATCCTTCCCAAATCCCCTAAAAGTAGCTGATTGGAAGGTGAAGATGCTCAAAGTCTCCTTTTACCTTTGCTGGGATTTTAAAAGTCAGGCTTTTCTTTTCCCCTGGGTTTCTAGAGTATCTTAGTTTCTGGAGCATCTTCTTCTGCTGTCATTTGCTGCCACCAGAAATGGACTAATGCTTTGTAATCAGAGCACCCTAAGAAAACATGACTTTCTAAGATCTGTTTTTCCTTGTTGAAAATTACCATGCAAAGTATTCATTGATATTTTTATGAATTTTAACTGTTATTCCTAATCTGATCATAATTCTAGTAGGTAACTTTTTTTTGTTCTTTATTTCAGTAAATATGTGTTGACAAACTGGACATGTCTGAAGTGGAACGATTTGACAGATCAAAACTGAAGAAAGCCATTACTGAAGAAAAATACACTTCCATCGATGGAAAGTAAGTCATGGAGGTTTCTAGTTGAGAGGTACAGTGGTGAAAGTCAACAGAGTCAGTTAACAAACCTATGCTCTATTAAATTTTCCACAAAGTAAATGATAATAATTAGTGTCCTATTATATTTAACAATTTAAAATAACCAATAGCAGATTTTGTTATTGGGGATATGTAAGTGTTCCTGCATTAGTAGGAACAGTAGCAATAATAGTAGTAATAGGAACCAGTAGTATAAAGAAAAAGGTAATTTCTTGTATAAAATTACAAAATTCACATTAAAATCAATCTTGGAATCTTTGACTAATCACTAGGGAAAACCCTGTGTGTTCTTTTAATCAGGCATCTTCCAATTTGAGCCTGAGATCCTGTCCCGCTAATGAATTCTGCAGACGCTGCTCTTCTGATCTGTTCTGCTTAATGACAAATAAAACGGAGTAAATTCAGATCTTGAATATACTTGATGCTCCCAGACTCAGGGGATCATTGTTACTCCTAGAGTTACATCTTACTGGAGAATTTCAAAAAAATTTTCACAAATGCTGTGCTATGCTTTTTATTACACCAACAGTGTCTGAGAGTTCCAAAACTAGATGAAACTGTTTAAAAGTTTCTTTATTGTATCTTGATAGATGTATTGGAAGGAAATGCTTCCTTTACCTTTTCGTCGCAAATAATGGCAACTGTATAAATCAAATGGAATGTGAAACCCATAGTTTAAGTAGATATTAAATCTTAATATTAATTTAATATTAAACTTTAATAGGTATTAAAATGGTTGATGTGTACTCTCATATCACTTTGTGAGGCTTTGTGGGTGGTACCTTGATATTCTGAATTTAGGGCATTATGATAACTATTTAAAGAATTAGCACAGATTCTTTTTAATGGTGCTGGGTTTCAAACCCCACGTCCTAGTTCATGTTAGGCAAGCACTGTACTACTGAGCTCCATCACACAGTCTGGCAGCAAGGAACTCTAGGAAGAAACTAAACATATTAGAGAAAGGTCTCTCTTAATAATATTTTGATGTTTCTTTTTTCCCTAGCTATCCAGCAGGAGAAAGATGATATTAAAAGATCATAAAATGAAGACATCCTTTCAAGACCTACTCCAACCTTGCCTGATAGTAATGGTTTTATGATTGTAGAGATTTTAGGTAGTGACTGATGTAGTCTCACTTCTACTGCCTTGGATGAAAGGTCACCATTTGTCAATGATCATTAAATTTGGTTGTAAACTGCCCACTGGTGTGTACATGTGGTTTTTCACTTGCTACAAGACAAGCTGATTTTAACCTAGAGTGGGACCCTCAAATGCTTTATCATCTTTGTGAAGTTGTACTCACAACTATTTGCAGCTCCTCGAGTTTATCTGCATTTCCGATGTAACAAATACAACCACAAATTTCCTGTGGTACATTCTGGGTATCCTAAGACATGAAATTACATAAGGGTACGTTTTCAATTAAAGATAAATGAAGGAAAACCTCTTGAGCAGATTACACATATGTGAAGTTTAAGGTGGTAGTAAGAACTAATGCCCTTATTTGGGAATGAAGAAATGGAACCATAGAAACTAAAAGGATCTGTATAGGATGTGAAAAGATCGCCTTGCCTTCTTGAAAGTGTTTTTTTTTTCACCTTAATGGAAACATGCAAACCTGGAGTTGGATGGGGAGGTAGCAGGAAACACTTGCTAAAACACACCGTATTAAATACAACAGGGTCTTCTACTGAGTGTACAATGAGATATTTAATATCTGCTGATGACTTGTATTACTTATTCTCTGTTCTGGTCCTTGCATTGAATAGGGTTTACTCTCTTGCAAACCGAGCATTTTGATCTTCAGTGACATAAGTGCTACTGACTTAAATGTGTTCTCCCAGTTCGTATGCATATATTTTAGCTCCCAATATGCTTATGCATGGTGGTAGGATCTTTTAAGGGTAGTTAAAGGTTCTAAGAGTGAAGCCTTATAAAAAGAGAGAGTGGGGAAAGAAGGCAGGACACATACACACATATATACAGAGAGAAACAGAGACAGAGAGATAGAGAGAGACAGAGATCTTGGAAGGATGTTGAGTCTAAAGCTGCCTATACAACTGAAATGCACGTGTTCGGCATTCAATCCTGCTGGACCTTGGTCTGTCTGGACTTGCAACCTCTAGACCTGTGAGGTTACATTTGAGTTATCTAGACCACCTAGTCTGCAGTGATTTTGCTAGAGCAGCTTGAACTGACTACTATACCTAGGAAAACACATCAACAACATGCCTCAATCCTTACCTTTAATACCTTTACTGCTTTAAATGTATAAAGCTAGCCACCTAAATATCACCGAGTAGAGATGTCCGCCACTCAGGATAACTAGCCAGGCTGTTATCCTAATTCACATATCTTCTTTTTAAAAGGTTACCTATTTGTAACTTAACATGTTAATCTGCTTTATCCTTTCGAGGGGCTTACATCACTAAATAACAATTGTGGTCACAAGAACTAGAAATGATTTTGTGTGTTATCATAAAATTCCCCAAGTGAAAGACAAAGAAGGTCGACTAGGACCAAGTACAAATGTGGTAATACAATCACAGTAGGCACAGTGTACTGGGATTGGAGGATGTGGACCTTAGAAGTAACCATATTGGTCACCCATACTCCTAGCCTGCAACAGTATTCCACAGAGTCACTTGGTCCTTTGCAGTGACAAGCTTGTACAGTACCCAAACCTGGCTCCCTATGGCATCTATATAATAGTTATGGAGCTATTTACTGGAAACTCACATAGTATAATCAATTTGAAGTGAGATGTTAAGTTTGTACCCATATTCAAAGTCTTCTCAGATCCTTTGACCCAAGTTCCACAGTTGGGAAACCATCCTGATTCCACATTTGTATATGCTTACTCATTAAATTTCTAGATCCTGACTAAGTCACACAGCACATTTTAAAAAGTCATTCAACAGGCTATTTGAAAATTGTATATGATGCTATGCACCCATGGTAGACTCAGCAATCTCTGCACTTCACACTCAGGAAGGTCAAAGGAAACAGGAATGTTGTCAGTTGAGCTGGAGTAAGATGACAGTGTCTAGTGTTCCGTTGTATTTGATAACTACCCCTTTATTTCAAGTAGTAATTCTACCCTGGATAGAACACATACCAAACCAAGTGGGAATAGATGAGAAAGGGGAAAAAGCAGCTGCTTAGTGAATACTAATGTAGTAATGAAATGGGGGAAGCCAACAGCTTATCCAGTATAGCTTTGCCATGAAGTTACTGAATACACAATGTTGGGCTACTTCTCTCTCTCTCTCTCTCTCTCTCTCTCTCTCTCTCTCTCTCTCTCTCTTCTCTCTCTCTCTCTCCCTCCCTCCTGTTTTTCAAGACAGGACTTCTTCTCTGTAGCTTTGGATCCTCTCCTGGAACTAGCTCTTGTAGACCAGGTTGGCCTCAAAGTCACAAAGATCCGCCTGCCTCTGCCTCCTGAGTGCTGGGATTAAAGGCATGCGCCGCCACCACCTCCAGGCCACAGTGTTGGGCTATTCTTGTAGTCATTTGTCCTACCAACAAAAGGGAGACCTGCCTGTTGCCAGTAAACAGACTGTGTGTTAGGGCTGTATAGCTGTTATTTTCTAAACTGACAGCAATAAGACTTCTTGAAGCCCTTAGAAGCAAGAAATGTGCGAAATTCTCATCTCATGCAGATTCATATCATTTGAAAATTAGGGATCAGTATTTCTTTTGTTTGTTTGTGTGTTGTTGTTTTTGTTTTTGTTTTGAGATAGGTTTCCGCTGTTTAACAGCCTTAGCTGTCCTGGAACTAGCTCTTGTAGACCTGGCTGGCCTCGAACTCACAAAGATCCACCTGCCTCTGCTGGGATTAAAGGCATGTGCCACCATTACCTGGCTAGGGAATCAGTGTTTTTATGTCTTTATTTTTTCAGTGCACATAGGTGACTATTTAAAATATAAAAGACTGAAAATTAGATATTAATCAAAAGAATACCCCCCCAAACACACCAAAACTATGTTATGCTCCCTGTACCTTTGGAAGTGTCAAAAATCTTATTTAAGAGCCTCAGACACAATCTCAAGTGTCATTGCAAAAGGAATAGAGGAAACTCACATAACGCTCCAAAATGCAAAGCAATTTTTACTAACACTCTAGAATTAGAGGAATATATGACTTGGTGTTATAGTGTAGAAATATGTTTGAATTTATCCTTGTAAAATTTCTGGCATAAACAACTTAAATGAGGGAAGATTTATTTTGGATCACAGTTTTGGGGGTTTCAGTCAGTCATGACGAGAAGAGTATGGCAGAGGTGCTGGGCGTCTTTGGTTTTTTTCCTTTATTCCTTTTATTCTGTTAGGAATTTTTCCTAACGCAAGCTCTCTGCCGACACAAAATCCCAATCAAGCCAAATCAAAATAAGTCAAATTTAAAAATGTCCTGGTTTGATGGGATTCCTGTGCTCTCAGGTGGCCCCGAGGGCCGCGAACAGGACCACCAGGAGGAAGGAAAAGAGACCAAATGATTCTCCTTCAGGAGCTGTTGTGGGAGTAACTTCCGCTGCCTCAACCAATAGTCGCTGAAATACGAGCCCACAGTGCAGCAGGGAGCGCCTTCCGCTCCGTCAGCCAATAGCTGCTGAAATACCAGCCCACTGGGGTGTGGTATATTTCTCTTTTAAAAAGAGAAGCATATCCGGATCAGGCTCTCTCGGTTCCGGCTCTTGGTTCCGGTGCTTGCTTCTGGCTCCTGCTCCCGGCTCCTGCGACTAGGCTCCCTTCCTGAAGGTTTATGGTGTATGTAAGTTTTACCCCCCAAAATAAATAACCCCTTAAAACATAACTGGTGTGGGATTGATTCGCCGATAATTGACGCCCAACGTTTGGTTTAAGAACCGCCCCACTCCCCCACCCCCAGCTCGGCCTCCCAGGATACACAGGTCCGGACAGTTTCTGCTGGCTTACTTTGCCCTGTTCGGCACGGATTTTTAAATTTCTCCTTGCAACGTGAGTCAAAGAGTTCACAGCGCAAGCTCCCTTTGAAGTTCCAGCAAGCTGTTTGAAACCCCTGCCATCCGCCATAACTGATTAGGAGTGCTGCAAGCAGCTTGACCCTTAATCCCAGCACAGGGACACGGGGCCCAAAGCACTAGGCCTCTTTAGCAACAGCGCAGTGGCTGTGTCATGACCCTCTGCATCCGGTTGAACAGAGCAGCACGGCCTTGTTTATTGCCTTGTTTATTGGCCACTAGAAGCTCTCTGACCTTTTGTGATCTGTGGATTTAACCTCTGGATTTGAGTGTATATTTTCTAGAGTTTACTTCTCAATCAACACCACTGCCACGTGGATTCAGGTGTGCCCCACCTCCTACTGGCAGGCAACGGTCATTACAGGTAAGATTTTTCTTTTCGGTTGAAAATAAATACATACATACATACATACAAGTACAATTTCCTTTGATTGAAAATGTCGGAAAATATTACTATCCAAAAGTTCAATGGTTTTTTCAGTTGTGCTATGGAGGATATTCTGAAGGATGTCTCAGATATTCCTCTTACTTTGTTATTCCTGGGATCTGTTGCTTTTCTGGTGTTTGGCTATTTTATAAGAAAGATACAGTCCTTACAGACTGAATCTACAATGCTGAAGGCAGAGATTAAAACCTTAAGAACAATTCAGACTGATACCAACCTCCTCAAAAAAGAGTTTGGAGATTTCAAGGAAGAAACTAGATCAGAGTTTGGAGATTTCAAGGAGAAAACTAGATCAGAGTTTGGAGTTTTCAAGGAGGAAACTAGATCAGAGTTTGGAGTTTTCAAGGAGGAAACTAGATCAGAGTTTGGAGATTTCAAGGAGAAAACTAGATCAGAGTTTGGAGTTTTCAAGGAGGAAACTAGATCAGAGTTTGGAGATTTCAAGGAGGAAACTAGATCAGAGTTTGGAGTTTTCAAGGAGGAAACTAGATCAGAGTTTGGAGTTTTCAAGCAGGAGACTAGATCAGAGTTTGGAGTTTTCAAGCAGGAGACTAGATCAGAGTTTGGAGTTCTCAAGGAGGAGACTAGATCTTTGTTTGATATGACTCGGTCAACTGACCAAAATATCAAGAAGGTACAGTCTGATATTGCTTCTTTAGAAGGGAGCGTCACTGCTCTGGAGGAGGGGACAACCAAAATGACTCATAACCTCCAGTCCATGACTCTAAGTGCTGAAACATTAGCTGAGAGGATTATAACCATTGAACGTGAAAATCGGACTTTATCAAAAGGGTATGATAGATTAATTGACAGGATTTCCATACAAGAAGGCACAGTACATGCCATGAGGATTATGTCCAAGGAGGAAATAGTGTCTCTGACGGACAAGCTCCATGCCTTAGAATCGTTAATGAAGGCTTTGGAGCATAATACTGGACAGGAGATTCAGGATTTACAGAAGGCAATGGTGAGCAGATTTAATAAGATTGAGGAAATCATAGACTCTGATGAACAGGAGCAAAAGGTAGAAAGGCAACCTTCACCTCAAAAAACTCTCAGTCTACATAGAGTTATACCTGCCTTTCCAGTAATAACATCAGAAAAGATGACTGGCTCCAAAACCCCTAAGGTCATTAAAGAACATACATGGGAGCCTATACGTATAAATGATCTGAAAGAATTTAAACAAGCAATTGTGAATTATGGACTACATTCATCCTTTGTTAGGGAGATGTTAAAATCCTGGGCTCTGAGCAACAGGGCCACCCCTAAAGATTGGAACCAGCTCACATCAGCTGTCCTTGAGAACGGACCTTTATGGCATTTCAAATGCCTATTCAAACAAGAGGCCAGACTTTTACAACAACAAGAATCAGTGAAAGGAATTGAGGTTTCTCTAGATCAAATTCTAGGGGAAGGACCTTACTCTGATCCTCAGGAACACGCTATTTATGATGAAAACATTTTATCCATATGTGCTACAGCAGCTCTAAGGGCCTGGGACAGGGTTCAAGACTCAGGTCAGAGAGTAGAATCGTATGTCAGGGTCAAACAGGGTCAGAGAGAACCCTTTAGTGACTTTTTGCAACGACTAACTAAGGCTGTACAAATAGGGATACCTGATCCAGAAGCAAGAAATATAGTAATTGAGTCTTTGGCTTATGAGAATGCCAATGTAGAATGCAAAAGGATCCTGGGGCCTTTAAAGCTCAGATCAGCGCCTTTGGACGAATGGGTTTTACATACAATGAATGTTGATACATTTGATTATGGCAATGAAACATGGGTACAAGAAGCAATTTCCAAAGGTAAAAGGAGACATCAGATTACAAAATGCTTTCATTGTGGCAAAATGGGACACATGAAAAGGGACTGCAGACAATGGAATTCCAGGAATAATGCCTCTTCTAGGAATAACAGGAATAGGAGGACTCAGCCTTCAGGTTTATGTAGGAGATGTGGAAAGGGCAGGCATTGGACGAATGAGTGTAGGTCAACAAGAGATAAACAGGGCAACCCGTTGCCATCGGGAAACTCAATAGGGGGCCTCTCGAAGGCCCCCATGGCAAATGTGATCCAGTCATTTCCGATCACTGCAGAGAACATGCCTCTTCAGGGAAATTAGAATGCCCCATGCCTGCTGTTAAAAGCAATAACGGCCTGAAGGATGAGTTAAATGTGGTGAATGAATCAAGAAATCTAAGAGGACAGAGTAAACGAATATTCTGGCAGACTTCTATAAATGAACAAAGACCACAGCTAAGAGTGTGTGTAAATGGCAAACTTATTACTGGCTTATTGGACACAGGTGCGGATGTAAGTATCATTACACCAGAGTCTTGGCATCCGCATTGGCCTCTTCAGGAGGTAGATATTCAGTTCTTAGGAATTGGAACCCTATCTCGAGTAAGACAAAGCACGAGATGGGTCAATTGTATAGGTCCAGACAGACAAATAGGAAAACTAAGGCCATATGTAGCAAATATTGCAGTGAATTTATGGGGCCGTGACCTATTGCAGCAATGGAACACCCAAATTAACATTCCTGCTGCTTCCAGAGCCTATATTTCTGAGGACAATATTACAAGATATTACAGATGGCGGAAACCAGCCATTAGAGCTATACAAGAACACAACACAATTGATGGCTCTTCAGAGGTACCAACAGCCATGCCTCTACAATGGTTGACTGAGAAACCAATATGGACTAAACAGTGGCCTTTAGCTGAGGAAAAGTTACAGGCTTTAGAACAGCTGGTACAAGAGCAATTAGATGCTGGACATATAGAAGAATCTACCAGCCCTTGGAACTCTCCTGTGTTTGTTGTTAAGAAAAAATCTGGTAAATGGAGAATGGTGACAGATCTTAGAGCTATCAACAAGGTTATTCAACCTATGGGCCCTCTGCAATCTGGAATTCCTCTTCCCTCCCTGTTACCAAAGGGATGGCCTCTTATAGTTATTGATCTGAAAGATTGTTTCTTCACTATACCATTACAAGAAAAAGATAGAGAAAAGTTTGCCTTCACAGTGCCTACCTATAATAACTCTCAGCCTGCAAGGAGGTACCAGTGGACCGTCCTCCCACAGGAAATGTTGAACTCTCCCACCCTGTGCCAATATTTTGTAAGCCAACCATTGAAAATTATACGCAAACAATTTCCTAAGTCCATAATATACCACTATATGGATGATATCCTGATATCTGATCAAAACAAAGATACCTTAGAAAGGCTGTTTGAAGAAGTAAAACTAGTATTACCTAAATGGGGATTGCAAATTGCTCCTGAAAAAATTCAGAGAGGAGATTCTGTTAATTATTTAGGTTATAAAATAGGCTTACAAAGAATTAAGACTCAAAAGGCACAAATCAGGAGAGACCGGTTACGAACTCTTAATGACTTTCAAAGATTATTGGGAGACATTTCCAGTCTACGACCAGCTGTTGGGATAACACCTGATCTAATAATTCATTTAAACAAAACCTTAGATGGTGACAAAGATTTGAATAGTCCCAGAGAGTTAACAGCTGAAGCAGAAAAGGAACTGATGATGGTTGAGGAAAAATTACAGGAGGCACATGTAGATAGGGTGGATCCAAATCTTAGTTGCATTCTAGTTATATTACCTTCCAGAATTTCTCCTACAGGAATTTTAATGCAGAGGGAAGATACTATTTTAGAATGGATCTTCTTACCACACAAACCAAGTAAAAAATTAAAAACTTATGTGGAAAAAGTCTCTGAATTGATTATAAAAGGAAAATTGAGACTTCGTCAATTAGCAGGTATAGACCCAGCAGAAATTATAGTGCCTTTCACAGCTGATGAGATAAAAAAGTTGTGGGAAGACAATGAACCATGGCAAAGAGCTTGTGCTAATTTTTTTGGAGAAATCAATAACAATTACCCAAAAAGCAAGAGACTTAACTTTATAAAGAGAACTTCTTGGATCCTCCCTCGAATTGTCCGTGATGCTCCAATAACCGGAGCCCATACATTTTATACCGATGCTAATAAATCAGGGAAAGCAGGTTACAAATCAGAAGAATTGAGTAAAGTGGAACAAAGTCCTTATGATTCTGTCCAGAAGGCAGAATTATATGCCATCTTTATGGTGCTTAGGGATTTTAAAGAACCTCTTAATATAATTACTGACTCACAATATGCAGAAAGAGTTATTTTGCATATTGAAACTGCTGAATTTATACCTGATGATACAGAACTGACCTCATTGTTTATCCAGGTACAAGACATGATCAGAAACAGGCTCTGCCCTATGTATATAACACATATCCGATCCCATATGGGTCTGCCAGGTCCTCTAGCACAAGGTAATGCAGATATTGATCAATTATTGATTGGTAGTGTGCTGGAGGCATCTGAATTTCATAAAAAACATCATGTCAATAGCAAAGGCTTGAAAAAAGAGTTTTCTATTACATGGCAACAAGCTAAGGAGATTGTAAAGAAATGCCCTACTTGCTCTTTTTATAACCAAACACCATTGCCTGCAGGGACTAATCCAAAGGGTATTAAAAGGAATGAAATTTGGCAGATGGATGTGTTTCACTTTCCAGAATTTGGCAAGTTAAAATATGTACATCACACCATTGACACTTATTCAGGCTTTCAGTGGGCAACCGCTTTAAGCTCAGAAAAAGCTGACTCAGTAATCACACATTTATTAGAAGTTATGGCCATTATGGGTATACCTGCACAAATAAAAACAGATAATGGTCCAGCTTATGTATCTAGGAAAATGAAACGATTTTTTGCTTATTATAATATTAAGCATGTTACAGGTATACCATACAATCCTACAGGTCAAGCAGTTATAGAAAGATCAAATCGTACTATAAAGGATATGCTAAACAAACAGAAAGGGATGAAAGATACCCCCAGAAATAGATTGCATAATGTTTTATTAACCTTGAATTTTCTTAACGCTAATGAGAAAGGAACAACAGCAGCAGAGATGCACTGGATAATGGAAAAAACTTCTGAACTAAACCAACCTGTTTATTTCAAAGATGTACTGACCTCTCAATGGAGGCCAGGAGATGTGCTACGTTGGGGAAGGGGTTTTGCTCTTGTTTCCACAGGAGAAGAAAAATTGTGGATACCATCAAAATTAATAAAGGTTCGTTTTGAAGAGGAGAAACCTCTTGGAAAGGAGAAAATGACAGCTCATCCACAATGATGATATTCATACAGTTGGTAAGAAAAACATATAGAATGGGGGCAGGGTTCTGTTCTTATCTCCACAGGAAAACACTGATTTTTGAAAAGTTCAAGGGACCCTGGATATCTGAATACTGACAGATGGAAAATAATGGCCCAATAAGGACTATCAAGAAAACTGAATAGGTTCTGTAAGTAAAATATACTAAATCATATTTCTAAATTTATAGAGCTGGTTTTAGAGTTGGACTCTGGCTCAGTCCCTCTCTAATTCCAAGCCTGTTGTTAAAAGAAAAACCCAGAGTTTCTGGAGTTTCTGTCTCATGTCAAGAGCCATGATATGGGACAGAAAGGAATATGAGTTTAGAAAACATCTTTACTTTTCTTCATATCTATCATACCTTTCATTAAATATATCTATCATGTCTTTTATTGAATATATGTATGTCTGTATATGTCTATATGATTAATATATGATTATATATTATTATAATCATATAATATATGATATTAATATATGATTAATATATATGATTAATGTTTAGGTTTTCCACAATGAACAATAAGTTTTTCCTGCAGTGACATTTGAAGTTTCCAGGAAGAAGATGGGGCCCCATAACAACAACTCCACCTGGTTGATATGACATCATGATACTGATAGCGCTACTACAAGACCTGTTTTGAGTACCAGCTGCACAAGACGATTCCAACGTGGTTAGCTGAAATGATGCACATCTTGTACAACATTCTGGCCAGTCCTCCACAAAATACTCAGAGACTATTTGCAATTTTAAAAGATATTGATCTTGAAATTTAACCATCATTTTGCTTTCACAGGATCCCCCAGAAAGAACGTCGCCCCCATGACAGCTGGAAGTAATTCTAGAGAACGACGTCCCCTCTCCCAGTAAAGTTTGTCCTTGGGTTTAGGGACATCATTTAGTGGTTGGTTATAATTAGTACAGGGTTGAGGGTTGGGGGAGGAATTTTATAAGCGCAGGAATCCAAAAAAAAAAAAGGAGGGATAATTGGATTATGGGATAATAGCTTTGTACTTGTGAGTTATTGTTTTTAGACAAATATATTGGTATTGATTCTTATATATTGATACAAACTTAAATTATGTTGACTATTTTAGGCATGCATGCTTCTACCTCTGTTTAAAACATTTTTATGTATTGACATATATATATTGTATTGATATATGTATATTTTACCATATTGCATTGTATACTTCTACCTCTGATTAAGATACTTATATATTGTTTATGTATTGATATATATATTTACCATATTGCAATGTATACTTGCACATTGTTTATACTTGGAGGTCATATTGTCCCCATTTATTGCACAGTTGTTTACTATTTCAGTCTTTAAGTTAGATAGATATTGAGAATAATATAGATCAATAGTCATCTAAGTTTGTCATTTATAATTAGACTAATCAGGTTCTTTAGATACATAGACATTATATTCAGTATAGATAGATAATCTTCAACCTCTTCAAAGAGCTGTAGAAAATGGCCTTTAATCTAACTCAGAGTTCTGTGGTAGGGAGACACAATCGCTCCTGGCAACACTGATCTATTCCCGAGAGAATGTTGAGCACCAAAGACACTCCACCTGGAGCCTTTCTTCTTGGCAGAACTGGCCTTTGGGTAAAGAAATGCCCATACCTCAACTACTGACAGAGTTACAGAGTATCCGTAAATGGATAAAACAGGACTGTCATATCCTGCCAAGACAGGATAAGATAGTTTTGAAAAGTTCCTTGACTTTGAAAATGGTATGTCAGTTACGTTAGGCCTTAGCCAAAGTTGGTTGCTTCAACGCTGCAAACGTGATTTTGGGTGTTTGCCCAGGTAGCCAGTTGTCTATGTGATTTGTTACGTGTTCTGGAAGTTTGATTGCACTTCATAATTACTCAGGTAACATTATTTCCCTTCTCAGATCTTTGATGGGATTGAAGATTATATAAACGTAGTTACTTTCTTTTCATGACGTGGCCAAGTTATTTCTTATACAAGACTTAAGCTAGTTAGAATAGGATATTTGTATTTATTGTATATAATTGTGTAGGTTTGTACTTACTGTATATAATTTCGTAGTAGGCTTAGAACTCTCTTACTTAAACAAAAGGGGGAGGTGTTGTGGGAGTAACTTCCGCTGCCTCAACCAATAGTCGCTGAAATACGAGCCCACAGTGCAGCGGGGAGCGACTTCCGCTCCGTCAGCCAATAGCTGCTGAAATACCAGCCCACTGGGGTGTGGTATATTTCTCTTTATAAAGAGAAGCATATCCGGATCAGGCTCTCTCGGTTCCGGCTCTTGGTTCTGGTGCTTGCTCCTGGCTCCTGCTCCCGGCTCCTGCGACTAGGCTCCCTTCCTGAAGGTTTATGGTGTATGTAAGTTTTACCCCCCAAAATAAATAACCCCTTAAAACATAACTGGTGTGGGATTGATTCGCCGATAAGGAGCTATCTTAAATACCCCATGGGAGAGGTCAGGACCTGGCATGCTGGGCTTTGGAGTCCAGACCAATACAACTCTCAGGCCTGGGGGCTGGGGGTCTGGCACTCGACTTACAATTCTGTCCCAGCTTTCAGCGCATGAGATGGTGCAACCGCATTCATTTTCTTTCCCCTCATTTCACCATACCTTGAAACATTTTCACAGATCCATTAAAAGGATGCTTCTCTGTATCCTAGACGATTTAAATCTAGTCATGCTGACAATTAGTAGCAATATTATGATTCATATGCAGTTTCTACATTTATCTTCCATTAAACAAATATCTGAGAGCTACTCCTCAGTTTCCTACATGATTTGACTAACAGTGGAAATACGGGGTGATAAGTTGGAGTATGTTTCCTATTGCTTTTTTTTTAAAAAAAGGATGCTATAAGAAATACCCAAATGGGTAGTGGAGTGGATATGATCAAAGTGCTTCATGTGTATAAACATGAATATTATATAGAATCAAAACTTCCAGAAAAGGAGGTGAGAAAAAGTGTTCATTCATCATGGTACTGCTGTAAATGTGCTAGCTGGTCTTTAGTATAAGGTGTCTTAATCTTGTCAGGGTACTTCCCAAATGTCTGGGCAGCAACCTTCTTAGCTTTCCAAAGTAATTGTAATATAGCTTCATAGTATGGGGTAACTACTCTCACTGGAGAGGCAGGCATGTGTACCCATAAAATAGGTCCATCCTGCCAAAAAACTCCTGTAGGAGAAAATTTGGAAGCAAGAACTACAAAATTTAATGATTGACCATAATTAATCTGCTAGAGATGGACCCTTTCAATGTTGTCCAGGAGAAGTCTTAAGGCCTGCCTGGCTGCAGGCGTCAACATTTGGGGAGAGGTTTGGTTGGGATCTCCCTAGAGTATATCATACAATGGTCTTAAGTCACCTGTTTTGATTGCTAGGGAGGGATGTATCCAGTAACTGCTGCCAATCATGTAAGGTTTTAAGATGAGAGGTGTCAATTGTTAATTTTTTTGGTCTAATTCCATCCATGGCTAATTGGTACCCAAGGTAGGAATATGGGACTTGCATTTGGACCTTCTCAGGAGCTATGATCAGCCCTGCCTTCTCTAAATCCTGTTGCATTTGAGTATAAGCCTTGACCAGTTGATCTTGATGAGTCTCTGTTATTAATAAATTATCCATATAATGAACAATATATAACTGTGGAAACTGACAGCGGACAGGCTCCAAGGCAGCAGCAACATAAGTTCTACATATTGTGGGACTATTTACCATGCCCTATGGGAGTATGATCCAATGGAATCACAAAGCTGGTTCCTTAAAATAAACTGAAGGGAGGCTAAAAGCAAAGCTAGGGCAATCCTGTTGGGCTAGAGGAATAGTAAAAAAAGCAATCCTTTAAATGTACTATAATTATGTGACAGCCCCGGGGTATGGCTGAAGGGAAGGGCAATCCTGCTGAAGAGGACCCATAGGCTGCATCATCTCATTGACAGGCTTGAGGGCCTGTAATAGTCTCCATTTTCCAGATTTCTTTTTAATGATAATTATGGATGAATTCCAAGGGGAAGTAGAGGGGACAAATGTACCCAGCCTGCAGCTGATCTTGAACCAAGGCATGAGCAGTCTGAAATTTCTCTTGAGTCAAGGGCCACTGCTCCACCCGAACTGGATTGTCTGATTTCCAAGTTATAGGAATTGGGGCAGGCTTGGGAAGAGTGACCCTAACTAAAAATGACCTAGACCGCTTCAGTCTCCCAGCAGTCTGGTCATTTGTTTATCTGGTGTCACTGACTGAAGCTGGCCCTAGAGATTTTTTTCCCAGTCCCTGTCCTGGTCTCCATCCCACTTGCTACATAATTAGGATGCTGGTGGTGGTAGTGTGGGCTGAGTGGTCAAGACAGCTCCCATCTCACTCAGGACATCTCTTCCTCAGAGATTAACAGGTAGTCCTGGAAGGACATATGGCTGAAAGTAACCCTCATGGCTTTCATTATCCTGCAATTTAAATATTTTTTGCACTCTTCTTGGGACTTGCTTGACCTATTCCTTGTAGGGTGGCAGTACTACTTTCTAATGGCCACTTCTTAGGCCAGAAATCTAAGGATAAGACGAAGACATGTTCCAGAGTCTAAAATCCCATTAAATGACTTCCCATCAATAATCAATTCCAATCGTGGCCTTTCTTTCAGATGAGCTACCCAAAAGGCTGCAGTGCCAGATGACCAAAACCCTTAGCACCCTGACTGGACCTGGCCACGGGGTTGGAGGTGTTAACTAAGGGTACCAAGACCAATTGGGCAATACGATCCCCCTGAGGAATTACTGTAACTCCTTGAGTAACTGATGTCATAATTTTTATTTCTCCTTGATAATCTGCATCAACAACCCCAGCATGAATTTGAATTCCCCTCAAGATGGTACTGCTTCTTCCTAAGATAAGACCCAAGGTCCCTCTAGGGAGTGGCCCAAAAACGTTAGTGGGCAAAGCTTGAACCCCCATTTGGGCTGTCAAGACTGCTCGGGCAGAAGTACTGAGGTTCAGTCCTACACTTCCTGGGGTGGCATGGGTAAGGTCTGCAATGTAAAAGGATTGCTCTGTGGAACAAACTGGATACGGCCACTGCCCGGGTGGGAACACCCTCTGACTCCTGGTGTCATTGCTCCATACACTGAGGATTTGGGGCCCTGGAGTGGGGCCCTCCACCAGTTTCCCTGCTGTTGGCCTTGGATAGGCAGAGGCCTTCCATCTATATCTGTCTTAGATCTGCAATAGTTTGCCCAATGGGTCCCCCTTTTACATCGTGGGCACTTTCCTGGTCTGGCAGTAGTTCCCCGAGTGAGTTGTGGACATTCCTTTTTAAAATGTCCAGGGGCACCACAGTTAAAGCAGGTTTTATCCCCAGTTGTCCGGGATCCTCACCCAGGCCTGATGGCAGCGGCAATCACCTGGCCCTGAATGAAGTGCCCGTCAATATCCTGACAGATCTGGATGTATTCATTTAAGCTTTTTGCCTTATGTGGCCACAAGGCTTCCTTACAGTATTTATTTGCATTCTCAAATGCCAGCTGCTTAACTATGGGCATAGCTGTGGTCACATCACCAAACAATTTTCCTGTCAACTGCAATATCCTATCCACATAGTCCTGAAATGGTTCTGAAGGCCCTTGTAAAACTTTTGACAGCTTATCCCCTGTGCCCTTGTTTGGCAGGGCTTTCCAAGCTTTGGTAGCCACGGTCTCCATCTGGAGATATATGGCAGGATCGAGCACAATTTGATTGGCCAAATCAGCATAAGCTCCTGCTCCAGTTAGCCTGTCTAGATTGCGCTGTGCCTGTCCTGCTTGCGCATTTAACCTAGCCGTTTGTAAACAATTTTCTTGATATTCTCCCCTTCACAACAAGTAATCTCCTCCCAATAGTACTGCAAGGCATAGCTGCTTCCAATCGCTAGGTGTAGGATTCAATGCTGCAAAAGACTCTACCATGGCAAGAGTAAACGGGGCCTGAGAGTTGTATGCCACCATGGCCTCTTTCAATTGCTTCATCTACTTAAAGCTCAAGGCCCCATGTTGTCTCAGCATCTGTCCTGGATTGTTAGGATCAGGTACCTCTATAACCGGAGCAACTGTGTGCCAGGGTCGAAAACAGACACCTCCTCTTCTTCCAGTGCCCGCTCCGGCTTCCCTGTCATCTGTCAGCCCCCAACAGGACTCCCTCTTTCCCCAGTTGGCATTAAAAGCAGGTGGGGCTGAAGGCACACATAAGGAATCCTTCACCTTACAGTGCTTCAGCCTTTTCTGAAGTACCTTAATTTCCTGTATTAGCTGTGCTTCCTCATCAAACAAACTTTTCTCTGCACTAGAGCTGAGGCTGTCTTCCCCATTTTCTGACTCAGAGGTTATTGCTATCTGGTTTTGCGTCCGAAAGCGGGCAGACTTTGGCACTAGCCTTAGTCCTGCACCAGATTCCAAAGTTCCCCCTGGTACATCTGTCATTTCCATTTGGCCCCTGTGCGACTCTGCCCATCCTATGGAGCAGCAAGTCTCCTCCTCCTGTATTTCTTCAAGAATTTCTTTAGCCACGACAACCTCCAGTCTCACTTTCACTTTATCAGTAAGTAGGGCATCGCAAACCAGGCGCCATAGTGAAAAGGTAGATATAGGGACGCTATCTGCACCCTTCTTTTGCAGCCGTTTCTGCAGATCTTTTTTTATTTGTTTCCAATTGGAGATGTTCAAACCTCTACCTGTCAAAAACCATGGGCTTGCTGTGGCTATATACTTTAAAAATCCTCTATAGTTCTCTCTTTGACAGTGGTTCCTTGTTCTTCTAACAATTTAGCTATCTGATTTATCAGGTCTCTCTTACTGCTTGTGGATCCCATTTTTTGCCCCAATCCATCCTTACTGGCCTAGGATGACCACGTCCACTACCCCATCTTTCTCGGATCTCAGTGGAAACCTCCACTTTGCCGCACCAGCAGGACAACTGTTGTTCTTCTGAGCGAGGGACATCGAGATTAACACACAACACAAATTGTTGTTCTGCAGACAAGCCTTTATTTTACTTTCTCACACGGTATATATAGCCCTCAGCAGGAGAGGCCAAGTCAGTAAAATCAGGAAGCTCATCACCGTAACTCAATGGCTTAGGGGTAAGCATCCTTAGAAGCATTGCTGAAAACAACAGATTATTCCTGTTTTTGTTCCTGTTTTCAACCAATGGCAATAGTGCAAAACAGATCAAGTGGGGGTGCAAAGGCCTGTCCTCTATAGACCCAACACCCAAGCACAGGGCTCCTCAGATCTGTCAGTATCCAGACACCACCACATCCAAATCTCGGCCACCTACTGCCTTCCTAAGCCACGGAAGGATTAATTTAAATTCAAAGTTTTCTTTTTGCCCACTAAAATTAAACTTAAGTTCACAACCTGTGCTATCATTACAGGTGTTTCATGAGATCTAGGGGAAAAAAGGTAGGGATACACTCACAGCTTTAAGATTCAAGTATTTCCCAACTCTTCCACATGGTTTTCAGACTCATTCAAGCTTCAGAAATGGAACACTTTACACAGCCTCTGCTCGGATGCCATCATCTCTTGGTAAGGAGATTCATTCTTACCCCATTTACATTTCCTTTCTTCCCACTGCCTTTCCTCCCTCCACCCTTCTGCTTCCACATTCAGAACAGAGATTTCTATGTCATCCGTTGACAGGCTTTCCATTGGAGATTTTGCAGGATCCTCACAGCTTTAGGACTGCCTCAAACACGCATGATTGTCAGCACTGCTTCTTTCACACACCAGTTTGTCCAACTTTTCCCAGGCCATTCAGCCTGACTTAGTTGTTGCTGCTAAACCTCACCTTATCCGTTCTTCGATGGAGGGGCATTTAGGTTATTTCCAGGTTCTGACTGTGATAAGCAATGCTGCTATGAACATAGTTGAGCTCATGTCCTTGTTGTATGCCTGAGCATCCTTTGGGTACATACTCAAGTGGAATTTTTGGGGTCTTGTGGAATGTTGTTTCCTAATTTTCTAAGAAATCGCCATACTGATATCCAAAGGGGCTGTATCAGCTTGCACTCCCACCAGCAATGTGGAAGTGTTCCCTTTACCCCTCTCTAGCATAAGCTATCATCAGTGTTTTTGGTCTTGGCCATTCTTACAGGTGTAATTTGGAATCTCAGAGTTGTTTTGATTCACATTTCTCTGATAGAAGCCATTGTATTTAGAGGCTTAAGTGTGCAGAGGGGCTGCAGGGGTTCATGTAATCAGACACTCTGATTGGAAAAGATGCAATAAAGAGAGGTGGATGATGAGATGACATGTGACACCAGCTGAACCTGCCGTCTCCCCATGACCGTAGTTGATCAGACCAGCAAGCTGGGTTTTCAAAACGGACAAGAGACTCTTCTACACATTTTTCTGAGACACACAAAAGGCTACTAAACACATGAACATGTACACAGTTTCACTTATCATTAGAGAGCTGAATTTTCAAATGACCTCGTATCACAATTCTATGACCACAAAAGCCAAAACTCAAACTCCAGAATACAAGTGAATGTAAAAAGTTTAACTTACACAAACAGCACAGGTGTGGGTTACCAGAGTCAAGAATTAAAGAAATGGGGAGCTTTTGTTAAAAGGAGAGAAGTACTTGGTTCTAAAGCAAATGAGTTCTGTAGGCCTAATGTATAGTACAGGGATTTGTAGGCCCATATTTCATCCAAGATATCTGTAGCCAGGCTCTCTGGCCATGGTTAATTTCCAAGGCAGCTTCAAACCTGCCAGACATTCTAACCACCTAACAAAGGCCAGGATGTATGGCTCCTTCTCTTTTGTTAAAATATAGATCGCCTGGGGAGAAGTGTTGATTCCAAGTTGGTGACTTAAGTGGCAGGTGTTTTGGTAGTCCCACATCCCCCAGAAAGAGAATATTAATGAATTTTCACCTTGGTTTCCCTGGGGGATAAAAGGTGTTTGGATAATAAATGCAGGATATCTTCCAGAATGGATGAAACCTGAGATGCTATTCCAATATTGCTGTGTGAACTGTGTCTCATTATTTCCCGCACCTCCATACTGGTTTAGTTAGGGAAAAATAGTTTCTATTTTGGGGCCATGGACCTCGACATGGGTTTGGGTTTGTTAACAAAGCTTTTCAAAGATTTTGTATTCAATGGAATGTCAGTCATAAGGCTGGTATTCGTTATAATCCTCAAGGGCAAGAAATTGTGGAGCATGTACATAGCTCCTTGAGATATGAGAACTCCAAAAGATAAAAACAGGGGAGTTGTATCCTCAGACTCCACACAATGCCTGAAATCACGCATTGTTTACACTAAACTTTCTAAATACGTATATCCATAAGTGATCATCAGTGAACAGATTGTGGCATAATAATACAAAGATCACCTTTGCTAAAGCAAAGTGGAAAGACCCTTGCATTGGAATATGGAAAGGGCCAGATCCCATATGAATATGGGGTCGAAGGCATGTCTGTGTTTTTTTCCAGGATGAAAACCAAATGAGATGGCTTCCAGAGCGACTGATTCAGTGCATTCACCAGAAGGACCCCAGACCTGAGGACAGCATAGCTGATAATTGCCCAGCAGGGGAAACAGAATAAGAAGAGCTCCAGGAGGAACCTGTGATTCAGGTTTCCCAGCCCCCACAGAGAGTAGTGCCTGATTTTGACCTGCAGCTGCCACCACTCTACGCTGCTGGGTGCCATTCTGCCCTTTTGATATTGCTGTGTGAACTTTGTCTCATTATTTCCTGTGCCTCTGTACTGGTTTAGTTACGGAAAAATAGTTTCTAGGTTGGGGCCAGGGACGCAGACAGGGATTGTGACAATACTTAGCAGTAATACATATTATACTGGAAATTTTTTAAGAGACTAAATGTGTATTTCTGTCTCAAAAAGGTAACTATATGGTTTGATGAATGTGGTCATTAGTTCTGCTGAGGTCATCATTTTACTATATATACATACATCAAATCATTTCTCTATATCATTTAAATCTGTACGTTTCTGTGTATGTTTTAAAGATCAATAGAACTGACAAGTAGAAAAGTGATGGAATATTCATTACCATCAGTGTACACATTGAAAGTGGCATGTCTAGTGATTCCCAGCCAAGATCCAGGGGATCAGACAAAAGTAACTACAGCGAAATGTATTGGTACTTTTCACATACTCTCTGGGCACAGCACCATTGTGAGGCTAATTTCCTACCCACTTGTGGGGGTTGGTCCATGCCATGGGGTCAGTATCATCATCCATCTCCCATGAGTTTTATATTGTCCTAGGATATATAGATATAGAGTTTGAGTTATCCTTAAGAAGAGAATGCCCAATTTATTTAGTTTAATCTGGGGTTAATATACCCTTTTGCCCCAGTAAAGAAAAACTCCTCCCACCCAGAGGGGGCTGGGGAAACTGGCGCCTGTGAGAGCTTCTCCACAGGCAGGTGGTCGAGGGTGCAAGGCAGTGCCAGACAGGGTAGATGGGCCTTGGCGCCTGGGCTCTTCCAGGCAGGTTGAGAAATTATCATTTTAAAGTGATATAGAGCCCTTAGGCTATTATACCAGGCTAGAGCAGAAGCAAGCAGGGAACTTAGCAGGAAGCTTAGCTGGTTAGCTAAGCTAATGGTTAACATTAAAATGGTTAATATTAAAATGGTTAACATTTCTTGCATCCTGTGCTTTGGCCTAGAGGAACAGGGAAGACAGGGCCTCACACCCACTCCCATTTTACAGATTAAAATTGAGAGATGGAGACAATAAGGATTGTATTCATGGCTTGAATTTGTATCCATACACTGTTCTGAACTGTGAGAAAATGCCGGATATTTGTGGAGTGACAGAATGAGTTGAGAAAAGAATGCACATTAATTATCACAGTGTCAGTAAACTGGAACAAGGTTAGAGAAAAATAAGGTTGTGGCCTTAGTGAGAGGACACCATTGAAATGTGGGGAGAGAAGTCCTACTGTAGTCTGTTGAGAGTCTCTGGGAAGTTTAGAATCTTAACAGAGAATATAGACATTTATTCTTGGTGTTTTATTCAAAAGGATGGGAGAGTAACAGAGAGACAGAGACGGATAGAAAGAAACAAAGTGACAGCAACAGAGCATGTGTGACAGCAGATCCATGATATCTGGAAATGCAGATGGCAGAAGAGAAAGGGCAGATAAAAGAGGAAATAAAAATCAAAACAGTGAAAACACACCATTGACCCCAACAGCAATTGTAATGACCCACAGAGACAAGGATAATGGGGTAGGCACAAATATGGGAAAAGCCCCTCACCTTGGCTTTTGACTGGAGCAGTGATAATAAAAAATTGGGGGGAAGGCCTCACTGACTCTCCTGGAGTGCAATACATAAACCATGGTAGTCTTGAACTCACAAAGATCTGCCTGATTCTCCCTCCTATGTGCTGGGATCAGATGTGTGAGCCACCAAAGTACTGTCGAAGCTATTTTTAAAATATGTCTGCTGAACTGGCGGCTAGGCAACTCCAGAGCAAAAGGTCTCTACCTGCATGTCCCTCTTCGGGAACCAAAGGCAAGAAAGTTTCAGGGGACTACTTTCTTTTTAGATGTGTGTGTGTGTGTGTGTGTGTGTGTGTGTGTGTGTGTGTGAGTGTGTGTATCTTCTGTGTAGGCTAATGGTTGACACTGGGATGTCATCTTGGATCACTTTTTCATCTTATTTTTTGAGATAGGGTCTCTTCCTGAATCTGCAGCTCTCCATTTTTGCTGGACCGCCTGGTAAGCGAGTCCCAGGATCCACCTGTCTCTGAGTGTCAGTGCTGGTGATCCAGGCACACACTGCCATGAAAGGAATAGAGGGGAAGGAATTGGAGATGTATTGGCTCCAAACACATTATATCCATGTACTAATATTAATTAAAATGTCAAAACAACAACAAAGGGAGCAAACAAGAAATGTGAAGGTATCAAAGACAAAAATCATAGCATATTCAAATCCAAGATCTGATGACGCACTGTTGGCAACTGTACAGTTAGTCAAAACCTCCTTCTATAATGTAGTGTGTAAGTTCTCATGAGCTGAGCCGAGAGCTGTGTTCATGGAGAGAAAAGCTGGAGAAAGCACTGCAGCTTCTGCACTTCAAGATGACCTACCCTACCAAGGTCAAACAGAGGGCCTTCCTTGTATGCCGAGCTCAGGGTGAAGGGAACCATCTATTCTTTTGGAAAACAGGGCCATTTCAGTCTTCAGTTGGGCAAAGTTATATCATTTTTATTTGATATTGTTTGCTGGATTCTCCTGTAGGAGTTGAGTTAAAAGGTGACATTTGTCAAACAGATAGAAAATTTCAAGATTTCTGAAAGTCAACTAATGAAACTTTATCCTAGGGAATTCTACATCCTAGTATAAAAATAGGAATAAAGTAAAAAAATTCTCCATGAATATTCACCTTTTACATGATTATATGAAAATATTTTCAAATATTATCTTGGCAATCTAACTTTTAAAATTTTCTTTGTATATATATGTGTGTGTTTGTGTGTGTGTGTGTGTGTCTGTGTACATTTGAATATGCAAGTTCAATTGCACACAACTCTGGGAACAGGGTGTCAGATTACCTAGCAATGGAGTTACAGGCATTTGTGAACCAACCTACATTGGTGCTGGAAACCAAATCAAGATCCTCTGTGAGGAGTGGCAAGTGCTCTTAACTAACCACTGAGGCAGCTCCTCTGAGCAATTTAATTTTTGATATTATTTGGAAAACAAACTATTTAACCAGAAACTACTGAAGCACGGAGAAATGATGCCAGTCTGTGAACAATGGGTATTGAAATAAGGAGCTGGGTGGAAGACATGATTCCAAGTCGCAGGAACTGTGCACATGCTGAAAGGGAAATCGCAGGGCACTGTGATATACTGTCTAATAAATATTAGGGAAATGTTAAATTAAAAAGCCTAGAAAAAAATCAGGAGATTTTTATAGCAGAATTATTTGAAGTTAAGGGGCAGCTTTGCAATGGGAAAGGGACCATTGCAGTGGGACACTGTTCTGTGATTCTGAGCTTTGTGTGTGGAGACACAGAACTGGCTTAGAGTGTAGGCTCCTCCTGGGACAGATGGGATGAAGTTGGGAAATGGTTGCTTCTCAAACCCAGGATACATGAAAGGATACTTTCTTTGCCCATTTTGTAAACCTTCTGTCAGAATCTGTACCCTGATTAAGGAAGTGGACTTTGAGCTCAGTTCTTTACATTCTATCAGATATAAACAAGCCCTTTGCTTCTTGCCTTGTTTCTATGTACTTCTTTTTCTTTTTAATTACTGTTATTTATTGAAACATTGTTTCTTTCAAAGTGAAGTAAGAGTTTCTCACGGTCATGTACATAACAGGGGTTCAGAGTTGAGGTAATGCTTTTTACTCTGTATACAAAGTCATACGAACTAAAGTTTGTTATGCAGTTGTTCATACTCTCCATCCCGTGTCCTGATTTACATGAAACCCTTACCCAGGGACCCCAACGCACTAGATGTTGACATTTGTGGGCCTCTCAGATGGGATTTTCCTTGGATGGAGAGATGTGATTGGGACTGGAAGGAGTCGTTGCAAGATGATAGGCAACTAAGCATTTGAAATCACAGAGTAGAGGCTTCCCTGCATGGGGCAGGGCCTCTCTTCTAGGTCAGGTCTGTCAAGCTATAGGGCTGGCAAACAGCAGTGATTTCAGAGTTCAGATCACAGCCATGTGTAGGACCATGAGAGAAATTCATCTAGGACAAGTGAAACATGGAGATACATCTGGAATTGGAGGTGGGGAAAAGTTTAACCTTAATGCATAGTTGTTCCTTCAAGTCTTACCTATATGCACAAGTACCAGAATTTCACTTGAAGTACATCTGCATCTGTGAGACTCACATGAAAGTGTTGGTGAACCAGAAAAACATACCTAAAAGTGTGTACTATATTACATCAACTTTTTCTTAACTCACCAAGATGGACCACAATTTGTCTCTAGGTATCCTAAGCAGAATTCACAAATACAGCTAAAGCTACAGTCTTTTATTATTTACAATTCCTTATCATTCTAAATCATTTCCAATAAATCTAATTGAAAATGTGAGTTGTGGAAGTCCAGGGATTGTTGTATGTACTTTAAATGTTTCCATTTTATTTTATGAGTATTGGTGGTTTCTCCACATGGATGTTTGTGTAACATGTTTGTGCAGTACCCAAAGGGGCCTGAAGACAGTGTCAGACCCTCTGAAACTGGAGATACTGGGGGTTGTTGTGTCCACAGTGTGGGTGCTGGAAATCAAACCCCAGGTCCTCTGGGAGAGCAGCCAGTGCTCTTAACCACTGGCCCATCTCTAGTCCCTTTTGCAATTATTCTGGCTCTTGAAAAATCCATTATTCAAAGCTTTTTATCTCAGTTGGCTCTAACTAAAGTGTACATATGGAAATGTTCACTTAAGGTCTCCTGGTGGATTATTTTTCAGTACTGTCAAATGGTAATTCTGGAAATTAAGGCTGAGCAGAGAAAAAAATTTTGCTGTAGGTTAACAAAACATGATTTATAACAAATTAAAATACAAACTAAGTATGTTAATCTATCACACATAATTTGGAACTAGATAAATCTATACTGTCTTACAAAAGAAGGAACTTTGAACTTCTTAAACACCTGTTAAAGGATTCAGGGAAATAGAACAGCACGTAAAAGCATTTGTTGCCACACCTGATAGCCTGAATTTAATCTCTTGTACCCACCAGGCAGAAAGATAGAACAAACTCCTACAATTTGTCTCTGAATTGCACACATGCATACATGTTTTGTATATTAAATGTGACAAAATATTAAAATGCTTTGAATATATAAACACATATATTTAAATCATCCCACAACATATTAGGTTTCATTATGGAATTTTTATAAATTTATTTTTAAGTTTATAAGAAACCACAGTTAAGAAACTTTGAAATTTTAAAGAGACCTTGAACTGTGAATATACTGAAAAATTTAAAGGATTTTGCATTTTGAAGGTCATATTCTTTTATGTTGTGATAGTAACAAAAGATATTGGGAATAAACAAGGAAAGGTTATAGTTTAGAAGCTATGTATGTGTGTCAAGTCGGCAGAGGTCTACTGTTAGTGACCAGTTTGTCAACTTTACAGAAACTAGAGTCTTGGAGAGAAAGTGGACCAGAGATGAAGAACTGCCTCCACCAGATTGACCTGTAAGCAAGTCTGTGGGGCATTTTTCTTGATTCATGAATGGTTGATGAAACAGAACCCAGCCCACGGTGGGAAGTGCCCCCTGGGCAACTGGTCCTGGGTTGTAGAAGACATGTTGTTCAACAAGCCACAGAAAGACACTAAGCAGCTCTCCTCCATCTTTCCTGCCTCTGCTCCTGTTCAAATGCCTCCTCTGACTTCCCCCGATGATGGGCTGAGGTTGGAACATGTAAGTCAAATCTACCTTTTCCTCCCTCAGTTGCTTTTCAAGTTCTTATCACAGTCATATAGAAGCAATATATTACACTCACTTAGGTTACCTTTCAAATCTATAGAAAACAAAGTATCCAGAGCACCTGTTTGCACTGGAGTCTCCAGGAATACCATTCACATATTCAGTATGACAGGAATAAATTCCAAGTTCTCTGTTCTTTGTAGGGTCTAGTTTTTATCCCAGGTGCAGTGTCTCTGACAGAAACATGGCACCCAAGGAAAGACAGAGCAAAGAGAGAAAATATGCCAATATTGGTCCAGTTTCAGCTTCCCCAGTATTCTGATACTGTTAACACATTAGTCGGATGTGAACTTCAGGGAGTACAAGATCTCAGTTTATTCAGAGAATATATAGTGACAGTCATATGGAAAACACAAAAAAGAAAGTTCAAAGAAACAGGTAAACTTAATTTTAATATTTTATTTAATGCAAACTGTCAAAAACTCTGCATTTTTAAACTTGCAAACAACAAAAGTAAATCGCTCATTACACTGGTATTTTAGTTGGTTTTTGAATTTTTTTGCATTATATCATGATGCAAGCATTAGGAAAAATATGTACAAATTTGAAATGTGCTATCACAAAAGAATTATGACACATGAATCACAGCATATTTCAACATGCTTTTTCTTATTAATTTAGAAATATAATGCTACCACCAAAAGAAAATTCATAAAAACAAATATCAACTGCCTTGCCATTTTTTTTATTATATATTGCCTGTAAAATAAAGTTTGAACCCAGGCAGTAGTGGTGCACACCTTTAATTCCACAGCTTGGGAGGTGAAGGCAGGTGGATCTCTGTGAGTTTGAGGTCAGCCTGGACTACAGAGTGAATTCCAGGCTTCAATATTACACAGAGAAACCCTGTCTCGAAAAACCAAAAAATATAAATAGTTTCATACATTTTCCAGTATCACTACTAAAAACCCATTCAATTACTTTTTTCTGTGGTCAGACTGAAACTGAGCATGACCTCACTTAAAAAAGAAAACAATATTAAGACATTGCATTTACTATTTTTTCAATAGGACACAATTGTGTGTAAATTATTACTTGCAATCTATTCTTTTTGTTACTCAATGACTGAAATACAGTTGTTTTGGCATTTCAACATAGGAAAGGAACAAATAATAATTTTACCATGACTTTGTGATGCAGTATGCATTTAAAGAAATTAGCAATATGAGTAAGATATGTTTATGTGTCCGTGTTCATGTGTTGGAGAAGGTGCATGCACTTGACTATGTGTGTGTGCATATGTGTGCATGTGTATGTGTGCATGTGCTCATGCTCACACATGAATACCAAAAGTCAATATCTGCTTTTTTTCTTCTACACATATTTTCTGTGGGCAGGTCTCTCACTGAATGTAGAATGCACTAAATTGCTGGAATGTCTGGCCATGTAGCCCCAATGATCTTCCTCCCTCCACCGTTTCAACACTGTTATATTTTGGAGTATAAAGTCAGTTAGACTCAGTACTCAAACATGGCTAGTATGTATCATACCAAATAGGGCACAGTTAATGGAAAAGAGAAGCAAAATGTATATAGGGAATGATTTATACAGCTAAGGAAATGTACAGGATCGATAGATCTGGGAGTAGAACAGGAGAACTAAAGTAGGGAGAATATTATGGAAAGGATCCTAAATCCCACCTAAAAATTCATGTGACAAAGGCTAGACACCCAACTGAAGACTTCATGGGAAGTAGTGGAAACTTTACAGTTGGCCTACATCAAGGAATTGTCCAATTATAGTTGTGTTCTTGAGGTTATATTGAAACATCAGAGCCTCTGCTTGCCTGCTTTCCTTGTCCACTACTAAATCTTGATGGTTTCCCTAAAGCAGCCTATAGTAACTTAGGGGATGGAAACATTGTCTCAAAAAATAAATAAATAAATAAATAAATAAATAAATACCCTGCCTTATCCTCAAATACAGGCAGGAAAGGTTGTCATTGTTCTGATTTGTGTGCTGTACCAACAATTGAACCAAACAGTCTGAGCAGAAATACAGCAAACTAGGGGTTGATCATCCTGTATTACATGCACATCACTGTGACCAGTAAAATGAAATATATCAATAGTAGACAAGAGATACACAGAGATTCTCCAAGTCCTCCATTTTTTTCTAAATTATTCTGTACAGGAATTAGTTTACATATCTATGTTCCCTAAGTGCAATTTCCCTCAGTGTAAGAATTGCGTGTATGGGTTCAGGAAATAACATTTAGTACTTAAGTAGCATATCAGATTGAAACTGTGTTAGACTGTAAAATTTACTCTGAGTGAGTGGTCCATTTCATGTCACGCCTCCCTGCAACCTGTAGCATAGCCTTCAGTTGTAGTTGTACAATGGCAAGCCTCCGTCGGTCTAACCTGCCCTGAAAATGCCATCGTTCATAGCAATGTAAAGGGATAGGATAAATCACATATTTTAGCTTCATCAAGGGTGTTAAACTATGCATGATATTCACAAGCATAGGCATTGTGATGGGGTTAGAAGCAAAGGCCAGGATATGGAGTTGAGTACAACGCATTAGGGCAGGGATAAGAACAGCGATTGCAGAATCATTTATAAGGCAATGATTTATCTCCAGATGCTTAAGAGTACCAGAGAGATTTAACAGAAGAGTTTGAAAGGGCTCGAAGTCATCCCAATGCATTGCATTGTTACTAAGATTCAACATCTTTAGGTGGGAAGCCTGAGGGCACTGAGCTAGAAATCTGAAGTCTCTGTATGATATATCACAGAATGACAGATACAAAAAATCCAGACTAGTTGGCAGAACTCTGTAGGGAGAAAAAAATAATAAAACTTCTGAAGAATGAGGATTGAATTAAAAAAACTATACCTTTATATCCAGAATAATCCAATTTTCACATGTGGTATAAGTGGGTTTTAATGCGTTAATCTGTACTTTGTTCACTTAATAGTTTTGTGACTCTGAGAAGTTTTTTATAGGCAATAACTTTCTATGTAGTCCTGGCTATCCTGGAACTCACTACAGAGATCATACTTGCATTGAACTCAGAGAATCTGCCTGTCTTTGCTTCCCGAGTATTGGGATTAAAATCGTGTGCCACCACAGCTGGCTAAAAATTTTGTTTTCAACACTGAGATACAATTTTTTTTAATGTTAAAAATGTGTAAAGTGTACTGTAATTGATGATTTAAAGAAATATTAAGAGAAAAACTAATGCACTTGATACTTAAAATGTTATCCACTGTGTATTTCAGTTCACGTTTTTGGTGGAAAGGGATCAGAAAGAGCAGTCAACTGAAGATTACCTTTGGACAGTCCCTAAATGCCATCCTCTACTTTCATGGTCTATACCTTGGTGAGTACATTTAGTAAAGTGATCTGTCATTGTAAGCCATTGGCATCTATGATTATGTGCATCAGTGCTATAGAAAAATCTTCCACCATCTCAATTCCTCTTTCTTCTCATATCGAAAGGGCTAGTGGGTTTTCACCTTTGTATTTCTGCACTCATTTTTACATTGTTGGCTGCTTAGTTTTTGTATTTCCTCCTCCAGGGTCAAATTCCCAAAAGTGACAAAGCAGAAAGCATAAAAGGTTTTGAAGAGTTTAGGAATACCCATGAATATTTTTATTTTGTCCCAAGACTTATCACGGAAACCCAGAAACCTGCCTGAAACTCTTACCTGAGCACGCTGTCCAGATGATTTTTGAGACAGAATGAAGACAATTTGAGTTCCTTAAGGTTTTCCATACGTTGCAAATGACTAAGGAATTTTTTAAAGACTTTCCCACTCAGAGATCTAAAAGTGACTTTAAGCAGTCTAAGGCTCTTTAGGTGGCTCATCTGAGACAGGATGATGGTGATATCACTCAGAGAACCCTTATCAACTGACAGCCGATTAACACAGTTAAGATCAAGAAATCTCAGGGTGCGTTTGCAGTCACCCAATTTAACAACTTGCAAATCTAGACAGCATATGTGCAAAGCCCCTAAACTCTCTAAAATTTTCTTCATAAGCAAAACTGAAAATTCCTTTTCCTTTAAGGAGCCACCTAGGGAAAGATTCACTAGTAATTCCACAGGCCTGGATAACTGAATCGTGGACCCTAAAGCTATAAAACGAAGCTGTCCTTCTATTTTTGTGACAGAGTGGTCAGAATAAGTACAAGAGTGAAGACAGAAAGGTGATTTGATGCTGACTTGAGGACATGTGATCCTACAGTCAATGTCTTGCCTTAAATCTAGGATCCTCAGTTTAGGATTCCTGTAGGGGTAAGAGGAGATAGAACATCTGAGAAAAAGCAAATGATAATGAAACCCAGTAGGATCAATGATAACATATAGGAACAAATCCTTTTATCCACAGCTGGAAATCCTTGTACTAATTGCCAACAAGTCTTTGCCATGTGAATTCAACCCCTTCTTCCCCCATCCTTTGTACTCCTTAAATCCCCTCCAGTCTTAAATCTCCTGTCTTTCTCTTAAGTAACACCCATTCCATAAACCCATCAATAGAATCCCCAATAACAGATTTCCTAAGGAATATTGAAGACATCAGTCTTTAATGTGTTACCAAGTTTTAGCCGAGTCTCACAAATCAACCTGCAGCATTCACTAGTTACTCCTTCTAAGAGAGTATCAGGCTGTAGTATTACCTTCTATGTCTTACCATGCCTCTATTATATAGTCTTACCAAGAAGCAGAGTTCTCTGCAGGAAATACTGGAAGATTCTCAATCATGGCTTTCAGGAGTTCATGATGAGGATCCCATACAGTTAATGTCCCAAGATGGAGACAGTAAAAGGGCCAAACTTTCACCATCTCATTCAATATATTCTTATGCCCACCCTTGAAGGCAGCAATGAACAAAGGAACAAAAAGATTTCTTGGAATATCCTCCAGAGCTTGGATTGCTGCAGACTCATGTCCCAGCAAACACTGTACAGCAAGATCCACCAGTGTTTTGGGATTCTTTGCATCCATTTTTGTGAACCTGCATCAGGAGAAAAAATATTTAGAAGTTCTGGGAAAACACACAGTGTCTTCTTTGCAGCCTGTGCTAGTATGGTAGAAATGATTTAAAGAATAAATCAATCAGATAGCCACCACCAGCTACATCTACTATAGACACAGATTAGAAATAGACTTGTGAGTTTATAACCGTATGTGTTTATGTGTTTGTTACTACTCTTTCCTCCATATATATATATATATACTCTGTGTCTTATAAAATGTCATTAAAATGAGTAATAAGTAAGCAGAAAATAATTTTAGTCACTTATCTACATGAATTTCAGTATTTTCCCTCAGTAGTATATAAGCTGTTATGAAGAAAAAGATGTATCTACAAAGTGGTACAATAGTAAATGTTAAAACATCAAATTAATTGTGTTTAAAGAGAAAAGGAATGACATTCTAGCCCTTGATTTGTCTCACTCCCATCACTATATTTGTGGCAGATGAAGACACAAAACTGTACAAGACACACATGAAGGAAGATGGTTAAGAACTTAAAGTTGACCTTAAGAATATTCAGAAAAAGTAGTCATGAATTAATCCTAAAAATGAAAAAGAAAACATAAAATCAAAACAATGCATTACAGTTTGGGGCAAAGACTTCAAAAGTGTTCACCTCAAAGCCATATGTTATCTCACTGTAAAGATTTGTCACTTGTATTAATTTAATGAAACACTTATTGGTTAGTATCCAGGCAGAGAGCATAGGAGAGGGGAACAGACTAGGAGAATTCTGGGAAGAGAAAAGGCAGAGATGCTGCCACCAGCCAGACTTGGATGAAGCAAGGTGAGAATGTCTCACTGATTACCAAGCAATGTACAAATAAAACCAACCAAACAAAAAACAACTATGAGAGCTTGTGAGGGCACTGCTGGAATGGGGCGGTGAGTGCAAACAGGAGAGAGTTCCTTTGTTTTAATAGCCTGCCTGCAGCAAGGTAAGACTGCAGGCAGGGAGATTTCTGTCCAGCAAGTTGCACTGATCCTGTAGCAGAAGATACAATGGAAGGGTAAGTGTGTTCCTGACCGCCACACAAGCCTGGTAAGGGAACACCCAATTTTCCCACCATCCTTATCTCCCTGGGTATTCCGAAGGGGCGACTTCCCCCAGCTAAACCCTCTCTCCTCCTACCCCATCCCCGCTTTCAGCCAGGAACCCCTTCCTTTCCTCTCTCCCTTTTTCGGGGCACAAAATACTCCAACTCAACCTGTGTGGGCACCGCCGGGACAGGGCGGTGTGTGCAAATAAGAGGGAGTTCCTTTGTTTTAATAGCCTGCCTGCAGCAAGGTAGGACTGCAGGCAAAGTGATTCCTGGCCAGCAGAAAAAAATTAAAGTCTTCCTTGAATTTAATGAAAATAAAGACACAACGTACTCAAACCTATGGGACACTATGAAGGCAGTGCTAAGAGGAAAGTTCATAGCACTAAGTGCCCAATTAAAGAAAACGGAGAAAGCACACATTGGAGACTTAACAGCAAACCTGAAGCTCTAGAAAAAAAAGAAGCTGATTCACCCAGGAGGTCTAGAAGAATGGAAATAATCAAACTGAGGGCTGAAATCAACAAAATAGAAACACAGAAAACAATCCAACGAATTAATGAAACAAAAAGTTGGTTCTTGGAGAAAATCAACAAGATCGACAAACCCCTGTCCAAACTAATCAAACGGCAGAGAGAGAACATGCAAATTAATAAGATCAGAAATGAAAAGGGGGACATAACAACAGACACAGAGGAAATTCAGAGAATCATTAGATCTTACTACGAAAGTTTATATGCCACAAAGTTGGAAAATGTAAAAGAAATGGACATTTTTTTAGATAAGTACCAGATACCAAAGTTGAATCAAGAACAGGTGAACAATCTAAATAGACCTGTTAGTCGCGAAGAATTAGAAGCTGTTATCAAAAATCTCCCTGCCAAAAAAAAAGCCCAGGACCAGATGGTTTCAATGCAGAATTCTACCAGATCTTCCAGGATGAGCTAATACCTATACTCCTTAATGTATTTCACAATATAGAAACAGAAGAGTCATTGCCAAACTCCTTTTATGAAGCTACAGTTACTTTGATACCAAAACCACACAAAGACACAACCAAGAAAGAGAACTACAGGCCAATCTCACTCATGAACATCAACGTGAAAATTCTCAATAAAATACTGGCAAATCGAATCCAAGAACACATTAGAAAAATTATCCATTATGATCACGTAGGCTTCATCCCAGAGATGCAGGGCTGGTTCAACATACGCAAATCTATCAATGTAATCCATCATATAAATAAACTGAAAGAAAAAAGCCATATGATCATTTCATTGGATGCTGAAAAAGCATTTGACAAAATTCACCGCCTATTTATGATAAAGGTGTTGGAGAGACTGGGGATACAAGGATCATACCTAAATATAATAAAAGCAATATACAGCAGGCCGACAGCTAACATCAAATTGAATGTAGAGAAACTCAAAGCCATTCCACTAAAATCAGGAACACGACAAGGCTGTCTACTCTCTCCATACCTCTTCAATATAGTGCTTGAAGTTCTAAAAACAGCAATACGACAACATAAGGGGTCAAGGGGATTCAAATTGGAAAGTATGAAGTTAAGCTTTCGTTATTTGCAGACGATATGATAGTGTACATAAGCGACCCCAAAAACTCTACCAAAGAAATCCGACAGTTGATAAACACCTTTAGTAATGTGGCAGGATACAAGATCAACTCCAAAAAATCGGTTGCCCTCCTATACACAAAGGATAAAGAAGTAGAGAGGAAAATCAGAGAAACATCACCTTTCACAAAAGTCACAAATAGCATAAAATATCTTGGGGTTACTCTAACCAAGGAAGTGAAAGACCTATTTGACAAGAACTTTAAGTCTTTGAAGAAAGAAATTGAGGAGGATACCAGAAAATGGAAAGACCTTTCCTGCTCTTGGATTGGGAGAATCAACATAGTAAAATGGCAATTCTACCAAAAGCAATCTATAGATTCAATGCAATCCCCATCAAAATCCCATCAAACTTCTTCACAGACCTTGAGAGAACAATAATCAAGTTTATACGGCAAAGCAAAAAACTCAGGATAGCCAAAACAATCTTATACAATAAAGGAACTTCTGGAGGCATTACCTTCCCTGACTTCAAACTCTATTACACAGCTACAGTATTGAAAACAGCTTGGTATTGACATAAGAACAGAGAAATCGACCTATGGAATCGAATAGAAGACCCGGATATTAACCCACAAACCTATGAACACCTGATTTTCGACAAGGGAGCTAAAGGTATACAATGGAAGAAGGATAGCATCTTTAACAAATGGTGCTGGCATAACTTGATGTCAACCTGTAGAAGAATGAAAGTAGATCCATATCTATCACCATGCACAAAACTCAAGTCCAAATGAATTAAAGACATCAACACTAATCTGTCCACTTTGAACCTGATAGAAGAGATAGTGGGAAGTAGTCTACAAGACATAGGCACAGGAGACCACTTCCTAAGTTGAACCCCAGTAGCACAAACAATAAGAGAATCAATGAATAAATGGGACCTACTGAAACTGAGAAGCTTCTGTAAAGCAAAGGACACTGTCAGTAAGACAAAAAGGCTATCTTCGGACTGGCAGAAGATCTTCACCAACCCCTCATCAGGCAAAGGTCTGATCTCCAAAATATACAAAGAATTCAAGAAACTAGACACTAAAACTCTAATTAACCCAATTAAAAAATGGGGTGCTGAACTGAACAGAGAATTCACAACAGATGAACTTTGAATGGCCAAAAGACACTTAAGGTCATGCTCAACCTCCTTAGCGATCAGGGAAATGCAAATCAAAACAACTTTGAGATACCATCTTACACCTGTCAGAATAGCTAAACTCAAAAACACCAATGATAGCCTATGCTGGAGAGGATGTGGAGTGAGGGGATCACTCATCCATTGTTGGTGGGAATGCAAACTTGTGCAGCCACTGTGGAAATCAGTGTGGCGGTTTCTCAGGAAACTGGGAGTCAACCTACCTCAGGACCCAGCAATTCCACTCTTGGGAATATACCCTAGAGATGCCCTATCATACTACAAAAGTATTTGCTCAACTATGTTCACAGCTGCACTATTTGTAATAGCCAGAACATGGAAACAACTTAGGTGCCCCTCAATAGAAGAATGGTTAAAAAAGGTGTGGAACATATACACATCAGAGTTTTACTCAGTGGTAAAAAATAATGACATCTTGAATTTTGCATGCAAATGGATAGAAATAGAAAACGCTTTACTGAGTGAGGCAACCCAGACCCAAAAAGAGGAATATGGTATATATTCATTCATAAATGGATTCTAGCCATAGTTAAAGGTCTTTGAGTCTTTAATTCGTGATCCTAGAGAAGATAAATAAAAAGGTGAACCTGAAGAAAATCATATAGTTATCCTCCTGGATATTAGGAGTAGTCAAGATTGCCAGGCAAACTTTGGTGCACGGGGGGGTGGGGTTGGGGGTGGAAGTAAGGGGAGATAGTTAGGGAGAGGGGAGAGGCGGAGGATTGGGGATGGCTTGGGGGAATTGGAGGGGGGGAGGGAGGAAGTTTGGTTATGGAGCAGAGAAGTTTATATCTCAACTAAGGGAGCCATTTTAGGGTTTGAAAGAGACTTGATTCTGGAGGGGGTCCCAGGCCCAAGGAGAGGTCCCCAGATTGTTCCCTGGGTGGCAGAGGAGAGGGTGCCTGAACTGGCCTTGGCCCATAACTATACTGATGAATATTTCGCATGTCACTACAGAACCTTCATATGGCGAAGGATGGAGATAGAGACAGAGACACATATTGGAACAGTGGACTTAACTCCCTAGGTCCAAATGAGAAGCAGAGGGAGGGAGATTGTGAGCAAGGAAAGCAGAACCAGAGGGAACCTTCATCCGATGATGGATGGAGATAGAGATGGAGACCCACATTGGAGCACTGGACTGAGCCCCCAAGGTCCAAATGAAGAGCAGAAGAAAGGAGAACATGAAAAGGGAAGTCAGGACCACGAAGGGTACGTTCACCCACTGATACAAGGGGACTGATCAACTGAGAGCTCACCAAGGCCGGCTGGACTGGGACTGAATGAGCATGTGATCAAACCGGATTCTCTGAATGTGGCTGACATGGGGGCTGACTGAGAAGCCATTGCCAATGCACTGGGTCTTGTTTCGTCTGCATGGACTGGCTTTTTGGGATCCTGGTCTGTTTGGATGTTCACCTTCCTGGACCTGGAGGGAGGGGGGGAGGAACTTGGACTTCCCTCAGGGCAGGAAACCCTGCCTGCTCTTGGGCATGGTGAGGGAGGAGAAGAGGGAGTGGGGGGAGCGGGAGGGTATTGGGAGGTGGGGAGGTGTCTCTCTGATAGAATGATGGACACTCCTGCCACAAAGGTCAGCCCAAGCTTCTCACTAGCATTAATTCAATCTGGGAAATTTGGGGACTATGATTCTGCTATTGGCACTAGTCAATGTGAAAGAAAATATTTTTTTCTATTTATTGCCTGAGGGATAGCCAGCCAGGTGCAATCTTGAGATCGGCCAACGATTTAAGACAAAGCACTCTGGTAAATAAGAACTAGAGAGAGGCTGCTGCATCAGCTTCATGAGGAGACACCTGTAGAAGGCAGTGATGGGTTGGGTGAATGACAGGCAAGGACATGCTGAAAAAGACAGGCAGCAGATCCTCGGGTACTGAAGACCCTACTACTCTGAGGTCACACCACTTGCATGTTAATGAGCAATCTCTGCCACCTTGTGAGGACACTGATGATCCGAGATGTGAGGTTGGGGAAGCAGTCCTACATCTGAAGCCACTTACCTTCTCGTTCAGTGCTAGTGAAATAGAATCCTGAGTTTCCAGTCTACCAAGGCCTTAGGTTGCAGTAGCCTCCTCCCTTCACAGATGGTCTACAGTTGGGTGAGAAGTGGATGCGCTAAGACAATAATCCCAACACAGATCTCAGTGCTCTATTTCCTTCTCCTGTCCTCTTCATTCACTTATTATTACTTCTACTTTTAAAATAGAACATGTTATTAATTATTTGGAAATTTCACAATGCATAAAATGTATTCTATTAATATTTAACCCCAGTACAGCCCATATATCCTCCTAGATCAATTCCCACCTCTAAACGCTTCCCAACTTATATGTGCTCTTTTTCACAGACATTGGATTAGTTCTACTTTTGCCCAAACTGAGCTTTAACTTAATAATCTATTGTACATTACTTCTGTGAGTATCTGCTGCATAGTTGTTGGGGCACAGCAGTTGACTTTAATACTTTCTGTGTGTACTTCTATATGTAGTTTAGCTACTACAGTGGTTTTTTTTCTTCTTTCTTTTTGGGATTTGGTACTGAGCTCTCCACAGATGGCTATACACTATGAAAAGATAAACCTGAAGGTGTCACATAACCATCCAACATGATACAGAAGTCACAACACAAAATTATAAGAAATATGAAAAAGCACAGCAAATAAAAATATCTCATCAAGGCCGTATCAAAAATATTTAGAAGTACTTAAAATGCCGAACACAAAGTTTAAAAGTATACTTGAGAAAAAAAGTGTGGTTTGCAACTGAACAAAACAGCAGGGAAAATTCATTAAGCATAATTACTCCGTAGTTGAAAAATGCTGCTCACACCTGTACCTCTGACATGAAGCTAGGCTATCAGGGAACCAAACAGGGCAGAATCAGCTGCCAAGGCATAGGCTTTGGTCCAAGCCACACAACTTAACAGTTTGAAGTTTGTCTCATGTGGTCAGAAAATGATAGAGATATGCAGTAAATCAGGATCAGATGGAATAAGCTTTAAACGTGTCACAGTGTGTTTGAAAATATGCAAAGACGTGAAAATGAGAAGAGAAATGGTATATAAAATAGTTTTAAAATAATTAAGTCCTAAAAGAGGGAGTAAAGTAATATAAATGCAAAAGCAACGTAAAGATTAAAAAACATAGAGAGTCTGGATCCTGTATGTTATACTGTCATCTTTGAATTTTTTGATTTCTAGATCATAGTGTATTGTAAGGACTGCTTGATTAAACCAATCTATATATTTTGAAAATTACTTGACTTCCAAATTTTAAGTCAAATGTGTATTGCTTTGAAGGAGAGGTTATGCTTTTATTTCCACATCCTTTCTTCTGGGACCTTCTGGACTTTTTATCGACTTTGACTCCTCTTGGGACTTGGAACTTTGGGAGCACAGATACTCTCTGAACTCACTATATAGACTCAACAGCCACTAGTGGCCATCTGAAACCTACTGGTTTTTGTTCCTTCTGCATCTGTGAACAGTACACCTTTATCCCAAGCTGATACAGGTATATCTGTGATTATCAGGTTTACAACAGAGCAAGATCCAGTACAGCCAGGCCTACAGATAAACCCTGACTCGAAAAAGTAAATGGCCCCATAGACTCCTATGTTTGAATGCAGGTTCCCAGTTAGTGGGACTATTAGGAGGTATGTCACAAACTCAGGGCAGGCCCAGTCTATCTCTGCCTGCAACTTTCAGATCAGATGAGAGCTGTAACTAATATACCATGCCTACCACACTCCCCATCATGATGGCCATGAACTCACCCTTTGAAATTATAAGCAGTCCCCCAATTAAATACCTTTTAAAATTACTTTGGTCATACCTGTTCATAGCAATGAAACAGTAACTAAGACGAATAACAATACAAATAGTTAAAAAACATGGCTTCTTTCGAAAGGTAAGACTGATAAAATCCTTAGTTGAACTAAATGAGAGGATGAATATATAAATTAGTAAAAACAGAGATAAAAGGGGGACAGTACTAAGAAACACCAATGGAATTCTGAAAATGGTTAATGAATATTTGAAAACACATATTCAAAGAATATCTAAAAGAAATGGATAATTTCCTAGATACAAAAGATATAAATAACTTTAGAGATTCCTAGAAATCAATAAGATTAAAATATCTCCCAACAAAGAAAATCCGAGAAACACATGGATGAAGGAAATGTTTTATCAGACCTGAAAAGGTGCTCCTGAGACTACCTCATTAAAACATACAAGAAATGCTAAACTTCTCCTACGTAGACAATATACCTTCATATCTAGCCTAGGTCAGACTAAAAGTTTTAAAAATATTTAGGTGGTGAACATTATTAATGTATTGCTTTTTTCTAATAGAGTCTTTATAAACTGAATTTAATAATATATTTTAACACCATGATCAATTTGGCTTATATTAGGTATGCAAGGATGTTTCACTTATTAATAGGTTTGTAGTCAGAGGTCACATGATGATCTTACAAGTGCAAAACAGAACTTTATCAAAAAAGCACTGAAGAATCTAAGACTAGAAGGAACATATCTCACTAGAAAATGCCTCTACACAATAAACCTACAGTCCAAATCATATCACATTTGGAAAACTGCAAAGCATTTTTTCTCAAGTCAGCAACAAGAATGTATGATCCACCTTCTTCAGTCTTATTCAATGTGCTGAATGAAGTTTTAGTTTACTGTAGTAAAGCAAGAGAAAATGGCAAATGATATACACAAACAGTAAAGGGAGATGTCTAATTATTCCTAAGAATCTTTGCTATAATCCTATAATTAAAAGTCTCCAAATACTCTAACAGAAAACATTAGGATTTGGTAAAAGTAGTGAAAAAAAACAAAAAAGCATTCAGTATTACAAAATAAGTGCAAACCCTGATGCTTTTCCACATTCCAATATTCCATGACATTGACAAATAAATCAAGAAAACAATTCCATGCACAATTGCTTCAAACATTAAATACCAAGGAACAGACTTAACGAGGAAGTGAAAGCCTGAAACTGCTAATTTAGTAACAGTAAAGAAAGAAATCGAAAAAGACAGTAGAAGATGGAAGGACCTGTTACATACAGGAACAAGCAAGTAAATGTATGCTGTATTCAAATTATATCATAGAGCAATAGAAACATAAACATCATGCTATTGCAACAAAACGAGATGTGTAAGTCAATGCAATGAAATAGAAAATGCTGAAATATGATCATATATCTAGAATTACCTGATTATTGAAGAAAAAGTGCCCAAAACATCCACTGGAGAAAAGGAAACTATTTTTACAACTTTGTTAATTTTTGCTAGTTTAGCAAAACTAACCATCTAAATATACAGAGACTAACCTTTATCCCTGTCTCTCTTTACAAGAGAGAACAGGGCTGCCTCTTGTGAACAGGGCCAAACTGTTAAGAAATCCAATGAAAGCAATGATTACTCCCCAAATAAGTTCAGTTTATGAAAAGAAACTTCTGTCGTCACTTACCTGAGTAGGGGAATGGGGAGAATTTTCCACCTTTTTCAGCACCTCAGACGCGGTAACTGAGACAAGAGCCCCAGAACTTCAAAATCCCGCTTGAGGACCCCAACAGGTCCTTTTCAAAGTTAGTGCGCACACTCGAGGACTCCAATTGGCTAGCTAGGGTCAGCTGACTTCTCTCCAAATCCTTCCACATGCTGTGGTTCACGAGGCCCCAACGGCACATCAAATTTAGGTGTCTACGCAATTGCCTACATCTTTTTGGATTAAAATTTTTATGTGGACTATATGAATGTGACTTAAACACTGAATGACCAGAGAATTCTACGAAGCTGGATTTCAAGCTTGGAGACAAATGTCAAATAGAATGAACAAAAGAACAAAAGAGTTTCACTTAAAAATCAGGCGTTTGCTGGACAGATGGTTCAGTGATTAAAAGCTTTGGCTGCTCTGACGGACCTAAGACCCCAGTCAGAAGGATACACAAAATGCTTCACAACTTTTGACACCTTGAGTTTCCCCGAATCCACTGCACTCTTTAGGTCTCCATCAAGAACAGATGCACTCTTCTGGCTTTTGCGGGCCCTGCATGCACAGGGTACACAAATATGCATATATGTACAACACCATACTATACCTCAAAAATACATTTGTTAGAAAACACACATATATTTACTCTCATATATTAATGTCCCTAGTTCTTTGACATATATAGTAGTACTTCTTATTTTCACCGGTTGCTTTTATTTCTGAATGGTGACACAGTCATTTTATCTTTGTCCTTAAGTTTGTTAATATAGAGAAACCAAACTGATCTCATTTTGAGAAGCTGAGTTACTGGATAACAAGCACTTTGTGTGTTTACAGATATGATTTACTAATGTTTTCTGAGTATTTTTACAATTATGTACAAGAGGAATACTGGTATATTTTTTCTTCTGACAGTTTTGGTTAGGTTGTCACAGAATTTAGTGTCATAGAATAAAATAGGAAACTGGACATATTTATATCCTTGAAAACGTTATGCAAATGAGATTTACCTCATCCTTAAATTTTGTTGAGGTTTATAAGATCATTACTATGGACCTGGAGATTATCATTATTGCATTTGAAAGTTTTTCAACTATTATTTTAATATTTTAATTGCTTGAAGGCTAATCAAAATTTCTGTTTTTTCCTAGGTATTGTGTGTACTTTCAAAAAATTATTAAGTTTTGCTTAATTTTCAAATTATGTTGTTTTTCATTGTTTTCTTACTATAAAAATGTTTATTAGTTCTGCAATAAAACCTTACTTTCATTTTTAAAAAGTTTTCAGTATTTGTCATAGAATAAGATGCATTTTGATATGTATGTGTGTATGTTGTGTATCATGTTCGAATTTATCTGTGTGTGTGTGTTAGAGTTTCATGCCAAGAGTCTGCCTCGATTGCTCTCCTCATCATTTCATCAAAACATGATACCTCACTTTACACCAGTTAGCACTAGCTTCTTCTTCTTCTTCTTTTTTTTTTTTTGAGTGCCAGAGATCTAACTTGGATCTTGATGCTTTTTTTGCAAGTGAATTGTCGAATACCTTTCCCAACCCCCATAACAAGTTGTTTTATATGCACATATATGATGCTTTAGTCACTGTTCTATTACTCTGAATCAAAACCCTGAGCAAGGCAACTAGAAAGGGAAACATTTAACTGAAGCCTTCCTCACAGACTCAGAGTGCATTGCCGTCATGACGGAGAGCATGGCAGCAAGCATAGCAGCCATGGTGCTGGAGAAGTAGCTGGGTGCAACATCCTGATCTGAAGGTAGAGAGGCAGGGAGACTGAGACTCTCCTTGGCTTCTTGGAACCTCAACACCCACTTCCAGTAACATGCTTCTTCCAACGGGGACACATCTTCTAATCCTTCTTAAATAATGGTACTCATCGATTGAATTACAGCTCAGATATGAAATTATTCTGGCATCCAGGAATAAACGAATACCACAAAGTCATACCTAACACAGCAAACCTCACACAAGAGATTTATTGGGAGGGAAAAACACAGGAGAATGGTTGCCTCAACTCTGCTCAGATGAGAAGTAGCATAGAACTGAGCAGAAGTATATATATATACTCACACACACACACACACACATACTCTGAATATATATATATTTTTGGTGGGACAGAGCTTTCCATGGTGACCAGAGACTGAAGATAATGTAGCCTGTTTTGGGGGCAAATTCAGGCATTGGTGGGATTTTTTTCCATAGGCCACAGCCTGGTCACTCTCCTACCTTGAATGGGTGATTGCATCCCTTAGGATGGGGAACCGTGGACTGGCTGTTGGAGCTCCTCAAAGGGGGCTTATGGGGTGTAGCCACTGACATGCCTTGAGGGGTCAGGTCTGCCACTAGAGTAGTCTGGGGGTGGAGACTGGTGGCCAGAGGTCTCCAGGGTCATCTCTCGGAACAGCAGGGAACGTTTCCCCCACGACCCAAGTTGGCATGAATACCTAACACTGATGACTAAGCAGTCAAATACACGAGCCTATTGGAGCCATTCTTACTCACACCATCACCTACCCAATCTATGGCTCCCATAGGCTTGTAGCCATATTTCAATGCAAGTATCCATTCTGACCAACTTCATAAGTCCCCATAGTCTATTACAGTCTCAACACTGTTTAAAGGTCCACAGTCCAAATTACCTTCTGAGACTCATGACAATCTCTTAACTGTAATTACTCGTAAAATAAAAATAAAAAATAAAATCTCTTACTTTCAACATACAAAGGCAAATGATAAGCCTTTATATGTGGTGCATGTCTTTAATCCTAAGACTCGGGAGGCAGAAGGAATAGCTATATAAGTTTTATTGTTAGGAAGAAATTAATTTATGAATTGATGAAGCATCTTTTCCTTGCAATATTCTCAAAAGTACTTCCACATTTATTACAGCACCATGTGCAATAGCGGAGATCTAGAACAGAAACTAAATGTTGAGATTATAAGAGTCTATTACATGTTTTAGCTTATGGTACGTTTCCTTATTATTTTGCTGTAATTATTTTATTTTTTATTCATTTTATTTTTGAAGCAACATGGAAAGGATAATCTATTGAGTATCCTGCGGAAATATAGGGGACCAGGCATTGATTAGAAGTACAACCCACGATGTAAGGTAATGAAAGATGAATGGTAATCCATTTGACTGAAGCACTCTTACAGTTCCAGTAATAGTGAGTTTGTTTGTGTGCAATCCTCGCATTTAATTCACACCACACAGGAGGATATTCCAGATTGTCTGGGATACAGTTCTTATATGTTAGCATGAGCCATGATGTATAGAATTTACATTTGCCTAATCTCTGATATGTCAATAGTGGCTCATGAAAGTCAATGTCATAGAAATAAAGATGGTCCTGATTGATGAAATGTCAGCACATGTCAAAGACTTGGGTCACAGAATGTAGTACTGAAGATCCTAAAGATAACCAACTTCATGTCCTAGGATATTTTTAAAAGTTAATTTCCTTTTCATGTTGGTAGTGTGTTCATATGCATGGGTATACTTATATATTCATGTGCATGTAGAGTTCAGAGATCAACTTTGTGTAACATGAACATCATGGAAGGAACCAAACCTTTCTGATTGAATTTCAGCCCTACTCTACAAAATGAACATAACTGGAACTATTGTTAGGCCAAACACTTTTGAGTATCCAGGTCATAGACCCTTGGTGGAGAACCTACTACTGTTATTCTACTAAATAGTCACAGTATTAAACTGACTCCTAATGACTTATTGTTAATACATCTCTCAGTCATTATCAATTAAATTTATAATTGCAGTAGATGGTGATTAAACTGAGCCCCCAAATTTGCCCAGTTGATACAATAAAAGACTGCAGCTACCCTGTCAAAATGGGATATATGTGTGTGTGTGTGTGTATATATATATATACTTTGTCTTCCTATATTGAGAAATAATTACAGGAGAGAGGACAAAAAGCCTATAGGAGTGAGAAGTCTTTGACTAATACAAGGAAAAGATTTCTTCCACACACATCAGAGCAGCATCACATAGGAACCCACATATATTACTATGTGGGTAACAGTCCAGTACTATATACTGTAATAATATGCACAAAGCCCCATGCATGTATAATTCAGACAAAATCCTAGTATGGGAAGGATGAGGTAGTCATGAAGTTCTATTATTTGTTCATCATGTTTTGTTTTTCACTTTCTGTCTACCTGTTTTATTTTTGTTGAGAGAGAACACAAAGTTGGGTAGGTAGGGTGGTAGGGAGGATCTTTGAGAAGTTGGGGAGGGGAAATAATACGAACAAAACATACTATATTAACAAAAATACTACTGGTCCTGGTAAATCCACCATGATCATGCTCTAGTGGAAAGCCATATATGCAAGAAAATGTGGACAGCACAAACTGGACTTGATTGGTGAAAAAACGCCCACAAAGTTGTGGGTTTAGGGAAAAAAGGATAGATCTGAGAGGACTGGTTTGGTAGTTTGAAATAGACTGGCCACCATAGGCTCAGAGATATGAATACCTGGTGTCTTAGTTGTAGGAGGTGCAGGCATGTCCTGACAGCCAGGCTACTTGGCATGCTGTGCTTCTCAATATGAAGCATGGCACATTCTGCTTCTGAGTGGTCCCAGAAGTCAGAAAACTGAATTCTGAAGAAACACAAATAACTGGGCAACATGCCTGCAGGTGAGTCTGTCCTCTCCATGTATCTTCATAATGTGCTTCTTTGTCATAGAGACTGTGGTGGTTTGAGTAAAAACGGCTTTCATAGGCTCATAGGAAGAGGCAATATTAGGAGGTGTGACCTTGTTGAATTAGGTGTGGATTGTTAGAAGAAGTATGTCACTGTGGTGGACTTTGAGGTTTCAGGTGCTCAACCCAGGCCCAAAGTGACACTCTCTTCCTGCTGTCTGTATATCCTAATGTAGAATTCTCAGGTATCTCTCCAGCACCGTGTCTGCCTGTGTCTCACCATGCTTCCCCCATGATGACAATGGACTAAACCTCTGAACTTTAAGCCAGTCCCAACTGAGCGGTTTCCTTTAGAGAGTTGTTGTGGTCATAGTGTCTCTTCACAGCAATAGAAAACCTAACTCATACAAAAGTTGGTTCCAGGAACTGGGATATATCTGTGATAGGCCAGACCATGCTTTTGTTTGGAGGACTATGGAACACTTCAGCACCTTGGACTAGAAAAGTTGTTGAATGCTTTAAGCATGGCTTAATGGGCACTACTAGTAGGAGCATAGAGGACAGCAGTGCTGAGGGTGATGAGAACTGTGGGGGCCCAGCTCAAGAGGTTTCAGAGGAGAAGAGTGATAAATAGTATGTGGCCTAGAGAATATTCTTGGAAATTGTGGCAAATAATGTGACTGCAAATGAGATCATCAAATAATGGGGGAGACAATGTCCCATCTGGCCATCTCTTGTCACCAAATGAAAGTTTCAGGACTGAGACTGGGTTACTTCTAATTGAGTTATAGGCCAAAAGGGTCCCATGGGAATTCCCAATCAATCAAGGCTGTTGCCAAGGCTAGACATTGCTCTCCACAACTTGACAGTGAGGCAGGGAAACCTGAACTGAACGCTGGGAAAAATGAGGCAGAATCAAAGTGATGCCATGAGCTGCTGCCAGAGACAGATATGTTGAAACTTTACCAGTAGGCCACAAGCGCAAAGTAAAATATAAAATAATGGAGATAGGTTAATTTTAGATGTAAGAGCTAGCTGGCAGTATGTTTTAATAACTGACCAAGCAGTGATATAATTAATACAGTTTCTGTGTGGTTATTTTGGGAGTCTGGGCAGATGGGAAACAAACAAATGGCCTCCTACAACACCTGAGCATAGATTATTTTTTAAATCAAATGAAAGCAAACAACTGAGAGCAACCTACAGTTATATGCCCAGAAAATATATAGAGTCATACTGGAAACAGGAAAACTAAAAGGAAAAGTTAAATAGTTAAATGAAATTCATGAAATTAAATTATAACAATATTTTATTTAATATAAAATGTCAAAATACTTTAAATTAAAATGTGTGGAAGCCCAAAAATGTGAGCCAATTTCCATTTTGTCTGAAGGTCAGAGAGTTTGGGATTGCTCAAAATTGTTGACAACTTGCTTTTTAAACATCCTGGGTCAGGATGTGGTTACTCCCTTCTTTTAACATTAAGATGGTCCATACGGGTAGATCCAATCCACCCTGACAGATGGCCAGGATATGCAAGCATATTCTTCTTTTGAAATGGAAGATTTGATGTTGGGAATGGCTGCCTTTAGGATACTTGGTCTAGGGTGGGTTCACTGCCTAAATAACAGAATGCTAATGACTTGATGTCTCAAAGTGTTGAAGTAAATAACTGTTCGGGTTGTCCTTTGTATAATGTTAAAGCAATCTTTTTTGCCTTCTTTTCCCTGTTGTACTGGGGTATGAAATGTATGGAAAATTAAACGTGGGCAATTTCAGTATTCACTGGAACTCCCTCCCAGTACTATTCGATGGTTTCTGTTTTATTATTTTATGTGCATCATCATACTTTTTATTTATTTTTCTGATTCCCAAGGCCTTACCCTGACATGTGGTATTTTTGTCAAGCCTGATAAACAAGAAAGCAATATAAATCATTTGATGGTTACACCATTGGCATTTTAATCAGCTATTTAAATTTTGTGCATTAACGTTCCATAATATAAGCAACATGAGAAATATGAATGACATTAATTCTCCATTCTTGCTCTTTTTAAAGAAACAATATACCGAGAGGTGCTCTGAGACACAGACTGGGAATGCACAGAAGGGATCAAGAGGTCATTGACCAGCTACAAGGGTGGACAGTCTAGTCTCTAGGCCCCAGGTATCTGGGCAAAACCCTGGGCCCCTCCCCCACCTGCCTCATTTTCACTAGCCAGCCAGCAGTCAAGCCTCCTGCAGGTTGGTTATTCCAATGCCCCCCTCATCAATCAGGCCCTTTAAACTACAAATCCCACTTACTTCCAAATCTATCCGTGCCCCATGAACTCAGAGGATCTATGTGGCACAGACTGGGACTGCACCAAGTGGACCAAGAGGTGGGTGATCGATCAGTCACCCAACTGGACAGGCCACTTTCTAGGCACCAGGCACCAGTGCAAAACCCCAGGCTCCTCACCCACCTGCCTCAGATTGAGCAGAAAACCAGCAGGCAAGCCTCCTGAAGTTAGGCTACTCCAACACTCCCCACCCATTGATTGGACCCTATAAACTACAACTGTCACTCTGGCCCCAAACCCACCCATCCACCATGACCCCAGAGGATCTCTGAGGCACAGACTGTGACTACACAGAATAGATCAAGAGGTAAGTCGCCAGCTCCCCAGGTGGACATCCCAGTCTCTAGGCCCTAGGTACTGGGAGAAAATCCTGAGCCCCTCCCCGACCTGCCTCAGCTTCACTAGCCAGCAGCAGGCAAGGCTCCTGCAGGTAGCCTGCTCCAACACCCCCACCCAATTGATCAGACCCTGTAAACTACAACTTCACTCCTCTCTCAAGCCCATCCTCTGTGATCTCAGAGTATCTCTGATACACAAAGGGAACCAAGATGTGAGTGACCAGGTCCCATGCTGGACAGCCCATTCTCTAGGCCTTTGATACTGATGCAAAATCCCGGGCCCCTGTATTACTTGCCCAAGTATCATTAGCTAGCCAACAGGCAGCTACTGTAATACTCAGCAATAGTCAGACTTGTAATCTACAAGCCCCACTCCACCCTCTAACTCACCTATCCATGGAGACCTCAGTAGTTCCTGTGGGCAGCCATGACCAGCCACGATAAGCTAAGTATGGGCAGGTCACCCAAAGGAAGTTCTTTATTTCCAACCATTATCACCTGCCAGAGTAGAACTGGGCCATCAATAAATTTAAATGGAGGCCTGAGTCTCAGTAGTTTAACCTGAGGCAATGCCTGATTGCAGAAGGAACCACAAACTGAGATTACCTGACCAAGAACATTATTACCACCCAAGAACATATCATTCAAAGGAAATGTCTGGCATTCCAACCACTGTAGATAGGATCACCTGCCAGCACACACTCAGCAGGACACCCCTAGACAAATGTCAGCCAGTCAGGGGTCTTAAAACCTCAGAATTCCCTCACCCCTACCTTTACTACTATAAAAACCCATTTCTAACTGAGCTCGGGGCTCTCCGGTTATTCCAATATGTTGGACATGCGGAGAAACCGAGTTTGCAAATTTGATTAAAATAAAGGCTCTTTGCTTTTTTTTTTTTTTTTTTTTTTTTTTTTACATAAGGGACCCGGTCTCCTTGATTTTTGTAAGGACTTCACAGATTTGGGCATAACATTTGGGGACTTGTCCCAGATCCCCAAAGCCCACTAGGACTACCACTTGTAGAGCCTTCAAGCGACTGGCAAGTTTTCTGTGTTTTGTTTCATGTTGGTAAGTTTACTGTGTTTTGTTTCATGTCTCATGTCTGTCTGTGAGCAGGCCCAGAAACTGTAGTGCCTGAAGACAGTCTGTGGACACAGGAAAAGATCATAGGCGGAGCACCTGGGAAGACATTCCCAGGGTCCTTCTGCTAAGGGTGGTTCCCTCTGGCAAGATACACGGGTAGCATTTCTCAGTTCTGTGGTAAGACACGCAAGTAGCGTGGTCAGTTCTCTGGTGAGACTCACAGGTAGTGGGTCTCAAGTCTGTATAGAGACACACAGATAGTCATTTCATTGCGATAGAGGGGCGGGTCACACCCGCAAAACAGCTTGACGCTGTGTTTTTGGTTTAGTTGCTGGAAACTGTGTCTTTGGTTTGGTTCAGTGCCATTGTTCTGTTCTTCGTCCCGTGTGTCTGTGTATTGGTGTGTTTTTGTCCTGACTCAGACTGTTGCTGACGATATGGGACAGACTGAAGTCACGACTTCTTTGACTTTGACATTGTGATCATTTACAGGACTTTAGAGAAAGGGCCATAAGCTTAGGGCTATATTTTCCTTGCCACCTTAAACTTTTCATGAAAAGGATTCAGCCTTGGCCCCAAGCACAATGCTGCCAGCTGCAGGACAGCATGCTTGTATGGATGGATGGCTGGGCTATGCAGCCTTGTTTTTACAACATAGCAAGGCTGCCAGCCACAGTTGTAGGGGGCGGATGTATCCCAATGGGATTTCAAACACTAACAGAGAGTCTGGGGTTAATTGATAAGACTTGGAGAGGTTAACCATCTTTTCCCCCTCATGCTGCATACCTCCCATGCTGGTAGATGAGTTCCCTCCCCCTGCCCTGGGGGCTGCATGCTTCAACTTCTGATGAAAGCTGACATAGTTTTGGCCCTCAAATGTTTTATAATCTTTGTGAAGTCGTACTCACAACTATTTGCAGCTCCTCGAGTTTATCTGCATTTCTGATGTAACAAATACAACCACAAACTTCCTGTGGTACATTCTGGTTATTCTAAGACATGAAATTACACAAGGGTACATTTTCAATTAAAGATAAATGAAGGAAAACCTCTTGAGCAGATTACACATATGTGAAGTTTAAGGTGGTAATGAGAACTAATGTCCTTATTTGGGAATAAAGAAATGGAACCATAGAACCCAAAAGGATCTGTATAGGATGTGAAAAGATAGCCTTGCTTTCTTGAAAGTGTTTTCTTTTTCACCTTAATGGAAACACCCAAACCTGGATTTGGATGGGGAGGTGTCAGGAAACACTTGCTAAAACACACCATATTAAATACAACAGGGTCTTCTACTGAGTGTACAATGAGATATTTAATATCTGCTGATGAGTTGTATTACTTATTCTCTGTTCTGGTCCTTGCATTGAATAGGGTTTACTCTCTTGCGAACTGAGCATTTTGATCCTCAGTGACATAAGTGTGTTCTTCCAGTTCGTATGCATATATTTTAGCTCCCAATATGCTTATGCATGGTGGTAGGATCTTTTAAGGCTAGTTAAAGTTAAATAAGGCTCTAAGAGTGAAGCCTTATAAAAAGAGGGAGTGGGGAAAGAAGGCAGGACACATACACACATATATACAGAGAGAAACAGAGACAGAGAGACAGAGATCTTGGAAGGATGCTGAGTCTAAAGGTGCCTATACAACTGAAATGCACGTGCTCTGCATTCAATCCTGCTGGACCTTGGTCTGTCTGGACTTGCAACCTCTAGACCTGTGAGGCTACATTTCAGTTATCTAGACCACCTAGTCTGCAGTGATTTTGTTAGAGCAGCTTGAACTGACTACTATACCTAGGAAAACACATAAACAGCCATGCCTCAATCCTTACCTTTAATACCTTTACTGCTTTAAATGTATAAAACTAACCACCTAAATATCACCAAGTAGAGATGTCCGCCACTCAGAATAACTAGCCAGGCTGTTATCCTAATTTACATATCTTCCTTTTAAAATGTTACCTATTTGTAACCTAACATGTTAATCTGCTTTATCCTTTTGAGGGGCTTACATCACTAAATAACAATTGTGGTCACAAGAACTAGAAGTGATTTTGTGTGTTATCATAAAATTCCCCAAGTGAAAGACTAAGAAGGACGACTAGGACCAAGTACAAATGTGGTAATACAATCACAGTAGGCACAGTGTACTGGGATTGGAGGATGTGGACCTTAGAAGTAACCATATTGGTCACCCATACTCCTAGCCTGCAACAGTATTCCACAGAGTCACTTGGTCCTTTGCAGTGACAAGCTTGTACAGTACCCAAACCTGGCTCCCTATGGCATCTATATAATAGTTTTGGAGCTATTTACTGGAAACTCACATAGTATAATCAATTTGAAGTGAGATGTTAAGTTTGTACCCATATTCAAAGTCTTCTCATTAGGAAGTCATCCTGATTCCACATTTGTATATGTTTACTCATTAAATTTCTAGATCCTGATTAAGTCACACAGCACATTTTAAAAAGTCATTCAACAGGCTATTTGAAATTTTTATATGATGCTATGCACCCATGGTAGACTCAGCAATCTCTGCACTTCACACTCAAGAAGGTCAAAGGAACCAGGAACGTTGTCAGTTGAGCTGGAGTTAGATGACAGTGTCTAGTGTTCCGTTGTATTTGATAACTACCCCTTTATTTCAAGTAGTAATTCTACCCTGGATAGACCACATGTCAAAGCAAGTGGGACTAGATGAGAAAGGGGAAAAAGCAGCTGCTTAGTGAATACTATTGTAGTAATGAAATGGGGGAAACCAACGGCTTATCCAGTATAGCTTTGCCATGAAGTTATTGAATACACAATGTTGGGCTACTATTCTCTCTCTCTCTCCCTCTCTCCCTCCCTCTCTCTCTCTCTCTCTCTCTCTCTCTCTCTGTTTTTCAAGACAGGGCTTCTTCTCTGTACCTTTGGAGCCTGTCCTGGAACTAGCTCTTGTAGACCAGGTTGGCCTCTAAGTCACAAAGATCTGCCTGCCTCTGCCTCCTGAGTACTGGGATTAAAGGCATGATCCACGACCGCCCGGCCACAATGTTGGGCTATTCTTGTAGTCATTTGCCCTACCAACAAAAAGGAGACCTGCCTGTTGCCAGTAAACAGACTGTGTGTTAGAGCTATATAGCTGTTATTTGCAAAACTGGCAGCAATAAGACTTCTTGAAGCCTGAAGTCGTTAGAAGCAAGGAATGTGTGAAATTCTCATCTCATGCAGATTCATATCATTTGAAAATTAGGGATCAGTGCTTCTTTTGTTTGTTTGTGTGTTGTTGTTGTTTTTGGTTTTTTTTTTGAGACAGGGTTCCTCTGTTTAACAGCCCTAGCTGTCCTGGAACTAGCTCTTGTAAACTTGACTGTCCTCGAACTCACAAAGATCCACTTGCCTCTGCTGGGATTAAAGGCATGCGCCACCATTACCTGGCTTGGATCAGTGTTTTTATGCCTTTATTTTGTCAGTGCACATGGGTGACTATTTAAAATATAAAAGAGTTAAAATTAGATATTAATCAAAAGAATATCCCCCCAAACACATCAAAGCTATGTTACACTCACTGTACCTTTGGAAGTGTCAAAAATCTTATTTAAGAGCCTCAGGCATAATCTCAAGTTTCTTTGCAAAAGGAATAGAGGAAACTCTAAAGTGCAAAACGATTTTTACTAACACCCTAGAATTAGAGGAATATATGACTTGGTGTCATAGTGTTGAAATATGTTTGAATTTAGCCTTGTAAAATTCCTGGGATAAACAACTTAAATGAGGGAAGATTTATTTTGGATCACAGTCTTGGGGGTTTCAGTTAGTTATGACCAGAAGAGTATGGCAGAGGTGCTGGGCCTCTTTGGTTTTTTCCTTTCTTCCTTTTATTCTGTTAGGATTTTTTCCTAATGCAAGCTCTCTGCAGACAGAAAATCCCAATCAAGCCAAAATAAGTCAAATTTAAAAATATCCAGGTTTGATGGGATTCCTGTGCTCTCAGGTGGCCCCGAGGGCCGCGAACAGGACCCCCAGGAGGAAGGAAAAGAGACCAAGTGATTCTCCTTCAGGAGCTATCTTAAATACCCCGTGGGAGAGGTCAGGACCTGGCATGCTGGGCTTTGGAGTCCAGACCAATACAACTCTCAGGCCTGGGGGCTGGGGGCCTGGCTCTCGACTTACAATTCTGTCCCAGCTTTCAGCGCATGAGATGGTGCAACCGCATTCCTTTTCTTTCCCCTCATTTCACCATACCTTGAAACATTTTCACAGATCCATCCAAAGGATGCTTCTCTGTATCCTAGATGATTTAAATCTAGTCAAGCTGACAATTAATAGCAATATTATCCTTCATATGCAGTTTCTACATTTATCTTCCATTAAACAAATATCTGAGAGCTACTCCTTGGTTTCCTACATGATTTGGCTAACAGTGGAAATACGGGGTGATAAGTTGGAAAATGTTTCCTAGTTTTTTTTTTTTTTTTTAAAGAAAGGATGCTATAAGAAATACTCAAATGGGTAGTGGAGTGGATATGATCAAAGTGCTTCATGTGTATATACATGAATAGTATATAGATTAAAACTGTCACAATGAAAGCTATGATTTTGCCATTTGTGGTGGTTCATTCATGACTATAATCTCAGTACTTAGAAAGTGGACACAAGAGGAGCAGAAATTAACTCAAGACTAGCTACAGCTACATGAGATCCTCTCTCAATGAACAACAGCACCATTCTGTACTAACTCATAGAATTAATATGCAATATTTTAAAAAGTTATACTCAGTCACAACATGTAATATTTAGACATGTCAAGTGAAAATATCCAAGAATATATAAAATAATTTTAAAAGACTTTTTTGTTTTTCTTTTTGAATTTTTTAATTCATTTTACACACCAACCACAGTTCCCCCTTCTTCCCCTCCTTCTCACTCCCCCACACCTCCCCCCACTCCCCATCCACTCCTCCCAAAGTGTAAGGCCTCTTATGGGGTGTCAACAAAGCCTGGCACATCAAGATGAAGGAGGACCAGGCCTCTCCCCCCCTACATCAAGGCTAAGTAAGGTATCCCACCACAGGGAATGGACTACAAAAGTCAGCTCATGCATCAGGGATAGATCCTGGTCCCACTGTCAGGGGGCCCACAAATAGACCAAGCTACACAATTGCTACCCTCATGCAGAGGGCCTAATTCAGACCCAAGCCAGCTCCCCAGCTGTTGATCCAGAGTCCATGAGTTCCCACAGCTCAGATCAGCTGTCTCTGTGGGTTTCCCTGTCATGATCTTGATTCCCCCCACCCCCTCCAGCTCATTCATCAAATTCACCCCTTTAACTCCTCCAAAATCTGCCCTACCTCCTCTTCCCCCCAAATTTTTGCCACTTTAAAATTTATTTATTTATTTGTTTGTTTGTTTTCACGGGACAGAGTTTCTCTGCGTAACAGCCCTAGCTCTCCTACGATTAGCTCTTGAAGACCAGGCCTTGAACTCACAGAGATCCGCCTGTCTCTGCCTCCCGAGTACTGGGATTAAAGGCATGTGACACCACTACCCGGCACTTTTTTTTTATCATTAATAGTCTACTGAGTCCAATTTGTGCTGCCCATAGTCTCCTGAGAGTAAATGTCATACCCTGGAGTGTGGTTGACCTGCCAGTATCCACACCCTTAATGAAAACAGCCCCACCCACCTCAGAAAGCCATCAACTGTCCACGGCCCTTCAGTTAGGGGTAAGCCCGTGAACTTCTTACCCCTCATACTGGAATATTGACTTTTTTGCTCTTGTGCAGGAAAGCACAGCTACAGTGATTCAAAACACAGCCCATATCATGTCCAGAAGACACTTAGTTTATTTTGGTCTTCCCTAACTTCTCATTCTTAACAATCTTTCCACCCCTTCTTCCAATATAGTACCTGAACCTTGGGGTAGGGGAGGTTGGAAAAATTACTTTTTATGGTTCCAATCTGAAATATCTCCTTCAGGTTTATGTTCTCAATTTTTAATGACCCGCTGATCACGCAGCCTTTGAGAAAGTCGGACCTGGAGAGCAGAATTAGTTCAATGTGGCTGTTTAGATAGGCTAATGCCAGCTTGATGCCATGATTCCTGGATAGCTAAGAAATAAAGAGCTACCACTGCACACTGTTGCCAGAATGGACTCCACAAATACCTTCCTTGTCAAGGTGAACTATAGTCTCTGAAACGTGTGCCAAAATAAATCCTTCCTAGTTGTTTTTGTCAGGCATTGTCCCAGTGATGAGATAAGTTAACTAATTCTGCCATTTATTCAAGCTCATTCTGCACACCCTCCCAACTAATCCAACACTCATTTTCCCTTTACTCTAGTGGAAATGGATGATAAATGAGGAAAGTTATTATGCAGAGTGATGAACCATGCCAATCACATTGGGGATGGGTAATGACTCCAGTGGGTGAATTTTGTTATACAAATATTCTTGAAAGTGAAGATAGAGCACTGCCATGAAAGAGCTTGAGAAAATGAATGGCAGTTTCAACCTAATTCTTGTAATAATTTCCCATCATTCTCCTAATATGATGGTAAAGATAGGAGTCACTACTTTGAATTTATATTCTTAATTTGTCACAACTAAACAGAGCAAATAATAACAAAGCCAAACACCAATCCCTTTTCTCATTCTGGGGACAGAACACCCAGGGAGACAATTACTGGTTCAGGCTAAGTAACTCTCCCATAAGTGTGAGCTACTAGTTTTGGCCTAGGGGCTGAGTGTCCTTCTTTAGATAAATCAGTGGAGATTGGAGCTTTGGCTACTCACTGAATGCTTCCATCTGTCCAGTTAGTTTCAGATCCCTAAACTTTACAAAGTAAAGCTTATTATTCTTAATCCCTACATTCTCTATGCTCCAAATTCTATTTTCCTGTCATGCCATTATCATTTTTTAAAAGTTAGCACATAAGTAATGGGCTTAATCATGGTATTCTCTCTCTCTCTCTCTCTCTCTCTCTCTCTCTCTCTCTCTCTCTCTCTCACACACACACACACACACACACACACACACACACACAGACATACATACCCCTCTTTAGAGATAGGGTCCCTGTGTGGCCAACACTAGCTAGGTAGTCATTTCATTGCCCTGGTTGGCCTCAAACTCGTAATTGTGATGCTTTAATCTTCTGAGTGGAGGAATTACAGACATGTGTCACATGCTTGGCTTACTTACATATTCTTTACAATTATTTAAAATGTATTACTCATTATACATGCTTGAAGGATAGCCTTTTAATTTGAAAATATTTCCCATTAACTTGATTGACTTTCTCTAAGAATGTTTCATGGAGAATTAGGTTGGTTTTAGTTTTCCCCAATAGCTCTTTTTCACCCACACTAACATTAAGAATACCTCTAGCATCTAAATATTGTAAGGAATTAGTTTTAAACTTGGCACATGTTTAAGAATTCTTAATGTTTACATAAACACCCTTATTTTTTTCTCTGTGTCTCTGCCTCATGAAGATTTTTATCAGATATAGAAATGAGGCAAAAAGAAAGAGAGTATAGTATTGGTTTAAGCATTGTCGAATCTGTTAGAATCCCTGACTGTTAATGACAAGCTCTTTAAATTGTTACTCTAAGCATTCCAACTTGTATTCATTTTCCTTAACTAAAGCAAAAGTGTTGAGGGATACAGTAACTCGACTTCAGAATTGGCAGCTGTTGGACTCTTCCTTGCTGCCCTGATTGTCTTGAGCAAAAGGATTGTCAAAGAACCAGACAGGCTACCCTTGTACCAGTCAATAATGTTGTACTACACGGCATCCTTGGAAAAAAAAACCCTACACAGCAGGGAGCTAGGGAGCTGGCTCAGTGGGAAAAGTGCTTGCTGTGCACGCCTGAAGACAGCCATGTGAAACCCTAGAACCCGAATAAAGCTGGGTGCTGTAGCCCACATTTGCAAATGCTATGCTCCTATGTTGAAATGGAAGCGAAGACAGAGGATCCCAGGAGCTTTCTGGCCAGTTAGCCCAATATACACAGAGGTGAACAACAAAACAGAGACCCTGGAGCCAGTGAGATGGCTCAGCAGTTAAAAGCACTTCCCATGTAAGCCTGATGACTTACAGGGTTTTTTTCTTTTATCTTTTACTTTTATCTCTGGAATTCACAATGGAAAAAGTGAACTAACTCTCAAAAGTCCCTTGACCTCTACATGTGCACCATAGTATTTATGGCCCACAAAAGCCAAATTCCCGAATAACAAATAAATAAGATTTTTTTAAAAGGAGACTCTGACTTCCACAGGTGTGCTGTGCATATATACACCTGCACTTACACACATACAGACAAATCATACACACACACACACACACACACACACACACACTTCAGAATATATAAAATTCTCAGAAAGTCTAGAGAAAGAAAGGAAGAGAGAGGAGAGAGGGGAGAGAGAGAGAGAGGAGAGAGAGAGAGAGAGAGAGAGAGAGAGAGAGAGAGAGAGAGAGAGCTCTTCTCTTTTATAGATTTGCTTCTCAACCCACTCTAGTTTTCTATTTCACAAAACAGAGATCTTACCTCACAGGGTACAAGATATTTTATTCTGGAGAGAAGTATTAGCAAACATGGCCTGGTAACACAGATTCAGGTAATTAGAAAAGGCATGTTTCAACCTGGAAATAAGTCTACGATTTTTTTAAGGTAACTAAACAAAGATCAAGGTATTTTCAAAGCGCATTAGTGGGAACGTCCCGTAGGTGGCTTCAGAAACGTGAGGAGGCTTCTGTTAAAGGCCTCACTTAGAGCCTGTGCGATGACATCACTATTGGGTGTTATAGGCCTTACTTAGAGCCTGTGTGATGACATCACTATTGGGTGTTATAGGCCTCACTTAGAGCCTGTGCGATGACATCACTATTGGGTGTTATAGGCCTTACTTAGAGCCTATGCGATGACATCACTATTGGGTGTTACAGGCCTCACTTAGAGCCTATGCGATGACATCACTATTGGGTGTTATAGGCCTCACTTAGAGCCTATGCGATGACATCACTATTGGGTGTTACAGGCATCACTTAGAGCCTGTGCGATGACATCACTATTGGGTGTTATAGGCCTTACTTAGAGCCTATGCGATGACATCACTATTGGGTGTTACAGGCATCACTTAGAGCCTGTGCGATGACATCACTATTGGGTGTTATAGGCCTTACTTAGAGCCTATGCGATGACATCACTATTGGGTGTTACAGGCATCACTTAGAGCCTGTGCGATGACATCACTATTGGGTGTTATAGGCCTTACTTAGAGCCTGTGTGATGACATCACTATTGGGTGTTACAGGCCTTACTTAGAGCCTGTGCGATGACATCACTATTGGGTGTTATAGGCCTCACTTAGAGCCTGTGCTATGACATCACTATTAGGTGTTGGGTTGGTGAAAGCTGTGAGTCTGTTTATACAGCAGAGAAAGTATTTATCCCAATAATTACAAGGATGTTAGGTCAAACACAGAGGCAGCAGATAAATGGGTATCTTTAAGGGATAAAGACACCCAAAGATAGTTCAGCTCTGCATATGCCATATGTCAGCATTCATGATCAGAGAACTTCCAATCAGTGAACCATCCTTTTTAAATCTTTATCACAGGTGAACTTTTCCCCTGGGGATTAAGACATATTAAATATGTACATAATGCCACAATCTATAGTGGTCCCAAACAGGGGGTGATGGAGTTCAGAGTGCTTACCTAAAATGTCTGATAGCCTGGGTTTCATTTCTAGAATTTTGGTACAAGGGAGAGGGAAAGGAAGAGTGGGGAGGAGGATGGGTGGACATGAAGCAGAGAGAGAGAATAGGGAAAGGAGAAATGGGGAGGGAGAAGAGAGGAGAGGAAGTACAGATGGAGAAGGGGAAAGGAGTCAAGGGAAGTCAGGAGGAAGGAGGCTATCATCCTTCAGTATAGGGATTAGAGGGGAGCCTAAGGGAGGCCTCGTGAGGGTGGGTTATTTGATCTGTGGAATAGTTAGATAAATATCTTTAGTTTAAACATTCATTAAGATGTATACCTAAGGTAGGTCCGTTTACCAGTATATATATATATATATATATATATATATATATATATATATATATATACTGGCATATATATATAATTTATATATATATGGTATATATTTATATATATGGTATATATTTATATATATGGTATATATATACCAATATATAATGGTATATATATATATATATATAATTTTTTCTGTTGTGATAAAATACTATGAATAAAGCAACTTAATAGAGGAAAAAGAGAAAGGAATTTTTGTTTGTTTTTTTACTATTGTTTGCTTGCTCACAGTTCAAGGCTATATATAGCACACTGTGGCAGGGAAATCAAGGCAGAAGGAGCGTGATGCTGCTGGTAGGTCATATTGCATCTGCAGTCAGAAGAGAGAAATGAATGCATGGCACTGCTCAATTTTTTTCATTTATACAATCTTGAATAATTGATCATTTGTCCAGGGAACGGTGCCATCTATAGTGGGTGAGTTCCCGCCCCCAATTGGCACAAGCAAGACAATCATCCAGATGCATACCCAGAAGCTAAATTAAAATCTCAAGTGATTTTAGAGAGCTAGTACTAACCATCACAACAAACATAGCAAACATTTGGAAGCTTGGCAAATAGGACACTTTCTAATATTTGACTCTCAAAATCAAGTTGCGTGTACACCAAAACTCATTTTCCTCAGACAAAATTATTTCACTTATACTTATTGCAAACCAACAACATATGAATTCATCAACAGAATACTAGCAACAGAATCAGAGAAGCATTTTACAAAACATATTACAGGTCAGTAATTAAAACACACAAATATATTTCAAAAACAAACCAGGAGAACAAACCTAAAAAGACAATAACTTAAAACAAAAATGACTAAAGGATGTGAAGGAGGCACTTCACAGAAGAAGAGAATGGCTAGGAACCCTGTGCAAAGCTGGTGTTTGAGAAGTAATCTGGTAAATGGATATATATCACGTGCAATATAGGATGCTGAGGACGTGAAAAGGTGAATGGAGACGGACTGAGGGTCAAGAAACCTCATTTTTTTAATCTATGTTTTCATTCGTCAGAAAATGGAGCAATGACTAAGTGTGAAAACATTGAGATATTGCTAATGGCTTTGTTATGTTTCATGCCTGGAATATTGTTGGCGTCAAGTAAATGTTATTTGTTAAACAATTACGCCCTTCAGTTTCAAAAAGTTTCTCCACTGGTATACGAAACTCCACACACAGAATCACAAGAATGGATGAGGAAGTTGTAAGTGCTGACTTTTGCAGATTTCTGCCACTGTAACTGAGGCATGAGGAGAAGATGGGGTGCGTGCCAGGTAAGGGTTCTACTTCTATTTTACTTTAGTGCTTTCAGGTTCTGGGTGAGTAGCCAAAATATTTGGGTCTGCAACAGCCCTCCAGGTCTTAGTAGGTTCCCAGACTTTAGCACAACTGACTCCATGATGGAAATACCATTCAGGCTCTAAAACTCAGCACATAGACAGCACCACCAGAGAAAACTAAAACAAAGACCTAATCCATCAAAGTCCATGGTTAGGGTAAAGTCTCTAAATGTAATTGTTTCTTGCTTCTGTACTTCTACTTCTGGTTACTGTTCTTGTTAATTGGAGTGTGTCAATCCAGAGCACGGTTTTTGTGCTTTAAAGCTCCCCTGAGTAAATCTTAGGACTACACTGGGATCCTAAATACCCAGTGCAGTCTCTAGTTGGCTAATAAAGACTTTCTATTAGCTTAAACCCATGTATGAGCAGTCTTCTCTGGTGGATACACCACAACATTTTTGGAGGTTCCACTGAGATGCCCAGAGAACAGAGCTTGAGACACAGGGGGTCTCAGAGCCCCTCAAAGCAGGGAAGACTGTAGTGGCTAAAGGGCTCCTAGGAGTTATACAACCTGGGATGTTCCATCCCCCAGAACTCCCTTTAATCAATTGCTGCCTCATAATTCAGAGGAGTTTGATATGACACCCCAAAAGGAAACACATTATAGAGTCACCTGGTCTGTCACCTCTGGAGATAAGTCTGATTAAGTTTCCTTCCGTTTGGATACATTGGAGAAGTCAGATATAGCTGCTAATTCAGGCATCAGATTTATCCTGCCTGTTTTAGGTTGTCTTTACTGTGCTTTTCTAGGTATTTATATCAGTTCTATTTCACTGTATTAAGCAATGGCTTTCTGTAGTGTGACATTCCTCCCACCCAGTAAACACACACACACACACACACACACACACACACACACAGCTTAAAACTTGTGCCCCCTTCTGTTGGAGACCTGAATCCTTTTGGCTCTGCCAGGTCACCCAGAGAAACAAACAACTCTTCCTTGTGTCCTCACTTGACTCCCACTCACAGTCCCCAGTTTTCTGCGTCCCAATGTGGAGTCAAAGAGGGGCCAAACCTCTCCCCCAGAGAGGTGCATTCACCTAAGCAGAATGCACACAGGAAGGGAGAAAAATTTCCCCAAGGTGCCCACTCCCTCCACTTACCGCCTTCTCTAAGCCACCCCAGGAAAGAAAAAGAGCAAATTCCATTTCTTCCTCTTTTATGATTTGTGCCTGCTTTTCTACTAGTAATGTGTATAACTAGAAAACTCAAAACCTATCATTCTCTGAAAAAAAGTAGAAAAAAATATCACTGGGTCCACATAAGGGGGTAGGTGATGGGCAATGCAACCTGGACAGAATAGATTTTCCCTTGACCAGAAGAATTTAAACAATTTTTTGCTAGATCCTTTTTAGAAGAATTAAAGACAACTGCTAAAATGACTTCCCTTGTCAGCCCATTGGCCCCAAATATTAGACAAATTATAAAAGTTAGAAAATGTAAAGTAGGTCCTAGTTGATGAAGAAGGTTCACAAGGTGTTTAACATCAGAGAACTGACTGGAATGATATCTTTTGCATAAACTGAAAGTCACTGTCACCTTTTCTGATGATGAGACATGCTTAGACACCTCACAAAATATTGTGTCTTACCCACTTCGAGAATATCACCAAGCTGAGTGTACTGCCTGGAACCAAAGATATACTTGGATTATCTCTCAGATTGATTACTCAACTAACTAGTTCAGCTACTCCTGTTCAGATTAAACAATACTCAATTAACCAGGGGAAAAATTTGTAGTCCATGGCTTAGAGAGACAGGAATCCTGGTGCCCTGCGGTCACATTGGAATCACTTCTCCTGCCTGTAATGAAACCTGGGACCTTTCATGCCCATGAATCTAAATCCTCCAGAGAAATAGGTATCTTGGACCTGAAAGATGCATTCTTCAGCCTCTCATTGCCAGAAGTGCGGCAACCCATCTTTGTTTTTAAATGGATGAACCCACAGGGAGGTTACAGTGGACAACTTACCTGAACCAGGTTGCCTCAAAGATTTAAAAGTTCTCCAACCCTGTTTGATGAGACAATACATGATGACCTCCTGCCATTCCATGAGAGGTTTCCCAGGAAAATAGATTATAAAAGGGCCACCGAGGGGCTGCTTCAAGAGTTGCAGACCTTGGAATACAGAACAACAGTTGAGAACGCCCACCTTTGTATATCAGAGGCTACCTATCTTGGTTACCAGCTGAGGGGAGGCAAAAGAAGCCTGACTCAGAGTGGGATTGCTGCCGTTCCTCAGATTCCAACTGAAGACTAAGAGACAGGTTCAAGGGTTCCTAGGGGCAGCTAGGTATTGCTGCATCTGGATTCCAGAATTTGTGGAAATAGCAAGGCCTCTATGTACCAGCATAAAGGTACACTGAGTCCCTAATCTGGACTGAGACGAAACAAAAGACATTTGAGGCTTTTCAAATAGTTCTAATTTGACTGTAGCCCTAGAACCTTCAGATGCCTCAAAACCTTTTCTTCTGTTTATCCACAAAAGAAAAGACTTTACAAAATGGGTTTTGGCCCAAACTTTGGGGCTATAGAAACACCCTGTGTTATACCTTTCCAAATGATTGTACCCTACAGCCACAGGATGGCCCACCTACTTAAGAGCTGTGGTGGCTACTGCCAGTTTAATGGAAAAACAAAACAAAACAAAACAAGTAGACTCTGGACCAGGATCTTATACTCCTAGCAACTCATGGTGCAGTTGAGATCCTCAAAATAACACCAGAATACTGGATGTTTCTCTAATGCCTGTGTCACCGTCACCCAGTACTAGGCCCTACTCTTTGACCACAATCTTGTTATCTTCTTGCCTGGTGATGACCTGCAGGTGCTCATCCACAGCCATCACAGGATGAAAGATGAAGACAGCTACCTGGGAGCTGCAGTAGTTACTTTAGCTGTATGCCTTGGGCCTAAGCCAGATTCCTCAGCTCAGGAAGCAGAACTGGTTGATATGACCCAAGTGATCACAAGTGATTGATCTCAGATGGGAAAAAGGAAAGTTCACCAACATTACATGGAGAGTCACTATGCTTTTACCACAATAGATGTCCACGGTGTGATTGATAGAGAAAAGGGGCCTCTGACCACTGGGGAAGAGGACATTAAAAACAAAACAAACAAAATATTGGCCCTTCTAAAGTTCATCTGGCTTCCCCTATAAATTGCTACTTCCCCTGCTCCACTCTGAGGACGGACATCAACATGATGGCTACCCTGAGGCAAGCTATAACTTGACCACTGTCCTGGCTTCCTCACAAATGGCCCCAAGACCAGTGGGGCCTATTGGTACTCTGAGAACATACCCTGACCTGGTGTTGCTGGAGATTCCATAGTATATCCCAGAGGAAACAGAGGATGCAAAATGTAAAATTACACAGCTTGAATCCATACTTTTGTGGAGGACACCAGAGGGAAAGATCATTCTCCCAGAAAGAGTGGGCAGGACTCTGGGAACTGACCTTCACCAGGACACTCATCTGGGGTCCACAAAACTTTCTGCGTTGCTCAGACCAAAGTGTATTATACTTAGCCTAGACAGTCTAGTGCGGGATGTCTTAGCCAGATGCCAGGTTTGTGTTCAAGTAAATCCAAAACAGAGAGCCCCTACCTACGAAGGAGTCTGAATAAGAGATCAGCACCTAAGAAATGGGAAAACTAAATTCACCAAGATCTGGCCTTCCAGGGGAGGATACAAGTACTTCCTAGTCTTATATGTACTTTTTACAAGTAGATAGAAGCATTCCCCACCTGAACTGAAACTGTTCAAATAGTAGCTTACAAAGTTCTTCCAGGAACTGGCCCCCTGATATGCCCTACCCCTAGCCATGGGGTCTGACAATGGTCTGGATTTTATAGCCAAAACCTCAGTTAATAGCTAAAGCTTTAGGCAGAGAATGAAAACATCTTGTGTATATTGACTACAGATTTATGGTCAGGTAAAAAGAATAAACAGGGCGTCAAAATAAACTCTAACAAATCTCTCATTAGAGTCCAACAAAGGATGGCTAGGCCTCCTTCTTTTGCTTTGATTTGGGCCACTGCAGCCCATCTAGAAGAGATTTGCCCCCATGAGATGTTAGGAAGACCTCCCACACTGCTTCCTAGGCTCAGAGACCAGCAGTTGGCAGAACTGTCTAACCACTCCTTCCTCAAGTCACTACAGGCCCTCCAGTCCTCCATAAAGGCTATTCATTGGACTACCTGAGAGACCCAGGCAAACTCAGATTCATCACCTACCTGTTTCCCTTTGTTTCTTGTGAGACAATTTGGGTCAAGCAGGTATCCAAAGAAGCACTGAAATCTATACATAGTGATTCTCTCCACTGCTATAGCTATGAAGATAGCTAGTATTCCACCAAGGATCCACCACACCCAGGTCAAAATGTGGAAGCCATGGACGTCACTGTCAAATGGACTGCCTCCTGGACTATGGACCCATTAAAATTCAGGTTTCATCAGCCCACAGGCCTTTCCACTCCCTGCCTCTCTAACTCTTCCTGAGTCTTATGTTTTGTCCTATGGGTGTGAATATAGGGTCGTGATCCAAACCCACCATCCACAGACATGGTCCTGGGAACTGAGTAAGACAGATAAAGGTAGGAGATAGCTAATGTGGCCACAGATCAGCAACCCATATTCCATCTTGACCATTGCTCACTGATACCCACTTCAAGTGTCTAGTTGTACTAGGGAGATATGTGAGAGTTTGTCTTTTGAGATAGGGATACAGAGTTATAATTCTCTTCATGCTGGGCAGCTGGACCCCTTAGTTGCTAGGAACAAGGGAGTTTCCATCGCAACAATTGTCATTGTAAAACAGAGGATTCGTAAAACAATCCTTTAAACGATTCTGGGTGTTTGGGAAACAGGGATAACCTGAGGGGACCCGACTTTATGCCACAGGAAGGGACCTATGAATACATTTAAACTACTCCTCGAGATCCCCAGGCCCTTGGGTCCTAACAAAGATCTCTCCATGCTAGGACCAGGCCAACTCGCCCCTGCAAAGCAGTTAACACACCCAGAGCCACTGCCCAGGAAGACCACCCCCTCTGTCCTAGTAGCTGAGTGATCCCATCCCTCTTTTCTACTCTTGACAATGTCTGCCACTCAGTTACTCATTTCCAGCCAGAAAGAGGCCTTGATTGCTGGTTATGCTTAAACACCTGTTTGCTGTACTACAGATAGATAGGAACTAACCAGACTGTCAGCCATTGACTGACAAAACTCACTGTGACTGGGGCACCCCAAATTAATGTTAGAGGACTTAACCTGGGCACTTCCCCTTATTCTGATGCCTGCTCTTCTGCCTTATAGGTTAATTCATCTGGATAACAATGATATTACTGAACCCCTGAGACTACTTGGTGGGCATGTACTAATGGTTTGACTAAACATACCTCTTCTAATACTTTCCAAACAAAGTAGACAGGTTGATTAGGGCCTACAGATACTAAGTTTCCATTTCTGAATTAAAACAACAGTTATATTCCTTTACAGAAATGCTCCTGCAAAGGAGACTATGCATGACTTTGGGAGAAACTTGTTGTTTCTGTGTTACTTGATCAGGAGTAATTAGAAAAGTTCTTGCCATGGCTGGAGAAAACTTCAAAAAGAAAGAGACAAAGATATAATTGGTACCAGTCTCTGCTCTCTTGGTCTCCCTGGCTAACTACTCTGCTATCAGCACCGGCTGGGCCTTTAATTCTCATTCTAATTGGATAAATTGTGGGCCCTACATCTTAAACTATATGGCCAGTTATGTATCAGTTCAGTAAAATTAATGGTCCTTAGGTCTAACTACCTTCTTACAATAGGATGAGTCCACAACTTGACTCATTCACTAAGACCAGTGGGGAACCTAACAGGGCCCCAGAACGTAGTATGCCCCCAGACCTTAGCCCAACTGACTCCATGGTGGAAGTATAGTCAAGCTGTGAAACTCAACAGGTTACAGCACCGTCTGCCAACACTATAACAAAGACCTAATCCAGCAAGATTCAAAGTTCTGAGAACATCTCTAAATGTACTAACCTTGCCTTTTGGCTTCTATAGCTCTGCTTTTGGCTAACCGTTCTTGTTAACTGAAGTATGCCAACCCAAGAGTGGATTTTCTGCTTAAAAGTTCACCCTGAGAAAGGGTGGGGAATACATGGGGATCCTGAACACCCAGTGTAGTCATAGGCCAGCTAATAAGTACTTTCTATTGGCTTTAATTTGTGTTTGAGCAGTGCTCTCTGGTGGACACCCCACAACAATTATAATTACATTTCCCCCTGCCCTTTCCTCCCTCCAACCGTCTCACATATCCCTTCTTACTCTTTCAAATTCATCAGTTATTTTTTCAATAATCATCCCCACTTCCTATGAGCATATAATTTCATCAGGATTCTAATTTCATAAATCACCTACAAAAATCAATTGATAGAAGATGATTTGATAGAAAAATTCCACTTTTAATGTCTACTGTTCTTTAAGAAAATGAAAGAATGGCTCTGAAGACAGCCTTGGACCTAAAGAGTAGCACCTTAAAAATAGAAGAAAACCTTTGATACGAGTGATCATCACAGACGTTCAAATTTAACTGGTTCTGTCTGGTTGGACTCAAGATTGGTAGACACTTGTAACATTTGTCCCTTTCTGTCCCTTTCTTTTCGTCACTTTTGGCTTGAGGTTGTCTGTCACTAGTACACCACGCCTCTGCCACTGCTTCAAACATTGGTGAGTGTTTGTGACAATTCTTTTCATATGCAGAGAATGTACTAAATGTAACATTAGGATGAGGAGAAAACCCAAAGGACATAGAATAAAAAGGTAAACTTAAGTTTTAATGACATTTTATTTAATATGTAGTGCCATAATAATGTAATGGTATTAAGAAAGAAATACAAAGCAATTGCTTATTACATTGACATTTTAATAGTTTTTACAGTCTATATAAGTAACATGAAAGGTATAACTAAGTCATTAAATTTTCATTTTTCTTCAAAGTATAAAATGTGTTAAAGAGAAACTCTATATATGAATTATGTTACTATAATTTTTCTTCCTGAGAAGCAAATATATTTCTTTATAACACAAACCAGAATTAATAGAAATGGCTTTAAATACTTTCTAAGTTAATTTTTTACTGGTGATCCTTGTTTGTTATTTCAACAGATATAATGAACCAAATTCGATTTAATTTTGTTTTATTACTATTACCTGAATCCGTGTGCAGTGTGTGTGTGTGTGTGTGTGTGTGTGATATGTGTGAGTATAGAGGTATCAATTCAATGGAATGCATGTGAAAGACAGAGGACAGCTCTTAGAAATCCATTCTCTTTTTGCACCATGGCAATCAAGTGGTCAAATTCAATGACTGTACATACTGTACCATCCCAATGACTTAAAATCCAATTAATTTTAACAATGCTTTTGCTGAGTTGCTCTGAAATCCAATATGTTCACTTTTAAAAATAGAAAGAGTATGAAAACACACTATGCTTACTTTTCTTTTTCATTACACCTTTAAAATGCAGCCCATTTTATTGCAACAAGAAAATACTAAGCACATATAATTGTTCAATTTTAATTCTTTAGTTACTATGTTATTGAGTGACAGTAATGTTACCATTTCAACATGTGATTGCAACTGAGCTACATTCAAAGAAATTCAGTATGTTAGTTACCATTTCAATATACCAACATTACAACTATTAATTATTGACTTTATGTCCTTTGTTTCTTACCGTTTTTGGATATGCAATGTGGTATTTTATTTATGGGACATCACATTGTGGATTAATCAAATATTTGGAATTAATATAGAGATTTGGCTAAAAGAAAGCACAACAAATGGAGCAACTATAGTGGAAAAGTAGCAATAAGAAATTCAAACAGAATCATGTATACAATGAAGGAAATACACATGGTGCAATAAGACAAATTGACTAGGTATAAATAAAGTATCTCAAAGAATAACAGCAAGAGTTATGCCATGTGTCCTAAATGGCTTCCTGAGCTAACACGATAAAAGCTGGTCTAAAGCTCATGGCTCATGGCAGTTGGTTGAAATTTTGAATTGGCTAGCTAGTTCAAGAACGGCTCCAGGGCAAGTGGTAGAAACTTAGAGCAGGCTAGTTCAAGAAGGCAGATCAGTGTAGTCCTGGTGTGGGAGGTTCTTCTGTTTGTGTGTTGCTTTCATTGGTTCATGAATAAAGAAACTGCCTTGGCCTAGTTGATAGGGCAGAACTTAAGTAGGCAGGGAAGAAAACTGAATTCTGGGAGGAAGAAAGGCAGAGTAGGGGAGAAGCCATGGATCCTCTGCCTGAGATGGATGCCAGTTAGAATTTTACCTGGTGAACCACTGCCACGTGGCAATACACAGATTAATAGAAATGGGTTAAATTAAGATGTAAGAGTTAGCCAATAATAAACTAGAGATAATGAGCCAAGCAGTGTTTTAATGAATACAGTTTCTGTGTGGTTATTTCAGGGCTAAGCTAGCTGGTCGACCAGGACAAACAAGGAGCCCCACCCTGCAACATAGTCCCACTCCTAATGGCTGAACAGGGACTCAGGATCTTGCTGTCTCTGCTTCCTGACCTCATGAATTGGAAGGATCTCCCTCTGCCACAAGCTCTTTACCAGGTTCTGCCTTGCTGAAGTTCCAAAGCAGTGCAATTAAACAAGGATGGTGAAAAGTCTAAAGGAGGGAAGCAAGCTCCCCTTCCATTCTAGTCTACTATGTCAGGCATTTTACACAACGACAGAAGATAAACATCAAATAGATGTGAGAGAAAGCCTCCAAGATGGTAACATTGAACCCATGAATTCTGCTGAGAAGAGAATAAACAGAATATGTAACAAGAACAAGGGAAATAAAATGGGGTCCAAGCTGAAAAAACACCTTGCTTCCATGCACTAACAATCTGTGCAAAAACAGGTAAGCCACAGAAACATTGAGCCTCTGACTGGCTTCAGGCAGGAACCTTGTCTTGTCTGTCTGTTCATTTTGGCTGACTACAATACAATCCCAAACCAATCCTTGGAAAAGGAGTATGAAATAAAGAAAAACTGAGTCACTCAATGGGTAATGCATACACATTCTTTTTCTCACTGTTAAATCCAGATGATTTCCTATAAGAGACTGAAGACAGTCCTATATTGTGAGGCTAAATATAACTTATGGGATAAAAGTGTTGTCTTTAATAACTACCTGGCCTCCAGAAACATATCCAGGAAAAGCTAGAGTGTCATGACTGGTGACCAGTAACCAGAAGTAAATTTCACTGAAGACAGAGGTATGATTTATCATGACTTCCTGATCTATACCATTCTGGTAAGAAGAATAATGGTGACAATGGACAACTCAGCCTCAGGAACTTTTAATTCTTCCATTTTCTTGTCAGAGTTACTCGTAATAAGGGCAGTTCCTATCTATATTTCCTGACTACGTTTCCTACAATATATAAATCTTACATATGAAGTCTATAGACCTCAGGAAAGAACACTGGGTGCTCAAATGGCAACTATCATTATTGAAAATTGGTTGAACTGTGGAATTCACTCTGAAAAAGTGATCAAGGTCATGTCAGTCCGCTGTGCTGCCTGTAGCATCATCTTCAACTGTGCATGCACATCAGCAAGCTTCTGTCGATCTAAACTACCCCGAAAATACCACCGCTCATAGCAATGCACAGGGATGGGGTAAACCACGTATTTCAGCTCCATAAGCGGTATTAGGTTTTGCAGGATACTCACGAGCATAGACATTGTAATAGGGTTAGAAGCAAAACTAAGCACACGGAGGTGGGAACACTGGCTTAGAGCTGGGATAAGAGAAGTTATGGTAGAATCTGTTATAAGACAATGATTTATCTCTAGATACTGCAAGGTACCAGACACATTTTCCATAAGCGTTTGGAAAGGCTCACAATCTTCCCAAGATATTGGATTGTTACTGAGATTCAACAGCTTGAGGTGGGTTGCCTGAGGACACTGGGAAAGAAATCTGAAGTCTCTGTAAGAAAGCTCACAGAAAGGCAGATTCAAGAAATCCAAACCAGGTGGGAGGACTCTGTAGGGAGAAAACAGAAAATTGATGCTGAAGAATGAGGAACTGGTGGTGGGAATATATCTAGGAACCTAGAACAAGCTTCTTTGTACATACAGTGCTGCAGCAGCTAACCATGTGGACTTTAAAATAACTTAATAGGCTTGTGGCTCTAGGAAAGACTTTTCCACTCTTAGACACAGATTTTTAATCTTCAGAACATGTACAAGATTATTATGCTTGGTTCTGAGAAATAATGTGTGAAAATTTAATCAAGTTGGTAATTATAATCCACACGGAACTAATCCTACTGTTTGATGGAATGGGGTCAGGGATAGCAGCCAACTGAATGTTCCTAAACGACAATCTCTAGATTCTGGGCCTGATCCTTGAGTCCAACACATGAGCAAAGATGATCTGACAATATGAACTATGGGGATCTTTTGATGAGTATGTATGTCAGACTACAGCATGAAATCTTAACCTCCTTCTACCTCAATGCTTCCACTTCATCTCTAGATACCTAGAGAAAGTCTCTTTTCATTCAGGTGTTTGAGGTCCTATATTGTATGAGGATAGTTGTCTGAATGAATGAATAGGTACAGCTTATTTTTGTAATCCTGACTTTTTCTTCACTATAAATGAAGTGCTCCAGTGGACAGTTTCAAAGTTTCTGTAGTGTTACTGCTGAGAAGGGAAAAAGAGATTCCATCAAGCCTTAGGAATGCCATAGTCTAGTTTCCTTTTTTTTCTTAACGAGAGAATGTCAAGGAAACCAGGTACCTCCCCTCAGACTCTCACCTGAGCAACTTGTGTAGACGATTTGTGAGGCAGAAGAAAGACAGGCTGAGCTCCTTAAGGTTCTTCATCCGCTCAAGTTGGGTAAGGAAACCTTTGAATGTTTTCCCATTCAAAGATTTAAGGGTGATTTTAGACAGACTGAGACTGTCCAGGTGGACCATGTGAGACAAAAGGGTTGTAATATCACCAAGAGAAGCCTGATCAACTGCCAGGTGTTCAATACACAACAGATCCACAAGTTTCAGGATATTTTTATACTCAGACAGTTTATCAATCTGCAAATCTCGACAGCAGAGGTGCAAGGACCCGGAACTCTCTTCAACTTTACTCAGAAGCAAAGACAAAAACTCGCTTGCTCTCAAGGTGCCGTCCAGAGAAAGATCCACTAGTAATTCAGTGGGGTAGCTGGACAACTCAGCCTCAGGCACTACATTTACAGTGCTATGTTGGACTTCTCTCTTCGGGGCAGAGATCTGAGAGTAAGAACAAGACTGAAAACAGGAAGGAAATGTTGTCCTGGTTTGAAAACATGTGGTCCTGCAGACAGCATCATGCCTCAAATCTAGGATCTTCAGTTTGGAGCCTCTGTAGGGAAAAGAGGAGGTAGCACATAAGAGAGGCAGCATATTTTAATACAGTCTAACAGAACTAATGATAACAAGTGAGGATAAAACTCCTTGGGTGCTCAACTCCATACAGCAACTAAACACAGCACTTTCCAGCATTACCTCTGTCCTAGAGTCTCCATCAATGCTCACCCATTTCAGTGCTTCTGTCTTCTAAGTAATATGCCCATTATGTTTACCAATCAATAGCATCCTCTGTCACATGTGTTACAAAATTAAAACCCTCTATAAGACATTAGATTCTTTTAAATAACCTCAACTGAGAAAATGAATAGAGTGTAACATCCGGATGGTGTGAAGGACGCCAAGGAAACAAGGCCCTCTAAATCAAGAGGATACACACACAAATGAAGTCACAGAGACTGAGGCAGCATGAACAAGGTCTGTATGGGCCTGCACCAAATGGGGTCCCAGAGCTGAAAGAAGTGGACATATGCCCTTATCCCTAACCCAGAACCTATCTCCAACTGATAACCACTTGCAAATGAAAATTTACTTTCTTCTAATGGACTCTCACTGGGGGCAAACTCCTACTCTTAATGGAAGACTGCATGACCAGCAGCATATGGCCTACAGAAAATCAACTCAATGGCCTCTTTGGAGGTTCATTATCTCAAAATGTTGTGTCTGAGCTGTTTAAACAATTATCTTATGTTTTAGTTTTATGTATATATTTATTTTTTTCCTCTTCCTACCTTATGGGTCTTTTGCGTATATATATTATAGTTTCTAGTGTCATGGGTTTATTAGATTCCTGGCTGCAATTAAGTGGTTTTCTACTTCTATATATGTTCCTGTGCCTTTTCTAGGGCACTTTTCCTTCTCTTTATTAGTTTTGTCCTATTCTGAAGTGTTAGTTTTTGTTCATTCTCATTTTATTTTATTTTTACCCCTTAGAAGCCTGTTTGTTTTCGAATGAGAGACAAAAGGGAGTGGATTTATATGGGAAAGGAAGAGGAGAGGAACTAGGAGGAACAGAGGGAGGGGAAACCATAATCGGGATATATGAGAAAAAAGTATTTTTAATAAAAGGAAAAAATTAAAAACAACAAGATCTCAACAGTTGGACCAAACACCTCCCATCCATTGTCAGAGTTTACCACTAACTATCTTTGCTATAACTTTTTCCTCTCCTGTCACAGGCTGAAGAATGACCTCTTGTTGTCTCACCATGTCACTATCATACAGAGCCTTACCGGGAAGCAGAGTTTATGGCAGGAAGGACCTGAAGACCATCAATCATGGCTTTTAAGAGTTCACCATGTATTTCATGTCCTCTTAATGTTCCGATGTGGAGACAGAAAAAGGGCCAAACCTTCACCATTGCTGTCAGTGTCTTCTTATGCCCACCCAAGAAAGCAGCATTGAACAGTGGAATAAAGAGTTCTCTTGGAATCTCCTCAAGTGATTGGATTATTAAAGTCTCAGTATTGAGCAGACTCTGTATAGCAAGGTCTAACAGTGTGGCTGGGTCCTTGTGGTCCATCTTCATGAACCTGCACAAAGGTGAAAAACACTTGACAGTGCTGATACACTACTAGCAATGTAGAAAAACATTTATAGACTAAACATATGGTGAGTCAGATAATGATTTCTAGATATCTCTATTATAGGCACAGGTTAGACATTGACCTGGTTATATAATTATGTATATGAATATATAATATACATATGATAAAATGGCATTTGAAATTAGTAGTATGTTAGAAGTCAACATTAGATAGCTGCCTACCTGCTAATATTTTCTATGAAAAGAATACAAAATCAACAAGAAGTAGAAATGTAAATATACACAAAGGTCGTGTCTTCATTTTTCTGGATATGGAAAATACCAAGCCATAAAAAAATAATTGTAAGTACAAGAATGAAACTTCAGTATATCACCAAAATCAGATTTTCTGGCAGGTGAAGAGAGATAAAAACTTCAAAAGATATACATAAAGGGTGATGATTTGGAGCTTCAAGTTATTCTGAAACAACAGGCAGAAAGATTATACCTTAAAGAAGCCCAAATTAAGAATACTATGTCTTTAAGGTCTTTAAGGTCAAGGAAGGCACACATTTTTGGGAGTAGACTAAAAAAAATCTCTGATTAAATCCTCTTGCTGTCTCTAACACAGAGAAATTAAAAAAAAACTGTTAATCTGAAAATAGAATAGTGACTCTAAGGGTCAGGGAAGGTTGGCAATTTGAGTACTGAAAGTAAAAAAAAACAATAGCTGGACATGATCAACATAGGATATATGTAGGTGTAAAAAGATGAGAATTGGTTCTATTATACTGTATGTGTGTGTTAACAAATAAATACATGACATCAAATAAGGACTATTATGATTTAACACTAGTCTTTGAAACACAAAACTTCTAGGGAAGAGTAAATCAAATGAGGATCAGAGAATTACTGCCAGGCACTTTATAAAATATGGGCAATGAAAGGAAGGAAATTTAAAAATATGGAAAAATAGAAGAAACAATGAAATTGGAACATACAAACACACAGAAATAGTTAAAAAGACAGAAAAAATGGAGGGACAGCAAACAGCACAATTAAAATAGACATATTAGAAAACAATGTGACTTCAAACAAATAAGCAAACTTAAGAAAAACTACAAGAACCAACATTAAAATTGCCAGTAAATAACATTTCTGTTTGTCACCTACATAGCCTATGATGCTGCATTTCTGCAACTTGTATAAACTAGAATAACTTGCTGACTGAGACAAAAGTCATTCTAGTCAAATGCAAAGACTTTTTGCATTTTTGACAAATGCATCTAGTCAAATGCACATTTACTTGAAGCTTCTCAGAATTGTAATTCCAGGATATATAATACCTAAGAAGTCCTGAAAGTATATCCCAAGTTAAAAAAAAAAAGGTTCCCTTTATAACTTAAAAGAGCAAGAGGGGCTGCTGATTCCATCCCTTCAGTCAAAAGAACTGTAATTCTTTTATGTCCAGCAAAAGTCAAAATGATCTTACAAAAAGGAGAGATTTCCCAATCTCCAGAAGCAAAGAATGATGGTTTCAAACTGTTACAAGTACTAGTGAAATTTGTTCCAGAATTTGCAGTTTACAAGATCTGCATGTTTCTGGGTGCATATGTGAATATTCAGAGAATTTTGCTCAAAGCTAAGTTTTGGGTTTGCTTAATGTCTGGTTTAATAATGGCTCACAGGTTCCACTTTAAGGATTCCAAAGCAATACTATTATAATTTGGTTTTCTTCCAGGCAAATTTAACGTTAAGAAGATATCACTTCTCCTAAGCTAATGTATCTACTTACTGTAATTTTAAAAATATCTGCAAACATTTTACAAGTTAATGATAAAGTTCACATAATAAAGACTATGTAAGTCAGTTAAGAGAAGTGAAAAGACACCTGAGAAGGGAGTTATGGTACCAGACAAGAGAGCATACTACAAAACTCTAATTACAGAATCATGGGTAGTGGTGCAAAAATAGACAAACAGCCCATGGGAATAGCTTAGAAAGCTTGGAAGCAGAAATCAATGCCAAGGGAAAATAGAGCAGTTTAAATGTAGTATGGAGAACCACTGGAACAAGAATGGACATGTACTGTATGGTGCTAGAGCAAATGAGACTTTTAGGGAAAAAATTAATCCAAGAGACATGCCACATACAGAATAGTAAAAGATAAAATCGTAACTACGAAGCCATATAATGTTTTGAAGAAAACATACAAAATTTTAACAAGATCATAAGGAACAGGTTTTGTAAATATATAACTTAAACTTTAGGTCAATTGAAAATAAATGACAATCAATCTGGCCACATAAAAATAAAAGCATCTCGTACTATGAATCATAATTAGATCAGGAAGTAATTACCAAAATGGGATGAGGTATTGGTTCCACATATTTGAGACATTTGGTTAATAAACCATGTATCTAACTCCAAAATTTAGGGACTAAGGATCAAAACTTTGGTATAGAAATGGAAAAATAATACCCATTGATAATTTACACTCTAGCTATCAATGGTGGGAAGGATGTGCAGAAGGAGGGCTAAAGGGTGCTAGAAGCATTCAGATAGGATGGGGTGTGACAGTAGCTAGGATGAGCTACATGCATGTACAAAATTGTCAGAGAACAAACTGAATAAAAGTTAGAAAATCATACAAAGTACAAAGTATAATATAGACCATGCTATCTTTCATATACAAAAGCAATGTAAAAAACATTTCTTCTCTTCGTGCAAAATATACGACAGGATGAATTAGGCCAGAAACTTACAGGAAAAGGATGGGAAATAAAAGCACAGTAGAAGAGATGAGAATAGGAGTTTTATGTGTCCCTTATGAAAATACAACACATCATATAAGAAACTTGAGTATTCACAGAACATAAATGAAAATTCACTATGGATGTCTTGTAGTCAATATATTATGGACAGTAAGAGTACAGGGTAAACAATTGAAATTACCCAACTTGTGAACAAGAGAATGCCCTAAAACCAATAAATTAAGCTAATTATAATTTACATAGATTTTGTAAATATTCACATAAACATTGTAACCATACTGTAGGAATAAAAAAAAATATTTGTGCCTAGAAAGCTTTAATTTTATTAAGCAAGGTAAAGACAGAAATAAAAGCACACAGATACAAGTAAATAAATGTTTCTATCAAGTATACTTAGTAATTCTGAAACTAATGCATATGTATACTGAGTAGGAAAAAATAAGTAAATATATCATTGAAATAAAAGGCAGGTGAGGGAAAAATTTAGAGGTAAAGCTAGCAAGGATTGGAATCAGAAGCATCATCATGAGATCCTGTCATTTGTGGGTGTGTGTGTGTGTTTGTATAAATATGGCTACATGCATACTATATCTTACTTCTGCACTTGGAAAGGACTCACCCACAGTAAAAGCCCATTAATAAACACTATCTAAATGCAACTCACTAAAAAGAGGATTCAGAAACTCTTGAGCAACGTGCTTTAACTCAAGGCCAGGATGGAAAAAAATTCACAAGATGAATCTGAAATTCCTAGTGTCAGACACTTCTAGTGTGCAAAGCAGTACATCATTATATTGAGAAAGCAACTGACTAACTAGAAGGAGGTCCCAGAATAATTCAAGGAACAAAGTATCTTGTAAGATGATTATAACATATAGTATCACATTTATTCCTAAAACCACACTGGTACAAATAAATTAATGAAATACAGATAGTACCCTTTTCTAAAAAGATATCTCAACAGGTAATTTTAATATGCCCAAAGAAACCAGAAGGCCATGACTAGGTACATTTGTAGCAAGCTAGTTCCTAAAAGAGAGTCACAATCTGGGAAGAACAGTATTTCTTTCAAACTTAAATTGTTTCTTTCACCAGAAAATTAAAACAAAAATATGTGTGCTTTGACATCTGGGGAAAACTAAGCAGGTTTTAGCCTAATAGAAAATGACCCTTCCTATTACGTTCCTATGAGAAGAAATCCCCTAGTCTAAGTACCCTGTTGCTCTCCTTTGAGGTAGTGGATCAAAGCACACTACCTGTTTATTTCCCAAGCAGCAGACTGTCATCCACAGTATTGTGCAGAACAATCATTCCCCCATGAAGTGAAGGTCATTCCCTTTTCTTGATACTACCAAGAATGTTCCACAGCCCTTTTTGTACACCTTCTTCCAGAATGTGACACTGTATAGTTCTACCCACAACACAGTGTGCTTCTCTCCTAGACTTTAAGTGTTGTTGCTCATTAGTTTTTATGTATTTATTTAATCTGCCTAATGTCAGTTACACTTAGCCGCTCCCAAAGCATTCTGGTGGGAATGCCCTGCATATCAGTAAGGTGAGTGGGGAAAGAGTAAAACATGTATTTTTTCACAGATGCACACTTTCAATCTAGTCACAAGAAAACATTAAATTCTAGAGGATGATGCCAAATTAGAATCTGCCTATGGTGGCTCATAGTAAATGAGGAAAAGTCCAGGCAAGAAAGGACAGACTCTAGAACACAAAGAGAGATTAGGATAGCATAAAAATCAAGAAAATAAGTTACAGAAAGGTGAGAAACACAGAGACAGGGCTATGCCAACAAAAGGAGCAAGTAGCTAAGGTTCCAGCAACTGTTCCATGACCAGGAAGAGGAAGGCAAAGCCTCATCATAAAGGTAAGCTAAGTGAGCCTGGATAAGAGCCTGGAAGCAGTGCTACCCAAAGGGCAGGCCCGCAGTTCTCACGCACCTTAAGTCAAGTTGGGGGGACTGGGGTGACAGTGACCCCACTCGCATGAGAGAAGACATCCGTTTCAGCCCTCTTTGTATGGAAGTGTTGTAGATGGGCGACATCTTGAGAAGGGCTTGCTGTTTGAGACAGACTTACTCTGGTCTTCCAAAAGAAGAAAAAAAGAGACATCACAAAACATGACTAGGGACACGCTGCTAGTGTGTGTCTCTAGATGGACCCTGAAGATCAGACACAGACATTTTGAGTTCAACTGGCAGGTACTGCAGTGAACGGCACAGTGGTAGGAGATTCCAGCATCCATGACAGGAAGCATACATACCCCATAACCTAAGGATGGTTGAGGATGCTGACATATCATACTTGGGATCAGCAATCAGACTGAGATCCAGAGGCATCTGTCTGACATGCAATTCATGACTGGTGAGAATAAGAACTCTGAATGTTAGGCCCAGCACAGCCCCAGGATTCTGCAGTCCCCTCCCCATCATACATCAGCTCTGTAGGACAGGATATGAATGTGTAGAGACTGACCATCCAACCCAAATCTCAGTGCTATTTCTTCTTTCATTCTAAAATGTGCTTGGGAGACACACGTTGGCATAGATGTCAGTCACCCCACAGTTTCTGAACACAGGTAAACCCTATCCCTCACACAGAGAGTAAAGTATGTACGGACAGCAGAGGCTTCTGAGACTCAAAGACTGGAAGCTCCTGAACATGTGGGGACCTGTTTAATCTGATCCTTGAAAGTCCACTCTCTCAATCCTCCAAAGAATAGGACAATTCAATTCCAGTTCATCCATCTGTTAGCAACCTGTGGCAGGCTCCAGTTGAGGACCTGAGGACCTGCAAGGGAGCTGCTCTGATACTTGACCTTTTCTTTTCTTTTTTTGACTGCTGTATTTTCATAATTTTAATTCACAGGCTTGTTAATTGGTCAGGCTAGTACAACAATGGCTTTCTCCCAACAGAAAGGCCAAGAACCTGGTAGCTGTTCAGTCTATGAAGTTTCTAATTTCCAATTTTTCTTTTATTTGCCTCTTTGCTGTACTCTTTCTAATATAATGTTAGTCACTTTCATTTTATAGTTAAGCCTCCCAATTATATTTCTCTTACATCTACCTAATTATTTTTGCAAGTTTCTTAATTGTGCAATCAGTATTTTTAAAATATCTTTTTTCTTTTCCTCTTTACAGTCACATTTCTTCACTTCCTTTCTCTTGTTTAGTGTTGCTATTTTTTAATGTCCTCTTTCTTGGTCCCTTAATTTATTTCTTTCATTTACCATTTCTACTTTTGCCCAAATTGGTTTTTAACTTCATTTCTTGCTGTACATTATTTTTGCTATTTCTGTTCTGTAGTCATTGGTGCTGTAGTGGTTTGCTTTAATCAATTAATTAAATTTGATTACAATTTTATGATTATTTATATGCATGCTTAAGTGTGTTGTTTACAGCTGTTATAGTGGCTTCCTTTACCCTCTGTGAACATAGTGGATATTGAATCTTTCATTGAAAAACAGTCTCCCAAAACATCTGGGTGGGATGTAGACTTCATGGGATGCAAAAGTAACAATATGGAACCTTGAAAACACAGGGCATAAGCATCATTAATCTTCAAATACTGAATACAAAATGCTGAAACTCTTGAAATTCTAGACAATTAATTCAAAAGTCTACTTGAAAAATTACCAGTGGCTTTCAAGATACAAACAAGGAAGGAAATCAATTCAGAATGTAAATACACAAGTCAGCAAGGATATTGATACTTTGAGAACAAGCAGCTAAGGAAACAACCAATAAGATGAAAAAGATTTACTGATATACTAGATCAAGGCAAAGAAAGGTTAGGTTTGGAAGAAGAGCTCAAGGAAACTTTACATTTAGACATCCATAAATAAAACCAAATTAGCAAGCACGAGCAGAACTTGCAGAAATTCAGGGACACGCTAGATTCCTTGGGGTAGAAAGAGGAGACGGCATGAAAACTAATGGTAGGGGAAATCTAACCTGTGACATTATCTCTGAAAAATTCCTAAATCTGGGAAAATAAATGAACATCTAAGTATTCATTTGGAATCCAAAACACACAGGGACAAAAAAAAAACCCCAATTTATCTAAAATAGGTTGGAAGTAAAAGGCAGGCTATGGGAACATAAACAACATTTGGTGCCTAGAAGAACAAAGACACAATATTAAAAGCTGCAAGAGAAACATGTCAATCAACTTAATAAAAGCAAAGCCACCAGAGTAACATCAGATATCCTGTGAGCAACTTGAAAAGCCAGATGACATGGAACTATATCTCTTTATTCTTAAAACTGAGCAGATTCCAGACAGTACAAAGTTATCTTTTACAAGCTGTGGCGAGGAAGAAACATCTGTGGAATGATGACCACTCTGAAAGATAAACTCAAAGAGGCAAACAGTTGATGAACATCAGAGCAGAATTTTAGAAAGATCCCTAAAGGAACCCTATAGGCAGGGGAGGAAGACAGTAGTTTTATGTTTTGCTTTTCAGATGTGAAAATCCGTTTGGGGGGAGGGTTTCAAGATACTGTTTCTCTGTGTAGCTGTCTGTCCTGGAACTCGTGCTATATTTCAGGCCGGCCTCAAACTCACAAAGATCTGCCTGCCTGTGCCCCAGAGTGCTAAGATTAAAGATGTGTGCCGCCACAGCCCAGCCCAAAAAGTTTTTTTAACTAAGGGAATGAAATACTATAAATAGAGAATGATTGCACACTGCAGTCTTTACTATTTTATAAAGCTGACATAAAATAAGTAACAAAATTGTCAGGCAGTGGTGGTGAATACCTTTAATTTCAGTACTTGGTAGGCAGAGGCTCGTTTATCTCTGTGAGTTCAAGGCCAGCCTGGTCTGCAGAGCGAGTGTTCCAGGACAGGCTCAAAACCAAAAAAAAAAAAAAAAAAAAAAGGAAGAGGAAAAGAAAAGAAAAATTTCACCACGTATCCAAGGCAACCTCGGCAACTTCTTACCTACTTACCTTAGGCTTGGAAAGGCTCTAGCCTTTCACAGACATCTGCAACCTGTTTGATGAACAGACTAAGGAACCAGTCTGAGGAACAAAAATTTTTGAAGAGAAAGGATGGTTTGAGAACGTTAAACACTCTGAGTAGTCACACAGTTGAAGCGAATCACATCAGAATAAGCCGTTCCTCAAGTGGACACCATCTGGGGACACACTGAAAGATCCAGCCAGATCGCAATTCATCTCCAAAGTCTGGATTAAGATAATTTAGGCTCCAAAGGTTTCATTTTACAAAAAGAAAACTGAGGCGGCGGTGGCGCACACCTTTAATCCCAACACTCGGGAGGCAGAGGCAGGGGGATCTCCGTGAGTTCCGAAGCCAGCCTTGTCTAAGAGCGAGTTCCGGGACAGCCAGGGCTACAGAGAAACCCTGTCTCTAACCGCCCACACCCCGCCCATAAAAATATAAAAAGGAAAAAAAGAAGTTTAAATTTACTTAACTGGTAGGGCAAGGAAAGTAATTTGACTTTTTTAGTACCTCGGCAGCGGTAACCTTCCTCTTCTGGTGGGTGGGGAGCCTGAAGCAAGGTCCCTCAGACTTCAGTGCTTCTCTGACAAAGGGATCCTCCTCAGATTACACAGAGGCAGGCACTGGACTTCAATTGGTTCATTTGAGGTCAGCTGACTAAACCATGTCTTTGTCCTCATCTAGGAAACTGCGCCCAAATGGGCGGAGTTAGCTCCTCTGAAGCTACCTGCAAGGTGAAAATAGTTGGGAACTATCTGAAGACGTGGGTTCCCAGGTTCGGGAATCAAACTCAGAGGTCTTCTGCAAAAGCAGCACAAGCCCCTAACTGCCGAACCATCTCTCCAGCACCAGTGTTCAACTTTTCCCCCATACTACTGATTCTACATGTCTCTATTTGTTAATCTTTTCTATACTATTGTTTACGGAAGTACAGTGTACTCTTACGCTATTTGGCATTTTATTGTGCGTCTTCCGTAGGAAAAAAAATAGGATAGAACTATCAGCCAATGCCTCATTAATGTACCCTCAGTGAGTATAGCACCGCTTAGATAAGTGATATATGGGTGCTGAATGGATAGACGATGTTTTCCTTGCTATGCAGCAACCTTCTGGTTCCTATAAGACTCTCTCACCAAACTTATGTACCACTGTGTTTTGCTGTAAAATCCTTCTTTTTCTCTTCCGTTAATATTAAACTTGCTTCTTTTTATTCTTTGTGTCTTTCAGGTCATGTATCTCCATCCCGTTTATTTTTTCGTCATTTATTTTCTTTAGTCTACTATTTTTTTTTTGTTTGGTTGGTTTTGTTTTAGTTTTCCAAGACAAAATTTCTCTGTGTAACAGTCCTGACTGTCCTGGAATTCAGTCTGTAGAACAGGCTGACCTCAGATCCACAGAGATCTGCCTGCCTTTGCCTCCTGAGTGCTGGGATTAAAGGCCTGTGCTACCACCACCTGGCAAACTAGAAGCTTCTTACATGGAAGTGTAAGTAAAATGTTATAGATTTGGGATGGTGCGGTGTATATATTTCTTGATCTTCTTATTAATACTCGAAGAATTTTGCACAGTGTATTTTGATCATATTTCACCTTTCACAGATCCTCACAGATACATCCAAGTTTGTGTTCTCTTTTTCTTTTAACCCACCAAGTCTAATTTTTCCTGCACTTGTACTCTCAGATTTGTGGCCTTCCACTGGAGCACAGTTGATTTGCCAAGGGTCACCTCTTTAAAAAATAAATAGACTCTCTGTTTCTCTGAAGTCATCAATTTTCAATAGTTCCTCTGATAGCGGTGGGATTTTGCAATACCCTCCATTCCATTATGGGAATTTGTCTGTCATTGAACTTGTGCAGGTCTTGTGAATTTTCAAATGGTGCCTTGTCATAAATGCTATGATTTCATGTGTGTAAGGTGGTATGCAAATGTTGCTCCCAGTATGGAGAATATTTTCAAGAAGCATTATACTTTTACCCTACACATTTAAATCTTGACCTATTTTGTGTTGAATTTATATGATCTGTAAAGGTACTTTGCCCCTCACTATGGCCATACAATTTTATTACCATTATTTATCTAAATGTCTTTCCTTTGTATAGAAAATTGTTTTGTTTCCTTCACAAAATTCATATATCTACAAAACTGTCACTCGTATTTTTATAAACATTGCATTAAAAATTTAGAAGAATTTTGCAAGAATTGATATTTTTTCAATGTTAAGTTTTCCAATCCATGTACACATTTTTCTCAGATTAAGCCCTAACAATTTTATGAATTTTCAAAGAGTATGTTTCTTTCCATTATGATTTCAACATTCACATTGCTAGCATACAGATTAACAACTGAGTTTTTTGTCCAAATAAAGTTGTGGTTTTGTTACTAAGTATATTTTTATAGAATTGTTGAAATATTTTATGTAGACAGTCACATCATCTGCAATTAGGAATAGTTCTATTTTTTAACCTTCCACTCTGTGATTGTGTTTGAATAATATGCAGCCATTATTTATTCTAATTTGTTTTTAAACCTCATACTCTCAGTTCACCTTCCAGCCATTTTACTGTGCTTCGTTTCTTTAAGCCCCTAATACTTATGCTTTTTATTGTATTTTCTTTGGCTTCTTACATTCAGAAAATTATGATGCTGAATTTACAAGTCACCAACAGTGGCTTTTGTCATGTTTATTACTGATTCCATCTATCAAACTCATTTATTTTGAGGCTTGCAGTTTCTAATGTAATAGCTTTTCTTTCTTTCCTTTTATTGAAAATAGATTTTTTCTCACATAACATATTCTCATGATAGTTTCACATCTCTCTACTCCTCCAAATTTCTCCCATCTCTCCTCCCCTTAAATCCACTTTCTTTCTGCATCTCATTAGAAAATAAACAAGTTTCTAAGAAATAATGACCAGACATAACAAAATAAAATGTAATAAGATAAAATAAAGACTAGCACATTAGCGTTGGACAAGACAAACACACAGAAGGAAAAGAGTCCAAGAGCAGACACAAGAATCAGAGACCCACTCCTTCACACACTCAGGAGTCTCATAAAATCACTAAACAAAAGCCATAGCTTGCACACAGAGGGCCAGGTGCAGACCCATGCAGGCCCTTTGCATACTTCCTCTGTTTCTGTGAGTTCATAATGGGCTTTGTTCAATTCATTTAGAGGGCCTTTTCTCCTGGTGTCCTCCACCCCACTCTGTCTCTTATACTCTTTCTTATTCCTCCACTGCAGGCTTCCATTGATAACCATGTCTATTTTTGTGCCAATATAATGCAGGTTTTACTAATATACTTCTGAAATACAACCTGAAATTTGGGACAGTCTTCCATTCATCCATTCTTTCGTTATTCATAATGGTTTTTGCTATCTTCATAAGATAGCTCAGGTTTTGTATCTTCATAAGAAGATGAGAATTGTCCTTTTAAGATCTGTGAAGAATTATGTTGGACTTTTTGATGTGTCGAAATTGTAGATTTCTTTTGGTAGGATAATCATTTTACTATGTGAATCCTATCAATCCATGAGCATGGACTATCTTTCTATGTTCTGATATCACCCAAAGAGGTATTAACACACAGATTGATACCCACTGCTCTAGGAGAACATGGACACACAACACCTTGATTTCAGATTTTTGATGTTTTGAGTTGATAACTTTTTTGTAGGTTGTACTTCATATCTGGTCTATAAAAGTTGCGAGAAAATAAACTTTGTTACTTAGTGACTCTAAGTTTATGCTGACTTAAAACTCAAAAATAAAAATGAATGCTGGTCTTATTATACCAATTAATGCAAAAAATATACAAATATATTTGGGTTAAAAAAGCAAGTAATCCTCAGAAAAGTATATGTAATTCAGCTAAAGTATGCACCTACTTATTGTGTTATTTTAGGAACATATTTTAGCAAAAAATAATGAGGTATTATTAAAATTTGAAAAATAAGTAGAATCAATTTTATTTCTACTCCAGGATGAATACTAATGTTAAGCATTGTTATTAATATTACCAAGAAATTAAATTTTAACAATATTTAAATAATTCTATCTTTTACAAAATCATAATAGGCTTAACAAAGGAGTACGTTAAATTACTTTATGAAGTTCTGACAATAATAATAGATGAAAGAGAAGACAAAGAAGTATGTTTGGGGTGAATATGTGCAAAAGCAATGATATGTATATGTGTATGTATCTATGTATGATGAAAATATCAGAAAAAATTTGTTATTTTGTATAATCGAAAACTCTCAGTGATATTTTTGTTGAAATCGAATATCTGATTCTAAAAATTCATTAGGGATGTGCATCAGTGTCAGGAACTTGTGCTACAAAGAGGAGAGTCTAGAAATAAAATGGTGATTTTTATTGTTGCTTGACTCTTAATAGCTCAAATGTTTTAAAGCATTCCATTTAAGCACAAGTTAGTCTCTCATAACCATAAAAGTTTTACTATTTCATTACTAGATAAATATGTAATCTTTTTTAAAATCACGAAATATAAGAAAATAAAGAGTTGGCTGGTAAACATTCACTTCTAGTACAGAGGAAAGGGGATGATGCAGGGTCTTTTTTCAAGGTGTTTTCACCTTTAGTTTTATGTTATGTATATGCATATTTTGACAACATCTATGTCTGTGTGCCATGTCAGGAGGCCAGAAGGTATTTGGCCATCTGGGGCTGGATTTCCAGACACCTGTGGGCCACCAAGTATGTGCTGAGAATAGAGCACCAGATCCTCTGGAAGAGTAACAAGTACCCCTAAACCCTGAGCCACATCTTCAGTCCTCTAAATCTTAATGCTATTCATTTTTGTGTCATCAATGAAGAAGATATGCATATTTTGATATAAATCTTCTCTGATTTATAACCTTCTTTCCCAAAACCTTTTATTGATTCTTTCTAGATTTCTCAGCATTCATCTCAATCCCATTCATTTTCCATCCCTTCATATCTGAATGCTGACCTTACAATCTCTCTCACCAAATAAAATAAGGAGCAGGAGTAGGTACAAGGGATTGAGTGCTGAGGGAACAGGCCCTAGCCAGAGACCTCAGAAGGACTGGTGTGAGTCAGGGAGCTCTGAAGGAGCAGGCCTGAACCAGTGACCTCTGCAGGAGCAGGCCATTGCAAGCGACCTCCACAGGAGCAGGTACAAAGGAGCAATGGCCAAGGGATCAAGCCTGAGCCAGAGACCTCTGTGGGACAGGGCCCAAATCAGGGACCTCTGTGTGAACAGGTCTGAGCTAGCGACCTCTGGGACCATCTAGTGGTCTTCAGAGTGTCTCGAACAGTGAGTCTGGCTGCACAAATGAGGAACAACCATCTGAGTCTTGGATACACTGGCGACTGGAAGATTGATCACCAGAGACATAGTCCCAAATACATCAATCAGAGGAAAAGATGGGTAAACAAGGTCAGAACACACTAAACACCACAAAGAGCAACATGACAACAACAAAAACTAGTGGCTCTACAACAGCAAGACTTGAACACCCCAATATAGATGAAACAGAAGAAAATGATGTAAAAAATAGCTTGAGGAGAATGTTTGAGGCCCTTAAAGAGGAAATGAAAAGTTCCCTCAAAGAAATGGAAGAAAAGATAAATAAAAACTTAGAAGACATCAACAAATCCTTTAAAGAAAACCAAAAAAAGCAATCAAACATATGAAAGAAACTATTCAAGACTTAAAAACTGAAATAGAGGTAATAAAGAAAACACAAGCCGAGGGGAATTGTAGAAACAGAAATCATAAGAAAATGATCAGGAACCACAAACACAAGTATGAACAGCTGAATACAAGAGATGGAAGAAAGAATCTCAAGCACTGAAGATACAATAGAGGAAATGGACTCACCAGTAAAAGAAAACATTAAATCTAACAAAAGCTTAAAACAAAATATCCAGGACATATGGGACACCGTGAAAAGGCCAAAGCTAAGAATAATAGGTATAGAAGAAGGAGAAGAAGTTCAACTAAAAAGCACAGAAAATATATTTAACAAAATCATGGAAAAAAACTTTCCCAATCTAAAGAAAGATAGGCCTAAGAAGATACAACAAGCTTACAGGACACCAAATAATGATCAAAATACTAAACATACAGAAAAAAAGAAAGAATATTGAGAGCTGCAAAGGAAAAAAACAAATAACATTTAACGGCAGATATATCAGAATTAAACCTGATTTCTCAATGAAAACAATGAAAGCCAGAAGGTTCTGGTCAAGTGTTATGCAAACATTAAGAGACCAGGGTTGCCAGCCCAGACTACTATACCCAGCAAAATTTTCAATCACTATAGGGAAAAAAACACAATATATTCCATGACAGAATCAAATTTAACCAATACCTAGCCACAAACCCAGCACTATACAAAGTACTAGAAGGAAAACTCCAACCCAAGGAAGTTGGCTATATCCACAAAAAAAAAAGCAGAAAATAACTGATCTCACAGCAACAAATCACAAAGAAGGAAAAAACACACAAAATAACATCACCAACAACAAAACTAAAATAACAGGAACTAACAATCACTGGTTATTAATATCCCTTTATATAAAAGGACTCAATTTACCTATTAAAAGACACAGGCTAACAGACTGGATAGGAAAACAGAATCCACCCTTCTGCTGCGTACAAGAAATACACCTCAACCTCAAAGTCAAACATCACCTCAGAGTAAAGGGTTGGGAAAAACTTTTCCAATCAAATGAACCTAAGAAACAAGCTGGTGTAGCTATTCTAATATCTAGCAAAATAGACTTCAAACTAAAATCAATCAAAAGAGACAAAGAAGGACATTTCATATTAGTCACAGGAAAAATACATCAAGAGGAAATCTCAAGACTGAACATCTATGCTCTGAATACAAGGGCACCCTCATATGTAAAAGAAACACGTCTAAAGCTTAAATGACACATTAGACCCCACACATTGATACTGGGAGACTTCAACACTCCGCTCTAATCACTGGGCAGGCCTGCAAGACAGGAAATTAACAGAGAAATAAGGGAACTAACTAATGTTATGACTCAAATGGACTTAACAGACCTCTATAGAACATTTTATCCAAACATAAAAGAATACACTTTCTTCTCAGCACTTTATGAAACCTTCTCAAAAATTAGCTACATATTAGGTAACAAAGCAAACCTCAACAGATACAAAAAATTAGATTAACCCCATGTATCTTATTGGATCACTGTGGCTTTAAATTAGAATTCCACGGCAACACTAATTTCAGTTTGGATCATTGACAAACTCGTTTTATGAGGCTAAAAAAACCTTGATACTGAAACCACACAAAAACATTACTAAGAAAAAGAATTACAGACCAATCTCCCTCCTGATCATTGATGCAAAAACACCCAATAAAATACTGGCAAACCGAATCCAAGAACACATCAGAAAAATCATCCACCATGATCAAGTTGGCTTCATCCCAAGATGCAGGAAAGATTCAACATATGAAAATATGTCAGTGTTATCTACCACATAAACAAATTAAATAAAAAACCACATGATCCTCTCATTGAATGACAAAATGCAACATCCCTTCATGATAAAGGCCTTGGTGAAAGCAGGGATACAAGGAACATACCTAACCATATTTAAAGGCAATATACAGCAAGCCAACAGCCAAAATGAAACTAAATGCAGAGAAACTCAAAGTGATTCTACTAAAATTAGGAACAAGAAAAGGTTGTCCACACTCTCTGTGTCTATTCAATACAGTACTTGAGGTTCTAGCTAGAGCAATAAGACAACAAAGGTGATTAAGAAGCTACAAATCAGAAGAAGTAAAACTCTCACTATTTGCTGATGATATGATGGTTGCATAAGTGAATCCAAAAATTCTACCAAAAAATTTCCACAGGTCAGAAACACCTCCAGCAATGTAGCAGTATACAAGATTAACTCAAAAAAGTCATTAGCCCTCCTTTACACTGATGATAAATGGGCTGAGAAAGAAACCAGAGAAACATCATGTTTCACAAGAGTCACAAATAACATAAAATATCTTGAAGTAACTGTAATCAAACAAGTGGAAGACTTGTATGACAAAACCTTAAATCAATTTAGTTCTATAATTTTTGTTCGTTTCCTTTTTTCCTCTGGCAATGTCTCACTGTATTTCCACAGAACTTGTCATATCGAACAGACTAATGTCAAACTTGCAGCAATCCTCCCACCCCTTCTTTCTAAGCACTGGGATTACAAGTATGTGCTAACATAGCCAAATTGCTATTGAATTAATAATAATGTAGTGTGGGTATTTTCAATATGATTAAACTTCCTATATATTCCTTCAGAAATATTTTTATAATATACATATAAAATATATATATGGAGGAATAGTTTCTTAGCTAACACAATTACAAAATTTCTCTGGGCCATGTCTTAAAAGTATAAACTTTCCTGTCCAAAACTTACTAAATTAAAATACTCAGTGGATGAACTTGTGAATCTGGTGTTTATGTATGGATGATGCCACCCAAGAAATACTTGGGAAATCACGGTTAAAAAAAAGGGACATCAGAAAATATCCTGAAAAACAAAGAGAGGGAAATGAAACAAACCCAAAATGTATTCAAATGAAATAAGTACAAAAGAGCCATGTATAAAAACCATCACAGAAAAGGCTTATTATAGGAAAATTATCGAAGTGCCCACCAACAGAAAAAGGGAAACAGAAATTATGATTATGCAATAGAATATTATATTGCTGTAAAAACAAATATATTTATTTATAGAACATAGTTTTTAATAAATTAGCAAGTCCCACCTATACTCATCCAAGAAACTCTAATTAAGCTCAATGGACTGTACACAAAAAGGAATAGAGTGTCTACCTGTCTGGTTTCTATGACAGATGGAAGAGGGATGAGAAAACATTATGAAGACTGAGAAGGTCTAAAATTAATTATGTACATTTCTGAAACTGACATATAAAATTAAACAAATAAAACAAGAAAAAAGTAAAGAGACACCTATATGAGTGCATATGTCCTTACCTATGAACACATATACATTTAAACATATAAATATTAGCATGTATATATACATGAATATATTCATATCACATATTGCACAGAAAATGCTTGACTCAGAATTCTATTGTATTTGTCATGATTTAGATATTTAATAAATTAATGTGATTAATGATAATTTTTGAGAATAAAATGACTTTCATTGTGGGGGTAAATCTGTGTGTATTTATTTGTAAAAATTATGCCAATATAACGAATTAAGGATTAAATCAATCAATAAATTATTATGTCAAGTTCAATAAGACATTAAATACAAATAGTTAAGTATTTACTAATCTGAAGATATTTTTATTAACTTAATATTTCAGGAAAATAAAAGCATAAGTCAGAACAATTTATATTATATGATTCATATTAAAATAGGTGTGAGAGGTAGTGTCAATGAGGGAAAACTGGCAGGCTGAACAGCCCAGCTACCACTTAGACCCAGAACAGGGCTTTGAGTTGGCCCACCCCAGCATCCACCTGTTCTATGAACTGCAGGAGCATGTGAAGGGGCCTAGGCCTACAGACCCAAAACTACAGGGTCTCCGTAACACAGCACAAAACCAGGTTATTTAGGAGGAGTCCCAGTGAGGGCCAAGTATCGATAGTGTAGCAAAAGCCAGAGGCCTCAAACCAGACCATTGATTCTTAGCAATGAACACTTGCAATAAAGATGTATGGACTAAAGTGTGTACTGTGTGATTCACTGGGCCACACTACAGCTTCCATGATAAGATTTTGTTTTGTTTTTTTTTGTTTGTTTGTTTGAGTTTTTGCTTGTTCTTATATTCTTTGTTTTATTTTGGGGGAGGTTACTGTGGGGGCCAGCCATGATAAGCTAAGTATGGACAGATCCCTAAAGTAAGTTCTTTATTTCCAACCATTATCACCTGCCAGAATAAAACTCAGCCCTCCATAAATTTAATAAGAGGCTTGTATCTCAGTAGTTTACCCTGAGGCAATGACTGGTTGCAGGACTACTGCCCAAGAACAGACCACTCAAAGGAAATGCCTAACATTCCAACTGCTGTAGATAGGATCACCTGCCAGAACACTCTCAACAGGACACCCCTAGGCAAATGTCATCCAAGCAGGGGAATGAACCTCAGAGACCCCTCACCCCCACCCTTACTACTATAAAAACCCAATTCTAATTGAACTCGGGGCTCACAGGTTATTCCAATATGTTGGACATGGAGAGACCGAGTTTGCAAATTTGATTAAAATAAAGGCTCTTCACTTTTATATATGCGACTTGGTGGTTTCCTTGTTGGCTTGTGCAGGGATCTTGCAGATTTGGGCACAACAGTTGCAAAGGCAGAGGGCAGATATGATGGGACAGAGAGATGAGTGGGATTGAGATGGATAATGTGAAATCCACAAAAAATCAATAAAAAGTGTTTTTTAAATCAACTTGGGAATATATTGTGTGGGCATGTGAATAAAGATTTCAGTAAGGGGATGTCTGTTTTTTTCTGTATCTGTGATAAAATATAAGTAAAGAAGCAGATTAATGGTGAAACTGTTTACTTTATACCATTATGGGACGTCACAGTGAGTTGAGGAAGCTGTTTCATCTCAACTATAATCAAAAACTGAAAGAAACAAATGCATATGTGCCAGTACTTGCTTGCTTGCTCCATTTCAACAGTCGAGGATACCTTGTCCAGGAAGTGGTCTTGCCTACAACAGTTAAGATGGATCTTCTCACACTATTTAAAAGAAATTATGATACTTCCCTCACAGATTTACCTGGAGCTTGATCAATCTCCCTGGTGATTCTAGATTTTGTCAAGTTCACAATTAATACTAAATCTCAAAGAAGGTATGGCAAAATATTTGTTTTTATGTGTTTTCTTTTAAATTTTATGTAATAAATCTGTGAACATAAAATACTAATATTTAAGACATGGAATATAGAATCAACTCTATTTACTTTTTAATGAACAAGTGATTCTCAAAGAATTTTAAAAACTTTGTTCAAAGAGATCCCAATATAAAATAAATTTGCCAAAGTGTTAATAGCTGAGAAATATAATGAAATATTTTGGGAGGTTCTTTCTATAGTATTTTTCAAAACCAGTGTGACAGTTTCAAATTTTCCATAGCAACATTTTTAGAAGGACTGTTTATATAATTATGACAGATGTTCTTTTTTGTATTGTTTTGTTTGGGTGCTTGTAACAAGGCTTCATAGCCTTACTTGGTGTGAAACATTAAGGAATATATTGACTTTTATATCTATTTATTGTATTTAATTTTTGAGGCTGGGTCTTGCTAAACTGTCCTGGATAGCCTGTAATTTGTTATATAGCCCAAAGCGATTTCTCATTTGATATAATCTTCTGCCTCTGCTTCTTAGTCCTGGGACTGTAGATGTATGTAACCAGGCTCAACAGAATTAAAGAACTGAAGTCCAGAGAACCAGATCTGACTGACCCTTGTAAAGAAGATTCTGTAGAGAAGTGTGTGGTGCTCTAAACATATAAAGTGGTGGATTCAAATAATATTACTTAGAAACATTATATTTTCTTTTGTTGGGATTAATAAAAATCCCAACAAAAGAAAATATAAACATTTAAAAATAAAACAAACCAAGAAATTTACGGTATTTTTTAACATGAGGGAATGTTATATTTCATACTTTTTAGAAATCAAACTGGGACAATGAGAATTTATGGGCATTAAAAATAGCAAAAAAATAATCAACTGTGACAATTCTAGGAAATTAAGACCAGTATTTACTTTTTAAAAAAAACTCTGTTTAAAAGAAAGTTTATTCATCGTCAACTCCAATAATAAAAATTATAAACAAGCCAAATGCAGGATTGTCTGTGCAGTGTTTGTTTTGAAGGGAAATGTTAGTAATTTAGAGTAACTTGTGAATAATATGTTTTACACTTTAACTGCGTCTGTGGTTTCTAGTTTTGCCAAGGACTATTTTCTGACACTCCGGACCTTCCTTAGATCAGATTTTGGAAAGCCTAGAGGTACTAACCATCTTAACCACCCTTTCTTGGTAACAAGTACCAAGAAACGTCTCACATTTGGTCAATAACTGAGATTATTCTGAGGTCCATTCAATATTCATCATCAAAAAGGGTCCCTAGAAGAACTGAACCAGCAAGTTTCAAGTCATGTTTGTCTCTGATGTAGTATTTATAAAGTTTTTTTTCTCATTCAAGGATATTACATAAAATAACTTTTGATACATTCTGTAGTTTGGTGTGTTTTATGTAAATATTGAGAGACTTTACTTAAGTGTGTTCTACAGGACAACTTGTCATTGTTTCAGAAATAATCTTTTTTCATTTTCTTTGTACCATTTCTTCAACAGTATAAGGTCTCCTAACTCATTCAAGAAGCTTTATCTAGTTTACATCTTTTTAAATTTGGAATGATAATTAAGTTTCTCTTCTGATTTATTCATTTTTAAAGAAAAAACATTTATATTTATCTATTTATTTATGTATTTAGAGAGTGATAGAGTGTGTGTGTGTGTGTTTGTCTGATGGCATGCATATAGAGGTCAGAGGTCAACCTTCAGGAGTCCTTTCTCTCTTTCCCCCATGGGTTTTAGGGATCAGGTTTGGCTCATCAGTCTTGGCTGCAAATACCTACAACCCTCTCCCAGGCAGGCCCCATTCATTTCAGATTTATTCTGGGAGATGTTGTTTTAACATTGCAGTGAGTTCTGTCATTAGCAGCAGGAATGCTAACTTCCATTGCCAGCTGTGCCACTTGGAGAGTCTCCCATAGAACCTAGAAAGGCCTCTACGTATCTGCATTGGGGTCTGTGACAACTACCAGGGGTGACAGGGAGTATGAATTATAGTGAAGTAAAGTTGGGGAGTTTGTTGATATAGAAGGCAGACAAGATGCACTTAAAGAAAATCAGCTATGAACATGAAACTGTAAATGCACCAAGGAGTCTCAGCAGCTGTATATAGGATCTTGGGCTTTGAAGCTGGTTATTCAGAAACTGTGATTAGAGATTAAAGTATGTGCTATCCAACTCCTTGTTTCTTATCTGTAGAGTTTTGTCGTGAGGAGGAGAATTTTTAGGCACATTGTGTAGGCTTGCTACTAGAGAAGGAAGCAATAATAGAGATAAAGCATTATACAAAGGCTTCTTTATACACGAGTCAAGGGAGAACAGACTTAAGATACAGTTCATTAGTCATTTAAAATATCTCTCTTGTATGTGTCTCAGAGAAGAGGGTACAGATCTTCCTGCAGGTATTCTGTTCAATTATGTTAGAAACTGCTGACTGTCAGCCAGCCATGATGAAATGATAACTAGGAACTGGTAAGGGGTTTCTTTTTTCTTGGTCCCTCTATTTCCTGTCTACCAATGGTGTTTCAGTTTTCTGTTTGGCAGTATAACTTCTTCAAGATATTGTTCTGAAGTATTGGAAGGTATCAGTACCATTCCACTTTCAGGACAAGGCTGTGTTACTATGAAGTGAAATAGGATTCCAAGCTCACAGTGATTGGCCTTTACCAGACCTAGAGCCTTCCACGAGGTACTCTCCCTTTCTTTGGTGACTACTATCTTGGCAGTCATTTGCTGGTAGCTCTGAATGCTGGCCAGCCTGTTGATCAGCTGAGGAAGAAAATGACAGATGCTGATCCAGTTCAGCAGAGTGGTGGACTCCAAATCAAGTGTGAGTGACAAGGAGCAGACACGCTCTGAGATCTCTTCCTGTACTTTAGGCATACCCTTACGATGCCAGACATAGTAGGCTTGGAGCAAGGAGTCCCCAAAGGGACCCATATTGAAAATGGGAACAAGATGGGATTTCCTAGGGGGTACATGGGAAATATTTGATAGAGACACATGGCCACGAGGGGGTGGCAAATAATAACGACTTGATTTTTGACGATTCCTCAGAATGCAGAGTAACTGGAGCTCTGGAGTTGGGGTGGACAGACTCTGCCTGTGTTTCAAATGTACAATCCCAGCATATTTTTTCCACTCTACCCTGACTTAGAGTCCGAAATGGCTAGACACTTGAGAGCAGAGATGCTGTTGAGGAAAGGCAAAGGAATGATGCCTATGAAAAGGTCCCTTTGTGAAGGAGACAGCTGAGTGAGGAAGCTTTTGACTAAAGGGATGAGGAATGAGATGTCTGCAGATGTGGTGTAAACACAGGCACAGCTTGGGGATCCTGGGGTAAGAATGAATTAGAAAAAACTGAGTTGGGTACTGGTTGACATTGCCCCACACATCTCTTGGTTAACACCCATCTTGAAGTGCAAAATAATAGTCATAGGAGAAGGGTAAATTTGAAGGGGACACCAGCTTATAGGGGACTGGCAAATAGAAAGACTGTCTTAAAATTTTTCTAAGCAGAAAACCCTTTGACTCCTGTACTGCAAAATTCGTACCCCTGTATCCAAGGAATTGTCATTTGTTGAATGGTATGAAACAGTGTAGCATAAAGGTCTATAGAAATGAATGAATGATTTGAAAATCATTACTTTGAGTAACAAAGCATATTTCTCAAAAGAGAAATATCTTCTCACAGCATGGCAAAAACAGACCATGAGACAGGGTGGAGGAAAACAGACTATTATATCATTTGATCCACTGGTAAACCCTTAAACCAATAACAGAGTTGGTGTCCCGGGACTAGCACTTGATCATGTGATCAATCCTGGCCACTGCTAGCATTTTTTAAGCATGCATCAAGGCTAGAAGATGAGGATTGCCTCTGATCTGTGCAGGTAGGAGGTTGCAGATCATGGAAAGGTATCAGGAATGAGACCAGAATCCAGGAAACTCAGAGCTTTCCCTACCTGAGCTGAGAGTAGGGGAAATACATGGAGGAAAATCTGAACTAATGAAGAAAGGACTGCATATAGGGGCAGCGGGCAGAGCTCAACAGCAGAGTCGATCAGAATCGCTAGGAGGTGAGGCCTAGACCCCTAATTGTTGTAAGGAGAGAGCCCGCTTTTTCCTCCTGGCCACCCAGTTAGCTTAGCCCAGAAATAACCACACAAATACTGTATTAATTCAAACACTTCTTGCCCACTAACTCTAACTTTGTATTGGCTAACTCTTACTTCTCAGTTTAACCCATTTCTATTAATCTCTGTATTGCTTTGTGACAGTAGCTTACCGGGAAAGATTCAGCATGTCTATTTCTGGTGGCTTCATGGTGTCTCTCTCCTCTGCTTTCTTCCTCCCAGCATTCAGTTCTGTTTTCCCTGCCTGCCTAAGTTCTGCCCTATCAAAAGGCCAAGGCAGTTTCTTTATTCATTAACCAATGAAAGCAACAAATAAACAGAAATACATCCTACACCACCTAATGGCTGCTCTACCTATGCCCTAGCCTACATTATGGTCACGTGTGTTTCCTGTGGAAAGACTTTTGGTGGACTTTGAGACAGAGCTGGATCTGGAGAGACACAGGAGCATTAAGTCTCTCAGGTAGGAGAGACTGTGAGAAAAGAACTCTGAATTCTGTTACAGAGCATTCATTCAATTCTGTTTCTTGTTTCTTATCACATAGAAGAAGCAACAAAATATCCTTGAAAAATGGCCCTCAGGGAAACCAAACTGTAGAGTACATCCCAGTTACCAGTGAAGAAGTTTAGTATTTAAAAAGTGTCTAAGGCAACATATGCAGGGGTTAACCTAGAGAGGGTTGGCCACCCTCTGTGCAGGATTTTGAAATGGATGTGGAAAACTGGCATATAACATTGACATGATAGCTGGAGGAGCAATGATATGGAAAAGTTCATAAGAGGAGCTGAGAGAGCTAAGGAGAAAATTTCCCACCCTTCCTTTTAGGTACATTCTGCATGTTTTATAGGGAATCTCTTTCCTACTCATGATGAGTTTTGCCTTATGCCTTGAAACTTTAGGTTAGTAATCACAAGTGCCTTCTTTGTAAACTTACAGTTCTTGGTCCACCTTTCTCATTAGATCTTTTGACACTATAGTTTTTGACCAGAAATTCAATTTTGACGTAGGAACTAAGTTCGTCTGTCAGCAGGGCATTTCAACAACTTTCATGGGATAATATTTAATACAGTATAAAGTTAATAACAATGCTTAAAATCAAGTAGTAGACTTATTATCTCATTTAAAGGCATGAATACTTATGTATTATGTACACAAAATCTATTTTTATATATACAAATTAAAATTTTCTCTTTAGTTTAGTTGTTGGCAGTTTTTATTTTTATTGTTTTAGGTTGTGAACGTTTTTCTTTATACTTGATAATTCTATACAAATATTCAATGAAATATGATCATATTCACTGCCTATTTCTCCGTTCTCACTCCTCTTATACTTGCACCAACATGACCCACTTCCCAAATTCATGTTTTCTTTTTTCTATTTTTATAATCCACTAATTAAATTAGTATTGCCGATCTGTATATAATGTGGTGCCATCTGCTGGAGAATCATAAGTCTAGCAGAGGCCGCATCCTCAAAAGAGAATAGTTTTCTGTCCTTCCAGAAGCTATCGTCTACCCCATCCACGGAAGAAGTTTTGCTAACTTGCTCTTGCTTAGGTTTTGTGCAGGTAACCAGAGCTGCTGTGAATTCTTGAGTGTGATAACTGTGTCACAACCAAAAGACAAGATTTCAAAGCATTCCTTCTGTCCTCTGTTTATTGCATGTTTTCTGGCTTCTACAATGTTCACTGAGCCTTAGTGGCAGAGGTTGGGAAGTATTGATAAACATTTCTTATTTGGAGCCTAACATTCACACGTTCTCATCACTTAGACCAATCAAGAATCTTTGTCCAACTACTAACTCTGAAAAGAGAAACATCTCTGACCAAGGTTATGTACAGCCCAGGTGTATGAGTACAAAAATAAATATTTAGAATGCAATTTGAGTGTATGACTACTAAGCAAAATAATAAAAGAGGTTCTAACCTAGGAACTCTTGCCTGCCACCCCTATCAAGCTATGGTCTTTTGATCAGGATGACAGTACCAGGCATGGAACTCCTTTCTGTAGAGCAGGCCTCAGAGTCAATTAGAAAGTAGTTAGTGATCTTATAACAGTGGGACAACTAGTATACCACTGGGCACCTCTTTCCTGGAAGGTTGATGTACCTGCATGCTCTAGTGCTAGGTAAGGCCATCGATATCTTTTCTCCTCCATCAGCCTGCATAGCACCTCCCACCACTATGAAAGCTAGCTATCAGGGAGAAATTTCCTATAGCCACATTTTGTATCTTCAGCAATAGGAACTTGCCATGTGGTTATGGTGGATGACCAAAGGCAATTGACATAATCTGTGTTGTTTTGAAAACTTCAGCTTACTACTTAACAAATAATGTAGGGATTGTCTTGTAATGCAATATCTATTTTTAAAAACCAGTGTATTCTGGAAGCAGCATTTATAAAATATCCAAGATAATTCCATTCTAATAACAAAGACTAAATTTCTAGGATGCTGGCAGATCTCTGTCAGAGAGTCTCCAATCTACTTGACGCCAGTTTTGTTTTTGCTTCTTGTGTTTGTATTTCTTAATCTCCCATGTTCCACAGACGTATTCAAGAGACAATTCATGTGGTTCTTGCAGCTGCTCAAAACCATCTGTAACTCTGGTTTCAGGCGATCTATTACCCTCTTCCGGCTTCTGCAGGTACTGCGTGCATGTGGTGTACAGAAATACATGCAGTCAAAACACTCCCACACATAAAATGATATGTGATATGAAATACATATTAATACTGAGCTAACAAGAAATCTATACTTCCAATCCAAGGTTGGGAGATAGTAAAATTGAGATGGTTGTTGGAGGTTTGTCCTAGTTAAGGTTTCTATCACTGTGATAAAACCCCACGAAAAAGCATCTTGGAGAGGAGAAAAGATTTATTTCTTCTCACAGCTTGTAGCCCATCATCCAGGGAAGTGAAGGCAGAAACTGAAAAGAGGAACCTGGAGGTAGAAACTGATGCAGAGACCATGGAGGATCGCTGCTTTACTGCTAGCTCAGCTTGTCTTCTAACATCACACAAAACCACCATACCAAGTGTGGCACCACCCTCAGTGAGCTGGAGTCTCTCACATCAATCATTATTCAAATTTCCTCTACAGGGTTGTCCACTGCGCATATATATATATATATATATATATATATATATATATATATATGTGTGTGTGTGTGTGTGTGTGTGTGTGTGTGTGTGTGTGTGTGTGTATTTTAATTTGACGTTCCCTTTTCCAAAATGATTCTAACTTGTTGAAAATTAGCAAAAAATCAGCCAACACGGATACATTTGAGGAGGAAAACCTTTCACTGTTCTTTGTACTACCATCATTGTTGGGGTAGAAATTAGATTAATCAAAAGAGGAAATGTTATTCTTGTTTTCTCATTTATTTCCCCCAGCACCCTGGCCTTTAACACATATATACATAGGTGATGACGTGCAGGTCCATATATTCGTGGGAATGTTGACTAAATATTAATTTGAGAAAATGACTTTCATCAGCTAGGTGGGGGTTACACCTTTTTATGAAACCTCGATGTAGCAAGTATGCAATTTTCCAATGACTGAATGCACTTCCACATAAAATTTAAATGTAAATAAGTAAGTATTTACTTTAAAAATAGGCAATTAAAGCCATTTCATATAAACATGATTATTTGGGTTTTTTTGGATTCAATTTATGTGAGTTTCTTTCATTCCCGAGCTGTCAGTATGTATATGTCTTAGAGGTAACATTAGTTCCCCGTAGACAGGTTCTTTTAATGTCTTTTCTGTTTTAACATATTAGATTTTACCATTTTGTTGAGGAATTTCACCCACTTACCATTATGTTAATTATAGCTAGTTAAAGCTTTAGTACTGACATTTTATTATTGTTTTTCTATTGGTTGTTTTGGGGTAGTTATTCCCCTCCCATTATCTTCTCTCACAGTGAAAGAATTTCTCTGGTAGTATGTTTTAATTCACTGATTAAGATTTGGATGCTATTATTATAGATTGTAGGTGGGGACTGAACTTTTGTTTCTCAGCTGCTCAGACCCTAAAATCACACAAACTATATTAATTAGAACAATGTTTGACTGATGGCTCAGGCACATTTCTAGCTATTACATCTTAAATTAACCCATTTTTATTAATTTGTATATTGCCAGGAGTCTATGATCTACCAGTAAGGTTCGGGTAAGAGGCTTGGCTCTGGAGGTGTTCCCAGGAGTCCAAAGGGATGATCTCAGTTCAGACCCTCGGCAGTGGAGGAGAAGATGCCTGAACTGGCCTTGTCCTGTAGTCAGATTGATGACTATATTGAATATCATCATAGAACCTTTGTCCGGGGACAGATGGAGATAGAGACAGAGACCCACATTGGAACACTGGACTGAGCTCCCAAGGTCCAGTTGAAGAGCAGAAAGAGGGAAAACATGAGCAAGGAAGTCTGAACCGCGAGGGGTGCGTCCACCCACGGAGACACTGTGGCTGATCTAATAGGAGCTCACTAAAGCCAACTAGAATGGGACTGAGCGAGCGTGGGATCAAACTGAACCCTCTGAATGTGGCTGACAATTGGGGCAGACTGAGAAGCCAATGATAATGGAACTGAGATTTGTCTCTACTGCATGTACTGGCTTTTTGGGATCCTAGTCTGTTTGGATGCATACCTTCCTAAGCCTGGATGGAGTGGGGAGGGCCTTGGACTTCTCACAGGGCAGGACACCCTGCCCTCTCTTAGGAGTGGAATGGGAGGGGTAAGGGTCATTGGGAGAGTGGGAGGGAAATGGGAGGAGGGGAGGAAGTAGAAACTTTGAATGGTATTATTTATAAAGAAATAAAAAAGAAAGGCAGACTTTGATAAGGCACTCTTTCCCACTATACCATACTTCTTCCACCAATAAAAAAAGGTTCCAGCATCTTTATCCTTTTGGAAGCTACATGGCATCAGCCTGACTCTGTCTTCTTCCTTCCTGCATTAGGTTTACCCGCCCCCTGTCCTCCTAGCTCTATTCTGCCCTATCATAGGCCAAAGCAGCATCTTTATTGATAATTAGCATTAGGATATTAAGAATATCTTTTGATTGTAAAAAAGTTATTTTGAAACTATAATAATATTGGTCATGAAAATAAAGGAGAAAAAATGCTAAAAATCTTTGCAATCCATTCTTCATAGAGGTCATAAAGATAAAAGGTGGGGGGAAAACAAAAAAAACCAAACAAACAAGTCAAAAAGCATATTTCAATTCATTCCTTTCCAAATTTTGAATTTAAAATATTTTTCTAATTTATTCATTTACTTTCAGTCTTAGCTAGTGTTTCCACTGTTGTGATAAAACAGGATTAAAAGTAATTTGGAAGAGGAAGGATTTATTCCAATCTGCAGCTTTCAGGTCACAGTCCATCACTGGGAGAAACCAGGGCAAGGACTCAAGGCAGGAACTTGGAGGCAGGAAGTGAAACCCAAATTTGATATAATTTTGCAGTCGATGTGTTATTTATGAACATCTGACAAAAAAAGTTTTTTAAAGGTAGTAAATGTTTGCCAGCCTCCCTCTGGTGCTGTAGTGAGCCCCAATACCTTATTCACAAACACTGACCTATCGTCAAATGTACAGCGTTCTGTCTGGCACTGAACTTCATAGTGGAGGAAATATCACTGTTTCTAAGCAATGATTTAGGAAATATTTTCCTGCTTTTTCACTTCATGTAGATAGTGACTTCTGACATATTGTCTCCTGGGTTGTGGGAGCGTTAGAGTAGCCTGTTGGCTATACTGTGGCCATCAATGCCACAACACTGTGTCCCAGCAGGAATCTATAGGGCAGAGACCAGATTGAACATTCATTCTGCAATCACATTCATGTTTCTGTGACTCACTTGTGGTGTGAGACAGCTTTGTACAGAGGAAAACGCTGTTTGACAAAATATAATTCTTTATACTAGGACCACAGGTCTCCATGTGGCACTCTGATGGGTCAGTCCTGCTGCTCTGCTGATGGGCACTAAGCTAGGTACAGGGACCTCAGGCATTTCTCTGGTGAGGGGTTTGTTAACTCAGCACTAAGAACCAAAGTAAAGTCTTTTGTTTACTTCTGTGTCTGACGTCCCAAAACATGCCAATTTACTCTAGCTTACGGCCTGAGAATGGGAGTGGAGAGGTAGAGTCTGATTCTTGGCTATCAGGCTAACACAGGTCCAGAGCTCAATCCACAATCACTACGCTGGCAGGGGAAGGCATAATGTTTTGCGCAACTGTGGGTTTAATCGTGTCTTGACTTGTATTGTGCTCCAAATGTGAGACCTAGGCATGTTTCTCTTTCTCTCCCTAAGGAGTTTATGGAATTCATTATGCTGCTTTGCTTAGAAAGTGGCAAAATTTGACTCAAGCAACTCCCTTTTTCCTATCACTTCAATCTAATTTTAAAAAGTTAACACCATAGAGCATAATACTGTGATATTCCACCTGTGTTCACCACCTGTTGAAAAGATAATGTGCACACAGAGCTGCTCAAGTGTGTTTCTGTGAGGAGACAGTGAGAAATGATCTTAAACTCCCATAAATTTTGCTCTGCCTCTAGTATCAATTATATACATGTCACACTACGTGGGAAAGAAATGAATAAGATCATCACATTTAAATAACTACAAAAGTTAAATACCTAAGAATAATTTTTTTAATGGGGGCAGAAGATCTAAGCACTGAAAGTGTAAGATGCTGATGAATGAAGCTGAAGAAGATGAAATAGAAAGGTATCTTACATTATTGAGCTGGAAGAATTAACATTAGCAACATTTTTGTGCAATTCAACATTCAAAAATTAATTCCAGGCAATCCGTACTAAAATACCAATGATGTTTTACAAAAATATAAATGCAAAATCCTGAAATTCATAAGACTCAAAATCCTGAAATTCATAACATAAGATTCCAAACATTTTAGAAAATTTTCTTCAAAGAGAACAAAACCCAGATAATGACCTAATTTCAAAAACTATAAAAGTTATGATAATCAGAAGAATGAAGTATTGGGTCCAAAGGAGACACAAATCAATGAAATATAATTGAAATGTCATAAATAATTCCACAAATTTATGATCAGTTTTTCTGAGAAAGGGATCAAGGGAAAGAAATGGTTTCTTAAATATGATGCTGGAAACATTGGATTACCACATACAGAGCAGTGAAAACAGAACCTTATCAAACATCATATACAAAATTTATTTCAACATTGATTAAATGTTTACATAAAATAAATTCAGAGAAAAAAGTAACATTGGCATAGAAAATAATTTATTTTAATATGAAATTACAGGCAACAAAATAGACTGACATTTTCATAACTGGAGTTAACAATAGTTTATGGTTGAAAAATATTGAAGGAGTAGGCTTTAGGTTTTCTCACGAAAAATAATTATTATATGAATTAATGAAGGTAGACATAGCTTGAGTTAATTTTTCCACAGTACATACATACATCTAAAGATCACATTGTATGCTGCAAGTATGTAGAACTATTTTACGGAGGTGGGATGGGAGTGTACTCACACAGAGAATAAGACTAATTGATGACACAATCAGAAGGCATCTATTGCTTGGAATGGTGATGTGCACCTTTAACCCCAGCACTTGAGAGGTAGATCCAGATGGATCTCTGTGAGCTCAGGCTAGCTAGGGCTGCATCAGGAGACCTAGTCTCAAAAAAATGGGAGTGGGGTTGGGAGGTATCTATCAGCAACTTTGAAACGGGAAACACAAATTCCTATTGCTAGCTCTTTGATCTTGGATTTTGAGTTAGCATGAAATTGAAGAATCAATTTCTGTCATTTACACCACCAGTGTGTGCTATTTTTTTTTATGACAGCATCAGCGGATGTAGTACAATGATGATCAAACACAGATGGCTGATTTTGGAGACCTGGGGAAAAGGATGATACTTAGAAATTGCTTTTTATTCAGATTTTTTTTTTGCTAGAATTTTTCTTTAGGGCAATGGCAATATTTTGAAAATACACTGAAGTACTTATGCAACATTATAATGTACTATTACTGTATTGTATAAGTTATTAATTGCAGGATATATTATTGTGGAAAGCATAAGTAATTCAAAATTTATATCTTAGTCAAACACTTCAAAAACATTAAGTACATTCACAGCATCATAAGAGTATACCAATAGCTAGCTCCAAAATGTTTCATCCTTTCACAACTGATTCAAGTCTCCATTCTTCATTTCCTCCTTCCTATAGACTGTTGTAACCATTTTTCTTTCTCCCAGTAGGAATTTTCCTATTTTAGATAACATTTTTCAGAAAAAGAAAACAGAATAAAATATTGACATAGAGTATCTTGTCATACATATAACTTCAAATACCCAAGCATGGCAAAATGAGTAAATTTTTGCCAAAAAGGAGACATAATTAGTGACCATATTTGTAGGAATAATGGTATAACTCAAAGTAATTTTTAAAACTCAATATAAAGTTGACTTCAAATTAAAAATAATGGAATCACAACAATGACCAGCTAGTTAAGATATTCCAATTGTACAGTAGTAGCACTTATATCTTGGGGGTAGCCAACAGTTGTCTTATTGGACTTCAAGCCTGCCATGGTACTGCAGCCATAGCCAACAATCAGTTGCTGCAGAGGTCATAGATTCTAGAGGAGAAACTACTGCTATCTGCTATCATTTTCCTAAATCACTGTAGTTTCTAATTGTATTCTAAACACTTATGCTTATACCCACAGACAAGTATAGCTCCTATCCCTAATTTTTAGGCTCCTTTTTTTGCAGCAGATGGAAACTATTAATTACTACGATCCACAGCAGATGGAAATGCAGAGAATAAGTGACTGCAGATCTCATAGCTCCAATATCTCCATCTCCAACAAACTCTCATATCTGAAGCTCAGGTTATATAGCAGAAATAGGGGTGAAAATGTTCTCAGAGACAGAGGACCAAGATACCTGCTGTGAGAAAGTATCTTCTATAGATTGCAGAGATGGTGCACTCATGAAAATCACCTGTGTGAGTGGTTGAAAGAAGACTCACATAATGACAGCACCAGTTGACATGCCAAAGTGGATGAGAGAAATTTCACAAAGACCACTAGTAGATGAAGAGTTACAGGTAGTCAATGACTGCCGGAGCATTGGTTTCCTCCAGGGATGAGCCCTATTTCCAGGTAGGTAGTCAGCTCTAAACTCATGTATACTAGAGGAAAACTAGATGGACTCAGTAGGGTATGTATGTGTGTTTTAAATGTATACACATGTACAAAACAGTAGCTATCAATTGTACAAGAAGAGGTCCTAAATCCAAGAATCAGTAGTGGGTAGTAGGGATTAGTTAGAGGGGGAGAGGGGAGAAAAAAAATCATGCAAATACAATATTCTCATGTATTATATTTTCAAAACAACAAAAATTTTCTAAAATGAAAATTTCAGGCAAATATATGCAACTGGAAATAAAATATGCTGAATGGGATAACTCAGACCCAGTCAGACAAATACTGCAAGCTATCTGTGTTTTCATATGAAGATCCTAGCCTCAACTCTGTGTTCAACATGAGTACCTGTGGAAACCAGGAAGCTAGAAAAGGCACACTAGGGGAGGCGACTTGCCTTAAAGGGGAGAGGATTTTAGAGCATGGGTAAAGTGAAGGTGCAGAGGAGGCATGTTAGGGGTGAAAATGTTCAGATAAGGAGAGGAGTGGATGATAGCGGGGGTAAGGAAATGGATGAGGATTAATTAAAATGGAGGAGGATATGAAAGAACAAGAAATGATGAGATTGAGTCTATGCATGGCAATATGCATGGCAATATGACCAGAAGGAATTTGCCAAGTGGATGAGACAAAAATCATCAAAACACTTACTCAACTGTGAACCCTGCCATCTTGAAGGACAACTAGCCCAACAAGATATGCCCACTGGCACAATGATGGAATGAAGTTTCGGGGAGGGGTGACCGTCAGCTTTCTAACTAGATTTAAGGCCAATTCCACAAGAAGGAGCTTGTACCTGGTACCCTGGTACCTGGTCAGGAACCTGTGCCTGGGGAGGTCCTAGATCCTAGGGGAGAATCTACTGCTATTATTTTGTTAAATTGACATAATATTAAACTACCTTCTGTCCCGCGCTTCCGTCTCGCCAGCAAGAACCACGCGGTACACATAGGATCCTTCTGCAGTAAAGCTTTATGTCTCTTGGGAGCTAGAGCATAAGCCACATGGCGGAGACCCAGATAAGATGGAACCCATCCCTTATATAGGAAACAGACCCTGCTTTGGACGTGTCACTCTTTGATTGGTCAACTGCTCCCAGTCCCAGGTGATACCTTGGGAGTAGTGGAAAAATACCAACACGTGTGAGCTTTCTAGCTCACCTGGCGGTGCAGCGCCATCTATGGTGGAGAGTGTGGTTGCGGCCCTCTACATCTCCCCCTAATTTTACTTCTTTGCAGAAAGGCAACTCCCTAGGAAGGTAAAGATAGAGGTCGCACTTCCCAAAATGAAAACATTAAAATGGGCTTACACAGAATCTGTCCCTAGGCTCATGACACCTGGAACCTATCCGGCCTGCCCTCTGCCAATTTTCTGGGAAAGGGAATATACGGCAAGAAACCCTTAAGCAGAGCGACTTATCTCTCAGAGAGGGCCATTCTCTGTGCGATGCTCTTCAGCTCGACAACCTTCAGGGCTAGCTAAGCCAAGCACTCCACCCTGTGCAATGGACCACAGTCCTAGGGGTGCAGGAGCTGGTTGGCTTAAACCTTACTGCTTTAACATAGATAACCACATAACAATAGAAGCTCCCTGTTTTAGGGCAGCCAGCGCTGTGCAAAAACCACTTTATCCCTATGGCTTTGGGATTTGAGTCAGCAGACCATCCAGAGAAGAAACACTAATCCATAGCATAGGACTGTTCCAAAACATTTCCACCCCCACCCCTTCTTTGAAGTAGGAGATGAAGGACACAATCCAGGACTGGAATTCTTCGGCCAAGCTTATGTCCACTCGCGTGGAGTTGATTGTCACGATGGACCGTCTCAAGGAGGACAGCAAATCATCAAAATTCTCCTGCAAGATACAAAGACAATTCTCGGGACAAGTTAGCCACTTTTATAAAGTTCTCATATGGTACATTGGTCACACATAAGGCTGGAGTTTTCCATTCACAGCCCAATTGGGCAAGCTGCCATAAGCTATCCACCTGTTCTTGCATTAGGTCAATTATTTGATTAAGAACCATTATTTCACCTCTAATAGATGTATCTATGGTAACCTGCTGATCTAGGGCTGTAGCCACTGTGGTCGATAACTGATTGAGGGTCTTTGTTTTTTACGATATAGGCCGTGCTGCCCCAGTGGCGCCTAGGAAAAACCCAGGCCCTGTTTGTTGATATAAGGTTTAAGATTTATTGGCTCCCGTATTTTTTGCTGGTACAGTGGCCTTGGGTTCCAGAGCCCGCCCGCCATCCAAGGGCTGTGTGCGGCCCTGGGCCTGCTCGCTGCGCGGATCCCCGTGTCCCAGGCCAGGAAGTGGCGGCTCCATCCCCAGGCGCCCCTGCCTTCCCCGCGGGGCCAGCCCAGTCCTCCGTGGCTGTGTTGGTGGGGGAGTGTGGCGGGAGCCGACACTCAGACCGAGGCGGCACAGGCGGCAACATCTCAAGGTCCGCGCCAGAGCTGCTGCGGCTCAAGGGGCCAATGGGAGAGGCGGCGACCAGGGCCACTTCCCTACTAGCAAACTCTCAACACCTGTGCCACAGCAAAAGCGGCTGTAAACTCTCACAGATCCAGCCAACGACCCAATCACCCTCCGCGCCGGTGTCCAAAATGCCTTCAAAGCATTTACCATTGACCCAAAGGGGCAGTTTGGGTCGATCTTGAAGGCTAACAACCAAGTAGGCTGAATCCTGTCCTGTTGACCCCATTAATCTATTCTCCGGCCTCTGGTGGATGTCTGCCGGGAGAAGCAGTAACTGAGCTATCCTGTCTCCTTTACTGATGGAAAAAACTCCACTAGGGCAAGAGCATAGGGCTTGTATCTCAGCAGTGTGCTGACTATCAACGAGACCTGGGTGGACGATTAATCCCTGTAGGGTAAGCGAGCCACATCCTAAAAGCAGGCCCACGCTTCCAGGGGGTAGGGGCTCAGGCAGCTGCACAGGGACGGGCTGTACCCCCATTTGAGGCATTAATAAGAAGTCGGTGGAGGCACACAAGTCCACTCTTGTTCTGCCTCCGAGGGTCCCTCGGTCGTTGCCCTGACGAACTTGTTCCCATATTTTTGGGGGCCCTGGGACCGAGGGCCCGCCATCCCGTTTTTTGGATCATCAATCTGTGGGTTTCCTAATGGTGGGAGGATCTTACCATGGGCGTCCCTAACGGAGCGGCAGAGCTCTGCCCTATGATAACCTTTACCACAGCGTGAGCAAAGCATAGGGGGCGCTCTCTCCTTTTCTGATGACCTACAGTCCCTTTTTAAGTGTCCTGGCTTCCCGCATTTAAAGCAAACTCTTCTGTCTGGCCCTTTAAAAGGGTGTTTTTGTGACTGCATGATGGCTGCAGCCAAACCTGCATTCGTCATGTTCTCCCCCATTTTTACTTCCTTAGAATTCCTGGAGGGTCCTCTTTCCTTAATTTTTTTTTCTCACGCGCGCGTCTAACCTCCCACTGCATTCAGTTTCTGATATTCTGTCCTGAATTTCCTCCGCCTTTGCAACAACCGCTTGGCAAGATTCATCTTTTAAGCAATTTCTGACGGAAAATAAGAGAATTGCTAAGATAAGCATCAAGGCCTGTATGAAACCTTCCCAATGCGGAGACAAGTCAAGCTCAAAACCGAAAAATCCAGGAACAGACATTACCTCTCTGATTATGCAGACCCGCAGTTCTGAATCCTTCCTGAATCCAAGGTGAATCCAAGAGATCCCCGTCGGTGCGGTGGTCAGGATTCCTCGGCGTCCCGAGGGCTTCGGCACCAGTTGTCCCGCGCTTCCGTCTCGCCAGCAAGAACCACGCGGTACACATAGGATCCTTCTGCAGTAAAGCTTTATGTCTCTTGGGAGCTAGAGCATAAGCCACATGGCGGAGACCCAGATAAGATGGAACCCATCCCTTATATAGGAAACAGACCCTGCTTTGGACGTGTCACTCTTTGATTGGTCAACTGCTCCCAGTCCCAGGTGATACCTTGGGAGTAGTGGAAAAATACCAACACGTGTGAGCTTTCTAGCTCACCTGGCGGTGCAGCGCCATCTATGGTGGAGAGTGTGGTTGCGGCCCTCTACAACCTTCTAAATATCCATCCTTATAAATAAATATTAGTGCAGCCCTCATCCCCCATCAGAAACCTCTTTGTGTTAAGGGCAGAAGCTAATGCACAGACCCTCAAAGGACAGAGAATAACTGAGTTGCTCAGTCCTGAATGGGTTATCTTATCATCCAGTGTCCCCAAGGCTCAGAGTCAGTCTCAGAAGAGGGAAGAGAAAGATCATAAAAAAGAGAATAATGAGGACTGGTGCATGGATGGTGGAGAAGCTCATGAGAACCTCATTCTTAGCTGAGGGGCTATTAGCAGTTGATTGGTGCTTGGAGAGAAAAAAATACATTTTCTTTGGAAGTTTGGGCCCTGATAGGTTGTCCAGGGTCCAGAGGATGACCCCAAATTCATGTGTATGTGGAGAGCATGAATTTAACTCAGCGGACTATGTTTATAAAGAGAGAGAGCAAGACAGGAGAGCTGAAGGTGATAGAAGTCTGGGAGGGAGGGCTGAGGGGTCCATGTGATCAAAACACATTGGATATACACAAATCTCAAAGAATAAATAAAAAGTTCATTTTATCTTACTCAATAACCTAGAATTTTAACTCTATAGTTAGTTCAATGTTTCTGATTTACTACTGTTATGCCCAGATCACAGAGAACCCCACAAACCAACCAGAAGACCGAGTCCTGTACGTAAAAGGAAAAAGCCTTTCTTCTTACATAAGTTTGTAAACTTGGTCTCTCTGTGTGTCCCACGTATTGGAGTGATCAGAGAGCCCCAAGCTCAGTGAGAGTTGAGTTTTTATAGTAGTAAATGTGGGGATGATGGATTTCTAAGGTTTAGGATCTCCAAATGGCTGACATTTGTCTAGGGGTGTCCTGGTGAAAAGTGATGGGTGTGTACTGGCAGGTGATCCTATCTACATCGGTTGGAACGTTAGGAATTTCCTTTGGATGGTCTGTTCCTGGGTGGTACCTGGATGGTCTCAGTTTGTGGTCTTTCTTGCAACCAGGTATTGCCTTAGAGAAAACTACTGAAACCCAGGCCTCTATTGAGCTTGTCATGGCTGGGTCTTACAACTACAAAACAAAGATTTTTATAAAAGAACTCTTTTTAAAACATCAAAGTACAGAGACTGGAGAGGGAGCTCTACTATTAAGAGCCCCTGATGTTCTTCTAGAGGACCCAAGTTATATTCCTGGCACCTATGTACAGGTCCTGTGGCTCACAGCAGCTTGTAACACTTAGTTTCAGGGATCTGATGCCCTCTTATGGTGTTTGCAGGCATTCATCTGGTGAGAAGAAAACACAAAACACACAACAAATCCACTTAGGAGTTTATTAGAGGAGACGTGTACAGGTCTGGTGAAGTCGGTTTCCAGAGAGAGAGAGCGGAACATGGTGTATCCAGCTTTTAAAGGCTGCCTCACACATGCACACAGAGGGATGACGGGGTTCACGCATGCGCACAAGGGCTCATGCAGCTGTGTCATACATAGGTGATGCAACCATGCTGCACTTGGTCATGCAGGGCCTTTTAGGGTCCCCAGGGCGACTAGGTTATTCTTGCCTGAGGGCTTGTCCGCACATGCATGGTCCTGGGATCTGGAAGTGCCAGCCATGCTGGTTTGGCTAAAATTATAACCCTATCCATGTGGAATATACTCTCACAGAAAGGCATGTATACAGTTAAATTAAAGAATGAATGTTAAAAATAAGTAATCTCTACTCCTAATCTTAGGATGCAGGATCAAGATGATTTGGAAGACCCCATGAAGAAGCTTTGCTGTTGCAAGCTGTGACTCAGGGACTGCATTAGAGAGTGAAAACAGACTGACCTGAGCCAAAGTGTTGGAGGAAGAGCTCGCAGTCCCTCCAGACCTCTGTAGGTTTTTGTTTTGTTTTGTTGGTTGGTTTATCGAGATAGGGTTTCTATGTGTAGTCTTGGCTGTCCTGGAACTCTCTCTGTAGACCAGGCTAGTCTCGACCTAATAGAGATCCACTGCCTCTGCTTCCCAAGTGCTGGGATTAAAAGCATGTGCCACCACAGCCCAGCAATCTCTGTTTTTCTTATTTTAAGCTAGGTATATTATCAGATCCTTTCACATAAAGAGAAAAAAATACAATGACAACAATGAAAATGTCAGAGAAGCAATAGTAGAACTGAGGTGTCAGAATAATTAGTAAACTTGGAGGTCAAGGTCAGTTGAGATTATCCAGCCTGAGGAACAGAAGATTTTTGAAAGACTGTGGAACAATGGACATAGCCCAAGAATCATATCAGACATCACCTAGCATAGCAACATGCATAATGAACTTTTTACATTTGAGTCATGGATGTTGCTCAAAACTAATGGCAAAACACTAATAATCTGTGTGTCTAAGAAGCTTGATGAATGGGATAATCTCAAAGAGATAGCAAATACAAGTTTGGGAAGTTGCATGTGAGTGCTAAGTTAAACAAATTTTAATGTTTTTTGTATTAGTCATACTGGTTGTCTCTTTTTCTTCCTTAATGAAAACAGATCTAATATTGGAGGGAGCATTGTAAGTGTGGAGCTAGATCAAAACAGAATTAAGCTAATGAAGACAGTATATCTTCTTTGAACATACTTCTGATGAGGCAGGAGTATCCAGCAGATAGTTGATAAGGCAGGCTTGAGTTGGAAGAAGGACTAGAGTGGAGATGCATGTTTGGGGAATAATTGGTATTTAAAGGGAATGAATAAGAATGAGGTCATCCAAGGAGTGGGAGCACCTCCACTCCACGTGGAAGAGGAGTTAGGAGACTGAGGACAGAAACCCTGAGAACACTTTTAAGGATTAAAGTGGAAGCTCAGCTTCCTGGCAGGCACCAGCCCCAGGCTCTGTAGTTAAGCATAACTATTGCAAAGTGGAAATCAGAAATGAGTCTTGGCAAAGCCGCTTACCCCCTCTAATTGAGCTGTCACAATTAGTGAGAATGGGCATCTTACAGGGATCCTCAGAGAGGATAGCCAGGTAAAGCAATTGGAGTCAGGAAGCCCTTCCCTCCTTTTCTTGTCTGCTCTTCTCCATTCTCCACACTCCCCCTAACTGTGCCTGCATTTCTTCCCAGATCCTCCGGGGATGGAAGGTGGGGAGACAATTGGGGGGTGGATTTAGCTAGGGTGACGATTTGCTCACGTGACTGGCTTGGTGCCCACGTGGGCACCAGCCCCCGCACCAGCTAGTCCTGCTGTGGCTACCTGTACCCAGCACCAGCATTCGCATAACATTATTTCCTTGAGCTGTCCTGGTAACTGTGAGCCCTGAGAAGGCGCCCAGGCCTGTCCAGGGGTTCCTCAGGTCAGTACAGAAAGTCTGGCTCTGCCCGCAAAGCCTGACAGGGGTTGGTGGGGGTGGCAGCTAGAACCAGCAGCAGTGGGAGGGGAGGGGGAAGAAATCGGGGAGATTGGTGAGGAGGGGACATGCGGGCGGGGCGGGAACGGGGAGCAAGGAGGACCCCGCAGCCGGCTTTCTTCCCTCACCCCACTCCTGATCCGTTTTAGAGCGGGAGGGGGTGAGGGGACCCGCAGTGCGACGGTGAGGCGCAGATGTGTTCTGAAATGATCACTCCAGGCTATGAAGACAAACTGACCCGGACCAAAGGGAGGATGGGGGTGGGGCAGGCTGCCTCCAGAGGCTGGGGGGGGGGGGGAGCGCAGAGTAAAACGGAGTTAGGAGAGCATCCCGATTTTGTGTCCAAGGCCTGAGAAGAAATGGCGGCTGGGGTATGCGGGGGGGCGGGGGGGGGAGGAACGAGTGACGGAGGAAAAGGTTGGGTGATGAGTATGGGCTGCAGGACAGGTTCCCAGTCTCTGTGCATTTACTGACCACACAGCCCCTGCCCCTGTGCTGTGTCTGCAGGTCTGCCCCTCTGTTGTTCCCAGCGCATTGTGACATCTAAAAAGGAGGATTGACCTGCCCAGGATCCCTGCAGGTCAGTGGATAATCGAAACAGGGGCATGATTTGGGACCCCACTGACAGTCCCCTCCCAAGCTAATCCATGCAACAGGCACAGAGCTGGTACTGAAGGAACACTGAGAAAGTGGCAGGACCTGTCATGGCATAGCTGTCTCAAGGGTGGGGGAGGGGTGCAAGCAGAAACCGTTGGAGGGCTAAGACGTGGGGACCCCACGAAAGGGCCAGATGCGAAGACAGATGTTAATGAGCCTGTATTCTGCCGGTATCTCCGTCTCTCACGTCTCTCCTTTCTTCCCGTTTCCCCACCTTTACCCTCAGGACAGGAAAAGGAGGGAAATCTTGCCATGGAAGAACTCCGCGGTGAAAACGAGGGGAAGCTGGAAAAGGAGGGAAAGCCAGAAGAAGTAGAATCTGACGATGAAGAAAAGTCAGATGGGGAAGAGAAGCCGGACAAGAAAGCAAAGCCAGCGCGCGAGGGCAAGCTAGAGGAGGCAAAGCCCAATGAGCAGGGACAACCACAAGATGAGGGGAAGTCAGAAAAACAGGGAAAGTCTGAAGGGGAGGGCAAGCGCCAAGGGGAGGGCAAGCATGATTCCCAGGCAAAGCCAGTCAGTGAGGGGCGGGCCGCAGAAAAGCGCCCTGCTGAAGATTATGTGCCCCGGAAAGCCAAACGAAAAACAGACAGGGGGACAGACGATTCTCCCAAGAACTCCCAGGAGGACTTACAGGACAGGCATGTCAGCAGTGAGGAGATGATGAGAGAGTGTGCAGATGTGACGAGGGCGCAGGAAGAGCTGAGGAAAAGGCAGAAAATGGGAGGTTTTCACTGGATGCCAAGAGATGCACAGGATGCTCTAGTCCCCAGGGGCCAACGGGGAGTCAGGGGAGTGAGGGGCGGAGGAGGCAGGGGCCAGAGGGGCCTACATGACATCCCATACCTTTAATGCCTTTGGCCTTTGATTCTGATTACTCAGATAAAAAAAGAACACAGCTGGCTCTGCTTTCCCTGGTAGATACTTACCAGGCCCTGTGCTTCAACCTTCAGCCGAAACTCTGCTTTAGGTATCAATGTCCTTACCAGCAGCCTTTTGACCCAACTACAGTGCTCTCTGTCTTTTAGTACAGAATTTTCACCCATGTGCATGAAAAATATGTTCATGGTACATTGTAAAACTGAATAAACAAAGCAGTTTTCAGAATCACAGATATAGAATCAGTTTGTTTTTGTAAGAATGTAAATGTGCTTGCATAATGCATCTGGGCATAAAGACAACTTTGGACGTGTGTACATTAAACAGCTAGCAATGGCTAGTTATGCAAGATAAACACAAATAGGTCTCATGTGTATTCAAAAATTAGCCATACTACCTGAGAGTTGGGGACTTCTTGCTATCCCTCTACTGTTTGTCCGTCCTGGGTCTTTTTTTTGAGACAGGGTTTCTCTGTGGCTTTGGAATCTGTCCTGGAATTAGCTCTTGTAGACCAGGCTGGCCTCAAACTCACAAAGATCCACCTGCCTCTCCCCCCTGAGTGCTGGGATTAAAAGCGTGTGCCACCACTGCCTGGATTTCCTGGGTCTTTTCTAACATTATTAGTGGGCACTGTTATCCCTACCCATGTCTCCCATTTTATGATCCCTCCTTATGTGACCCTTTTTGCTTGTCTGTGGCCTTCCTTACTTCCTTCTTTTCCTGACTCAGTTATCTCTGTTTTACTAGGGAATATGAACTACAGATGCCACAATATGCTGAAAGCTAAAATGTGACAATAATACATAACAAGCAATTGAATGTTGAATTGTTTGAATGAGCTTACAAAGACAATAGCATTTAAAATGCCTGTTGTTAAATTGGTAAAGTTCATGTTATCTCTGGTCCTCACAGCTAAAAGATCCAGTGTACCACTTTAACAGATCCCTTACTGTAAAACAGTCTTGTCATCTTGAAGTGAGCAAGAAATTTGCCTCCTAACACTTTCCAGTTGATCAGATGACATGCTGGAGGAATGAGCTGTGTTGTGGCCTGCCCACACCCTGTTTAAGGCATTTAAAGAGAAATAGCTTCTACATCACTCCCGTGCAGCAGCAGGAGCATTAATAAAATCTGACACTTGGGAGAAAGGTCAGGTAGTTCTCCTCTATGCCCAGGCACAAGTCCAGATAGCATAAAGGTACGGACTAAGAATATCATGATGTCTGCTGGGCACTGGGACCTTTCTCGTAGGCCCAGTAGTGGTGATAGAGGCTCTAAGTTGCTACTCAATACTCGAGTCACTGGTAAGCCACTGTTCACCAACTCTTTACCAATATACAAGTGAATAAAGCCTTATTCTCCCTTTGGAGTGCTGTCACCAGTTACTTTGCATATTCCCTTTGCTTGGAACTTCGTATTAAGACCTTTAGGGTCTTTTGTATAAGAAAATGATTGCCTGTGTTTCATTGATTTGTGTGTTTTCATAAACTTAACTATTATCTTCACTACATTTATATATTACAGACTATACGAGGAAAAATTATCTATAACAGTTGTTATGGTGTTCTTGTGGTTTAATATGCTACATGCAGATTTTTTTCTTAGTTTAAGTTTACTCTGAAGAAACTCTCATAGATCCTTACCTTATCACCTCAACAGACCAAGCAACACATTTGTTTTAAATCCTTAGTAGTGATCACAAATTCCATGAACCACATCTTCAATATCACCTAAGAGGTAGGTAGAAACAAAACTACAATGTCAGGCTCTCTCCAAGGTATATTGAATTAGAACACATTTTTAATTCATTTATCTATTAATTCATTAATCTAATCCTCTCATAAATACAGATTATTTAAATAAACTCTCACGGGAGGTTCCTTTACCTTTGAAGTTTGATGAAAAACATGCTTATGGGAATTTCAAGAGTTTCTCCATTGCCACCTTTACATGGAATATAAGTCTGAAAGTATAAATAAATGCACTAGGCAAGATACCTACCACAGATAATAATTATCCTTCTCCAATGAAAATTAGATCTTAAAATCAATGGTTTAAGACCTATAAAGCTTTGAAATTATATAGACTAAAATATTGAAATCAGAAATATCTGATTGCATTGAAAGTAACTAAGGTAAATACAATTTTATGAGATTTATTTTTGACTATTTCTGTATGTGCACGTATGCACTATGAGTTTTGATGAAGACATTTTAATTTTAGATTGCTAATAAAAATATGGAGAAACACTCAGCAAACCTAAGGCATAGCCTATCCATTTTATACTCTAAGACCTCACACAAATACCTGAAATGTATTAGGTACTTGGCAAAAATATAAATGATGACTAAATCAGGAACCACCAATAGTTATCCAAGTTTAGCCTCCGAATTTGTAACTAAGTTTGAATAAATTATCTACTGGGGATTACTTATGGACTCAAAAGAAGTAGGGAGTCATGAGCTTTGAAGGCTCAACAAGAAGTGCTAGCACACAGCCAAAGAAGCCACTATTAAAGAATACACACTCATTAACACAAAGGAGAGCTCCAAGGCTTAGTGAGTAGAACTTCTCATCTCCAAGAAGACAACTTGGTTGAAACAAACAACTAAGAAAACTGTGCTATTCTCTGACCCAAAGGCAGCTTCTCTGTATGCCACAAGAACACAGGTTCACAAAGGACCAAAACCATGACTGAGTGGAAGTCTGAGAACTGGAGGTGCTGGACTATAAAAGTAAAGCACATACCTAGAGATGCCCTTGCTTTACTTAAGAGGATTAACTTGAATTTTAGTGATTATAGATGCCATATTGGTTTCCAATTTGGAATGGCATCCAAAGCAAACAAAAAAAATTTACATTAAATTAAAACCTCACGACCATGCAAACTCTGTTATATTGAGTAAATATTAATTAGAATATATCAAGTCTTAGAAAGTATAGTGAGACTACACAGTATTGGGGTTTTAGAGCAGAGTAGGTACCTATGAACCACCAAATAGTGATTCCCTTTCTTGTTAATAGTCTATACTTGAGAAACTGTTTATGACTTGTTAATAAACCATAGTAGGGATAACATTCGATTATGGGAAAGAAAGCACTCACTATGAAGTTGTTTTTGTCTATTACCTTAAGTAACAAAGTTTGCTGTGGGTACCAGTTTCCCCAAATCAATTTCAAGTGGCTTTAAAAAATATCAAGCCTTAGTAAATTGGGAAAGCAGAATACATTAGTCAGGGCTCTCTAGAGTAACAACTTAGAGAATGAATATATATATATTTATACACATCTATCTATCTATCTATCTATCTATCTGTAGATATCTGTAGATAAATAGATAGATAGATACATGCATGCATACATACATACATGCATGCATACATACATACATATACACATGGATTTATTAGAATGACTTACAGGTTGTGGTCCAGCTAATCCAACAATGGCTGCCTATGTACAGAGGGTCCAAGAATCCAGTAATTTTTTTCGTTCACAAGGCTGAATGTCTCAGCTGACCATCTGTATATGTTGCAATCTGATCTTAAATATATGAGAGATACTGAAGAAGCAGACTCTTATGTCAGTAAAGGAATTGAATTCCTAGTGAGGGTAAGAGAAAACAGGCAAAGAGAAAGAGTTTCCTTCTTTCATGTCTTTTTATAGCAGTGGTTCTCAGTCTGTGGGTCATGACCCTTTTGGGGGTCAAATGACCCTTTCACATGGGTCTCCTAAGACCAATAAAAAACACAGATATTTACATCAAAATTCATAACAGCAAAAACTGCAGTTATGAAGAAACAATGAAAATAATTTTATGGTTGGAGTCACCACAATGTGAGAAACTATATTAAAAGGTCACAACATTAAAAATGTTAAAAACCACTGTTATATTAGCTGCCAGCGGAAGGTGTGGCCAAGGTTAGAGGGGCATTTCTACCTCAAAATATTTGGATTAAAGGTTTGCCTTCCCCCTCAAAAATTCAAATTAGAAATGGGCATTTCCACTTCAAATGATTTAATTAAGCAAAAAAAAGCCTCATAGTTATGCCCAGCCATTTTTGAGTTTTAGTTAATTCCAAAGGTAGTTAAGTTCAAAACCAAGAATAACCAGCACACACAGGTATATTATGACAAGTGCAGTTTAATTAGACTCCTGTAACGTACATTCCTGCTCTTTCATTGTCTGTTCCTTAGCTTACATTCCTTAGTTTGAATTTAGAATGCCTCCAAGTCCCATGTAGTGAAGACTTAGTCCTCAGAATAGCACTATTGGTGAGGAAGTGGGACCTTTAAAAGATTGGGCCTACTGCCTCTTTCTGAACAGAAACAGAAGAATAGTGGATGAGAGGCAGAGGGGAGGTAGAGGAAGGGAAAAGAAGAGAAAGTAGGAGAAACTGCAGTTGGGATGTAAAATAAATGAAAAAATTTAATTAATTAAAAAAACTGGGCCCAGTTGGTGATCTTTCAAGCACTGAAGGCATATATTTGAAGAGAATATTGTGATAAGGACAACAGCCTCTTCCTATCTCTTTTCTTCTCTGCATCTGACTAGTCATGAGGTGAATGAGTCCCTTCTTTCACTTGTTTTATCATGAGGGATAGTGTACCATCGACCAAAATCATCAGAGTCAACTGACCATGAACTAAAATCACACAAGCTGTGATCCAAGATAAAGGTTTTCTTTTTTCCGTTGGTATTTTTTATTAAGAAGTTAAAAATAAAAAATTAAATATTAATGATGAAAATATTGGAGAAATATATTTGTACACTCATTAAAAATACAGATATCAAAGATATTTATGTGATAATTAGCTATTATATAGCGAATTACTATACTTAGTGGCTCAAAAAATATTCTTTTTTAGCTTATAGGTCTGTAAGTCAGAAGTCTGACATCTCATGATATCATTTTCTTCTCAATCTCACAAGGCTAAAATCAAGATGTCAGTGAGACCATGAGACCATGCTTGTGGTATGTTGAGTGTAATTGGTCCCCATAGGCTCATAGAGAATGACACTATTAGGAGGTGTTGCCTTGTTGAAGACAGTGTAGCCTTGTTGATGGGAGTATCACTCTGGGAGTTGGCTTTGAGGTCTCTTGTTGGCCTGGTTTTCTGTCCCACCTGGTTCCCGCAGTTATTAAGTCTCAAAGAAATCATACAGAGGCCTACATTAGGTTGTAAACTGATTGACCCATTAGCTCAGGCTTCTTATTAACTCTTATAACTTATATTAGCCCATTATTCTTGTCTATGCTAGTCACATGGCTCGGTACCTTTTTTCAGCGAGGTAGTCACATCTTGCTTCTTCTGTGGCAGGCTCACAACTGCTGAGGAAAGAAAGGCTTCTTTCTTCACAGAATTATCCTGTTCTCTTTGACCCACCTCTACTTCCTGTCTGGTTGTCCCACCTATACTTCCTGCTTGGCTACTGGCCAATCAGCGTTTATTTAAAATATAATTGACAGAATACAGACCAATGTTCCACACCAGTCTCTTATGCTCAAACTTCCCTCAGAATGACTTTCTTGTTACCTGCAAGATGTAGGAGTCTCAGCTGCTTCACCAGCTCCATGTCTTCTTGCACACAGCCGTGCTTCCCACCATGATGATAATGGACTGAGCCTCTGAACTGTAAAGTGAGCACCCCAAGTAAACATCTTCCTTTTTAAGAGTTTTTCTGGTTGTGGTGTCTCTTCACAGCAATAGAAACTCTAACTAAGACAGTAACCAACCACTCTCTGATTAGATTTAAGGCCCTCTCCATGAGATAGAAGCTGTGAATAAAACAGCTTGGACAGCCAAGAACCTGAGATTGGACCTAGGAGAACCTAGACATGGGCATAGGGGAAAACCAAATACTCTTGTTTTGCCAAAGAGCGTAGCAATAAAATGACTACCAATGACATTCTGCTATACCCATAGATCAGTACCTCCAAAAGCCATCTTCAGAAAAGCTTCCTTTTGCAGTAGATGGAAACTAACACAAAGACCCACAAATGGACAGTGTAGAGAGAACGAATGGTTTTGGAACACTCAGTCTTAAACAGTATCTCTATTCTTCCAGTTTCAAGAAAATGTTTCTTACATCCTGTTTGTTTTTCACACTCAGGAGCTTTGAAGTGCAGTGTTTTAGTTAGGATCTCCTTATATAGCCTTGGCCTCAGCTTGCTGCATAGACCAGACTAACCCCAAACTTCTAACACTAATCCTGCCTCTGCCTTGCAACTGCTGGGGTTGTCATGAGCTATCACAGTGTGGAAGGAACACGCTTTCATTCGTAGTAGATAATGATAAGGATGTTCCTCAATTTCTCCCATACCTATTTTCTAGTCATTTTTTCAAGCCACTCAGATATTTGGTACTGAGTAAGTCAGATAACACTTGATAGTCTGTCCATTTATTTTTAGGAAAGTTCTGATAAGCAATCACCATAGATACCAGTGGATCAAGGCTCTTCTATTCAGCATTTAATTTCTATTACCTGTTGGAATAGTGCTTACTTTGTCTCAGATTTTAAGGCCTGCCACTGGACCTATATTACCTATTATTACTTAATAATTGCTTGTTAATAAGTAATGTTACACATATTACTTATTCACAAATAAGATCAGGTAGTCCAGTTTCACTGTAGAGTTCATCACCATCATCTCCAGTCCACAGAGGCCCACACAAATCTTCAGTGATTCTAGTGACCTTCTCACCTGCTCAGTTTTTAATAACTTAGGGGTATAGCTACAAAATACCTCTTTCCCGTGCATCAGGGTTTAATTTTTTCCCTACTGTTGTCCTTACATTACTGAAAACGCCACAGAAGGTGAAACGTTTAATCAGCAGTGAAACCACAATCCTATAAGGTATTAAGCTTGGTCCTTATCTGTGCTTGCTGTATCTGGAGGATGAGGAACACCTTCAAACCTGCCATAGAACCATCCTTGAGCTGCGTATGTCCTTAGCTTTCCACAGCTTCTTCTCTATGCATATTCTTTAGTGTCTTCAGATGAGCACAATTGTTCTTTAATGTTTTTGATAATTTTACCTCACTGTTTAAGTGACATAGTCACTTGATTCCCCAAATGCTTTGACCCACAAGGACTTCATTTCACGCCTCTAGTGGTGGTTATATTAATAGTTGTGGTATGTCCACTGACCTCTCCCGAAACTCATCCTCGACACTTTTCTGATCTTCAAGGAGGCTTATTTTTTCTTTAAATAATAAGTAACACATTCCTTGAGTAGTTCAGCTTTGAACACGCATGTGAAAGACAGAGGACAACCCTTAGAAATCCCTCTTATGGTGAAGTCAAAGCTAATGGGCATTTAAAGAGTGGTGATTTAGTGGGTAGCCGTTAGGTGAGGGGGTATGTCCTTTGAGAGAATTCATGTAGGATAGGGTCTTTGGCAGATTTTAGAAAGGATTCTTATGAAAGCTTAAGTCCATCCGCATCAAGCTGTCCCTAGCTTCCTGTCTAATATGTATTCACTTGTTCCTCAATACATTCCTACCACTGCCATCACACAACAGAGAAGGCTGTACTAATGAAGACAACCTGCTTTTGAAAGTAAATAATGAGTTACTTTGTTTTTTTGAAATTACTTTGTCTTGGGTTAGCATTGTAATGATAAAATCTGTCTAATAAATATGTGGAGTATTTCTGATATCTATTAGTGTAGCCAAGAAGAGCATAGCAAGAAACAGGGGCTGTAATAACAAACTTCCAAATCTTAGCCAAATTGGCTCTCTTTTAGCAAGCAGTCATTTAGCTGCTCTACTTGCCAGAATGAGACCAGCAGAGTCCTTAATAAGGCCAATGACAAAGTATACATAAAAGCAAGTTTCCCAGAACTTACCTATGTCTTACAATGTTTAAAGCTATAGTCACCTCTGTTGAACCCAGATTTACACAAATTCCACTGTAGATCTAGAACTACACAAACTGGAAGATTTATGGGTTTTATTGGTTGTATAACCCCTCCTATGAGAGATATCTGGTAGCTGTCTGTCCGGAGAAACTTTCTCATGTAAGGAAGGACTTAAAATGAGAAAAGAATAAGTCACAAGATGGTATATGCATAATGATTGTGGGTTATGCCTTACCAAATAAGTTAGTGTTCTGTATTCATGCTGTTATCCTCAACATTTATTTTCTAACTGAAAGAATGACATAAATAATTGGATCCTATCATGCTGTTTTGTGGTTTTCTAATGCTTTATTTGACATTTCTTTCCTTCTAAGCCCCCGGACCAGGACATGTTCATATGGAATCGGTAGCAATAGACCTTTAGAGTACATCCCCAAGTTTACTCATACAATCCTATTTTCCACGGGGTAGTGTTATAGAAGTTTCTTTTGTTATCCTGTCCACCCACTGTAAAAACTGGTTTAAAATACAGATGATACCATGCCCACCTACCGGTGTCTACCAGGTTTAGAAAAATATCTGGAAGACATGCAAGTACACCTAAAAGTTTAAGATTCAGACACAGGCAAAATTATTTTCATTGGATAAAACCTGAAAGCATCATTGACTTTCCCCAGTAGCCTCTGCCAATAAAATGTAAACAATCTATAGTTATTTAGGATTTCCAAGGTATTTGTAAATTTTATACCCCATTCTGCTAAAATTGCCCATCTCTTAACTTTGTGGAGATGAGGTCTGGGACTAAACAAACATACTCAAGAACCTTCTGGTTCAACCAAGCCCCTGGTGAAGCGGACCGAGAACCATGTGCTCTTGTCTATCAGTGTCTGCTCACTAACAGTGTCACTAACAGAGAAGTTAGGATCTCTGACAGCCACAGCTGGGGTCTGTAGCAAAAACAACCTGAGCAGACACTAAGGGAGAAGAAACTTAGCACGACAATTGCTAGTCAGATATAAATCCCTGAACTTGAAGCAGGTAAAACCTATCACTGTTCAGTGATAGTAGCGACGGAATATCCAGTGAAGGGAAGGTCTGAAGGCCTTCTAGCTAAGGCCCTTTCTGGAACAGTGCAAACTCAGAGTAGCACAAGTACTTAAAAGCACAACTAAGTGGATGAAAATGATAGCACGTTGCAGGGGCTGAAGAAATGCTTGCCAAAGACATAAGCTGTTAAATTTAAAAAAAATCTTGGTGACAGGGGCAAACTACATCCCCTTGATTTGTTGGTTACAGAAGCAATGGAGGGGACCTCCCCAGCACTGCATAAGACAATGGTTCTCAACCTTCCTATTGCTGTGAACCGTTATTATGGCTTGTCATTCTGTAGTGAACCCCAACCATGAAATTATTTCATTGTTACTTCATAACTGCAATTTTGCTACTGTTATAAATCATAGTGTAAATATCTGATACTCAGGATGTCTGACATGTGACCTCTCTGAAAGGGTCATTTGATCCCCCTCTTGTGGGTCACAACTCACAGGTTGAGAACCACTGATACAAGTTGTTGGCACTTTAGTTTTACAGCAGAACTGAGTGATAAGTTTCTGTTGCTGAAGAAATCAGATGCCTTGATTGCAGAACATGAAAAAATTAATCTGAGACTAAACTGGAAGTTCTCACCATAGTGGCCAGACTGCATAGTGCCAAAGGTCACTGGATAGCCAACTTCTTGAGGTGAATTGTTACCAAAGGCCCTGTTTATCCATTGGTCTGTTTGTTACATTTGTAGTACATCCTGTGGAAAGTGCCCCCAATGCACCAGTTACAAAATCATTACAGTTACTGGAAAGCACACTCTGATTGGATATGCCTGCTATGCAGAAGGGGACCCAGGATTGATACTGCAATAAAGCAAAGAACCCATGTGGTTGGGGAAGGCAGTCACAGTTCCTCAATGTCTTACCTGTACTACTTCAGTATTGCAAACTGTATGTGATAAGGTGGGAGTGGGCAGTAGACTCCAACTTTGCCTATGTCTCTGCAGGCTGCCACTGTCCACTGACCTTCAGGAATTCTGGGTAGTTCACCCCTCCTCTTTATGTATCACTACAGTCTGGGAACAACAGAGGCAAAGACCCGCAGACAAGACACAGGAGCAGGGGTTGGGCTTTCAGTGAATCTTGGTATCTGCCCTAATCCAGGACCTCGTCACCCAACTGTTTCCTTTGCATCCTACCCCAGTCCCATGGACTCCACCCTCCACTTCTTTTTCTTTGTTACTTAAAATTTGCAGAGTGCTTAAAAAGAATTTCATTCATGAATACTGTATCTGCTTCATTTATACCCCTTGTTCTCCTTCCTCCATCTCCTATGGTAACTCCTTTTCTCTCAATTTTATGCTTTTTAATTTCATTTTTATACACATCAGTCCCAATTTGTGCTGACCATGCATTCCTAGAGGTGTTGCCTTCCAGTGAAGTATAATAGATGTAGATGTATCACGGGCCACACCCTTAAGGAAAACTGACTTTCCCTCTCTGAGAAGCTATCAATTGTCAATAGATTCTTGGCTAGGGGTGGGTACTGTCTAATTTCATGCGGGTATTTGGTCTGGCTTGAGCTTGCAGACCTTTTGTTGTTGTTAAAGATTATTTATTTGTTATTTTTTTGCATTGGTGTTTTGCTTGCATGTATATTTGTATGAGAGTGTCAGATCTTGGAGTTACAGACAGTTGTGAGCTGCCATGTGAGTGTTGGGAATTAAGCCCTGGTCCTTCGGAAGAGCAGCCATCCATCTCTCTGGCTCCCAAGCTTGTAGCTCTTATGTGTGATGTCACAACCACTTTGAGTTCACATATGTAGTTGCCCTGTACTGTGTAGAAGACACTGTTTCCTTGTACTCTCCACTCCTTCTGACTCTTAGCGCTGCTCCTTCTCTTCCACAATGATCTCTGAGCCTTGGGAGGAAGGCATATGCTATACATGTACCAGCTAGGGCTGAGCATCCTGTAGCCATTTTAACCCTTCCTTTTCTAATATTCCCTATCAAGCCTTTATAGCACTAAATTCTATCTCCATGCTCTGGAAATACTCCAACATCTTGTCTTCTTACTAATTTCTTGACCTGTATAGTTAATCCAAATGAAACACACATATCTAAAGATTCAAATCTAACTCCAGAAATGAGAGAAAGCATGCAACACTTGTCTTTCCTTAGTTACCCTACTCAGAATGGTTGCTTCTAGAGCTATACATTTATTTGCAAGTTTCAGAATTTCAGTTTTCTTAATAGCTGTGATGTGGGATTTTCCTCTGTATGCTATGATTATCATTGATAAATAAAGGAACTGCTTTGGGCCTATAGCAAGCTATAGGGGAACAGAGCTAGGTGGGGAAAACTAAGTTGAATGCTGGGAGAATAAAGGCAGAGTCAGAGAGAAGCCATGTAGCCCCACCAGAAACAGACACCCATTATAATCTTGACAGTAAGCCACGGCCACATGGTGATACAGAGATTAATAGAAATGGGTTAAATTAAGATGTAAGAGCTATCCAATAAGATTCTAGAGCTAATGGGCTAAGCAGTGTTTTAAATAATTCAGTTTTTGTGTGGTTATTTTGGCTCTGGGCGACCCCCTCCTTGCTACACAGCTGAACAATATTCTGTTTACATATAAACAAATATACAACATTTTTGTTATCAGTCCATCAGATGAAAGGCATCTAGGTTGTTTCCAATTTCTGGCTATTGTGAATAGAGCAATAATGAATATAGACGAGCAGGGATACCTATGGTAGGATATGAAGTCCCTTTGGATATATGGCTAAGAGCCGTATAGTTGGATATTGAAGTAAATCCCAGCTTCCTGTGAAACAACCACATGGATTTCTGTAGTGACTGCACAAGTTTGTACTCCCACCAGCAATGAGTAAGTGTTCCCTTTTCTACATCCATGCCAACATTTGTTGTCTTTTTCTTTATTTGCTTGTTTGTTTAATCCTAGACATTCTGACTGAGACAAGGTAAAATCTCAAAGCAGTTTTAATTTAAGTTTTACTGCTGCTAGGTTCAGCTTCATCCCTTCCATTGCTGACCTGGATTCCCAGAGAGATGCATGCATTGGTGAATGAACTGAAGAAATCTGGGACAGGCGTAGCTGTCTTAGGCCTCACAGAAGCTTTTTTGTTATTTGGACTTTCTGGTGACAGAGTGGAGCTTTTTACGTTCCTGTGGTGAAAATCTGTTTGAAGGATGGTGTTCTAGTTTCATCTCTGCAACCATAATAAAGCACCCTTATCAAAAGCAACACAGAGGAGGAAAGGGTATTTTTTTGACTTACAATTCAAGGCTAATGTAAGGCAGCATATTAAAGCATCACACCCACGGTGAAGAACTCCTTTGTTAGTTTTCTCTCTTAATATGCAGCTTGCTTTCTCTTCTTTTCTACAGCTCAGGTCCAAGCCCACAAAATAGTGCCACACAAATCTTCCAACCCTTTTTTTATACTTTTTTACATTTTACAAACAAAATAATTCCCATGGGACAACCTGATCTAAACAATTTCTCAAATGAAGCTCTCCTCCAAAGTGGTTCTTGGGAAGAATTGTGCCTACTTTGGTTTTAAGTGGTCCATGTGAATTATTACGGTGTCATCCGAGAGCATGCTGCCCATACCTGCCCATCCAACTCAAATCCATCTACCTCAGAGAGACCAAGAAGTTGTAGGTATGATAGTTTACAGAGTGAAGCTCCCCAAAAGAAGAAAGAGAAGGCATCCTACCCACAGATGTTCTTACTGGTTGCACCTTATAGTATTCTCTCTGAGAAACCTTCCTTCTTAAATACCCATTATCACCAGGTATATGTATTATCAGGACTGAAGAAAGATTGAGAAAGTGGATGTGGAACAGAATGGGAGGCTTTGTAACTCAGTAGCAATGACAAAACAGGGGAATTTAGTATGAGACTTCACCAAAATAGCAAGACTTGGAGACAAAATGGTACTGGGTTAGTATAATGTTTTCCCCAATCCATTGGAAAGAAAGACTAGATTCCTATTAATGATCTGTGTGGAGAGCGGGTCAAGCAGATGAACCTTGTTAAGTTGGGAGAGTACTCCCAGCCCATGGCCTGGGAGTTGCTTTGCTCTGGACTCCAAATCCCAGCGTGCAAGGTCCTGATCCCCCACCCCTGGAGGGGTCAGTCCCACAGGGTGTTTAAAGGGCCTCCTGGAGGAGGGACATGTGGTTTTTCGGGTCTACATGGACTCCCTCCTGTCCTGTCTCCAGGCCGTGCACTCGGCCACCCAAGAACGTCATCTTTAATAAAACGATGGGCATTTTGATTTCGTTTGATCTGACCTAATTGGATTTCTTGTGCAGGCGAAGCTGCTCTTAACAAAGGTAGCACCAGGAGTCCCTTCTCACAGATCCAGACTGCCTCAGCTTGTAGGGACAACTGATAGGAAAAGAACTCATCAGAGAGATTGCAGCCTTAACCTCATGATTTCATGGCAAAGCACAACTCTTAATCTAAAATAAAAGCGACACTCTGTGGATAGGAACTTGGAGGCAGGGAAATAAAAGCACAAAGTGTTTAAGCTTGTGGTGTCTGTGAAAAAGATGTAAAGAAGAAAATTAGGCTGGGAGAGAACAAAGAAGGCATTCTGAGCAAACAGAATCTTATGGGAAGTGGAGAAGTCATGGCTTTGAGGCAGCGATAGAGAAAGGACAGAATGCCAGTTTGAGAGATGCCAGAAATGGTGGCAGTAGGAGATTATGTCCCACAAATGTAAAGAGAGAGAGAGAGAGAGAGAGAGAGAGAGAGAGAGAGAGAGAGAGAGAGAGAGAGAGAAGCCTCTCAGCCCCAGTTCCTGTAGTTGAGGGAGTGAAGAGAGCCTACAAGGCTTTTGCTTCTTGACCTTGGAATTGAAGTGCCAGAGAACACCGAGGGGAATAGCTGAGAGAGGGGGCATCAAGAAAGGGTAGCTTAGTATAGAAATGGAGGCAGATGCATGCTGCAGTGTGGGGATGAGCTGGCATGTGACTGGACAGGATTAATTTTCTATGGAGACATAAGAGAACAAAAACAAAAGCTTGGTAGTTTCTAAATTGAGCTCTGGAATAAAGACACATTCGTGCTGATACAGTTAGAGAAACAAAGAAGGAAGCCAAATGGCATTTGCCACTTGTGGTAGTCAGTTGTCTGTGATATTTGCTTGGCGTTTATAATAGGATTTTAATATCATGTTGCTGTTGGTCTTTAGCACGGACTAAAAGGTTAGGAGGGAGACATGACAGATGTCATTAAAAAATAACTTCAAGTTGGAAACCAAGAAAAAAAATCAAATAACAACCTAACTTCCCCCTTTTATCTTTTATTGCCAAAGCCATTCTTTTCTTCTCAAAGAAGTACATAATGTTGAGTCTGTGAGAGAAAAGTAATTTTCATTATTGTTAACAAAATTATAAATAAAGATATTTTGTAGTCAATAGGTACCAAAGGTTGTGAATCTTGCATAAGTTGTAATACAACAACCTGTTTCCTGAGTAAATTAAAGTAGATCCCAATAAAATGAAACTAAATCTTATAGTAGACATACAAATGTCTCACAGAATATCGATACATGAACAAGCATAAATTGTTCTACAATGCTATGACGCTGTTGACAATAATGACAAGGAAGTATAATTACATGAAAGAAGTTAGCAAAAAAAATTTAGAGCTTAGTGCATGGATGATATTGCTTTGTAATCATTATGCCCTTATGTAGAACCAAAAAAAAGTGTTGAAATATCAGTTACAGTGATTTCATGTGATGCTACTATACTTCATTCTCACATTTTTATTTTATATTACCTGCTGTCCTTATTTTCAAATTTATGATGTCAATTTTTGAAATTAGAATCTTACCTTGTTAATACACAAACATTATATAAAATAACTGGTTTCATTACAATAGGAATATATATTACATTAAGAGAATCTCATATGTGATGAAAAGATAATATATTCAAACTGAATGGTACATTTCAAAGTTTGCTCAACTCACTTGGTCTAGCAGACCTAAACCAAGCCTCCTCCCATCCCTCTCTAGTTGCCCAGGGAGAAGTAGATTTTTTCTTGCCCTGTATGCCCCCTCAACGCCTTTTATACTCATAATACTTCCTCAATTTCCTTTCTGTTCTTAGAACCACACCTTTTCCATAGCTCTGAAAATAATGAGTACAGTTACATTTACAGACATATAATTTCCAAGACTAGATACATGAATCCTCAGTAAATATTTGCTGAAAAAAATGAATTCGTTATGAAACATACAGAAAACCTTCATTTGGTGGTGGTTTGTCCTGAGATAAGGCTGGGTATAGATTGAATTAGAGTCATTTTGGGATACCCTTCTCACTTTGACAGAGGGCAATGACTTCATTCCATAGGCAGTAGCTCTAGAAGTTCCAGGCACAAATGTCAATACTGTGCCATACAAAGTGTAGTGTGTAGCTTGTGTTGCAGTCAATGTGGATGGAGGCACTGGGCCAGGTCCTGCTCTGGTTTGAAATGAAGCTGTGGAACACAGTCCTGAGCAGGTTTCAAGAAGGAGCTGGAAAGCAGAAGAAGGCAGACTCATGGGTGTACCAGCAGGAAGACAATGCCCTATCTCTGCCCCTGCCAACATCTTTGCTATTTAGGAAGGTATGAGCAGTTCATATTGAAAAATAACCATTTAAGTAAAACCAAAGTGAAACAAGGGACAACTGAAACAATAAACCTATTCCATTAGAACTGGGTCCCTTCTATAAGCAGAATACAGTCCAGTTTTCTTTCTAATTAGGAAGATTAGATGAGGAGAAGACAATGAGATTAGATTCTGGAATATATGACTATAGGACTTGAGGATTCAGACTGTGGCAGCTTTGTGACGTAGAACAAATCACTGTCTGGTGATGCTATGAAGCCACAAAAAAGGAATAGGCCCTGAACCACACAACACTAGACCTCTTGTTTGCATGAAGAATCCTGAGCTAGGTTTCTCAGGCACCCAGGGATGAGTGACTGGGATCTAGGCCCTGTAGTCATATGACTCACAGTGAGGCCTTTTGGTTCTTGTCTAGGAATACCATAGCTAATGAGTGACCTCTAGTTCCTCCAGACATGAAAACAAGATCGCCCTGAGAAGGGTCAAGAATTGGCATCAGAGAAACCCTGAAAAACATTTTTCTCCATAGACTTAAGCTGTTAGAAAGATATGTTGTCATGTAATTAATCAAAAAATTCTAGAACATGAAAGTTGGGTGGACATACTGAATAACTAGAAACAACATTTTCATACTCATTAAGTGTGTTTAAAGGTTGGAATGGAGCTCGAAGGGCCTGGCCTACAGAATGTAAGGATATGACTCATTAGCTATGGTATTTCTAAGGACAAGATAAAATGGTAAGCCTAAAGGATCAACAAAAACATGAGCAAAATAAATGTAAGTATTTAGCAAGAGTGGAGGAAAGCCAGCTTCAATGGGAAGGTAAATATTTTCCCATTTACAGCTCTAAGTCAAGATTCCTTTCGTGTTCTAGGATAGTTTGATTGAGGAAGAGACTTGCTCCCTATGAAAGAAAAAGACAATTATTAATGAAGTCAATCACACACAGTAATGAATGCTGTATTCGTATAACTGAATGTTATATAAGTGTGCACTTCTCAACACACTAAACTTTCGATGCTGAATGTGGATTGATACTGACATCTGGGAATCCAAAGAATACCGGGGATGCTCCATTAGGAAAGGGACATATGATAAGAGAAATTACAGTAGAAACTTAACCAATCTAGTTTTAACAGTGGTACCAGATTAGGTTAACATACTCTTGGTTACATGGATTGCAGCCATTCTTTCCCATACCCATCAGAAAGGAGGTCAGGAGGTCAGGAACAGTTTGCATCCACATGAAATAGTATACACTATACATTCATGCTTTTCTCCAAAGTTTTACTATTTTCCCTACTTCTTTAATATACAACAGTACAAAAGGATAGGGATCATCTGGATAGTCTTCAAATTTTTGGATGTTGGTTCACTACACGGAAGTCATAATATTAACTGGATCAATGAACTAACTGTAAGGGACAATTAGTGAAGAGGCCTTTGTAAAAATTCAATTCAAGAGGGTTAGAGGCGAATTCTACCAAGTTTTCTGTGAAATTATTAGCATACAGTGGTTTAGGACATGTTGAGATGGTATCTACAAAACAAAGAGCAAGTCATCATGCCTTCTATCTTCTATCACTAAAGTAGAACTGAAATTTAGATGGTTGACTTCTTAGGTATTTGAGAGTAGCCTGTTCTTCATTCTGGAAAACTGCTGTGATCTACTTACCAGTTGGTAGTCAAGGGTGCTCGCTTTGAGTAAGAACTTACTATGGCTGTTATGCAAGGAGGAACAAAAAGCCCATCAAGCCTGTGGTCCTGGGTCTCTTTCTAATTACCATCTTTTCTTCCTTTTATTTTTGAGACATCACCTCACTGTGTATACTGGGCTGGCCTGGAACTTGTTATGTAGGCCAGACCGGCCTCAAATTGAAGCTATTCCACTTGCCTCTATATTCTAAAAGAGAGCGTAGACCTGAGCGAATGCATCTAGTTGATGCTGGAGTTCTTTGGAAGAGAAAGATGTGAAGCCCTGGCAAACCCTACAGAACAGACTCCCAGTGGTCTGCTGCAAGTCTGTTTCATGTGCAGTGGAGAATCACATAACCTTTGACCAACTCACTATCAAAGTGCTCAAACTCATTGTATTGCTCCTTGCTGAGGAAATGCTTCACCACGATGGGGATGTAGTACTCCACGTTCACTCTCATCAACCAAGAGCAGTCTCATACACATGGACGCTATTAGAAGCTCATTTAATAAGCAACATGCTGAAAGAGGTATAAGATGTATAGAAATGAAATGAGGGCCAGAACATTAGCTTCTTCAGTCAGTATATGAGCATATTTAAACAACAGCCTGTACCTACCCTTATGCTGTTCCTTGACATGGTATGACTTCATATCCTGGGTAAACATATTATCACTGTAACTGATGCCTAGTAGAGTAATTGGAATCACTTTTTACTCATAAATAAGCACAGCTTCCTGGCTTTGAGGAAGGTGATGATGGCACATATATCCATACAATCAAGTTTCTGAAATCAAAAAGAGCTAGTCTTTGAAACTGGTGTAATTTGTACAAAAATAGTGTAGGGTCAATGAAATTTGGGTATAAAGTCCACTTCTGTCTCTTATTGTGTGGTGTCTAACAAATTATTCTGCGTAATACCTTGTCTATACCAATATAGAGAGGTAATACCTACCTCAAGGGACTATGATATGTTATAATATATTATATGTCTATAAAAACTATACAAATAAATATATAATATATATTGTTAAATAATATATGTAAAACTTGAAATGCAGTGCCTTAGTAAGTTAAATAAATGGTGATGGAGTGATGATGACAATTACGTAGGGAGCGCTGTCATCAGAACTTGTCAAAGGCCTCAAACTGTTAACAAGTATATTTAAAGGAAACAGAGGAAGATGGTGTGAATCTTTAAGAAAAGGAAGAAGGGTCTTGCTTTTTGACACAACAATTGAAGTGGAACAATGGAAGGAAGATGTTGGTTCAGAGGAGCCTTGTGTACTCCAAGCACTGGGGACTGCCTCTGTGCTGTGTTGCAGCGAAGTGTCAAAACAGTCTTCCAAACATCTGTCTATTCAATCCTTCATCTGAATTATGTCTATGACTGCTTTGTGCATGAATACACAATGTGTAAACTCAGTGATACTATACTGATATTTGTTACAAATATGTTATTTGTTTAAAAGTTCTAAGGAATATGGTTTTTTATTTTGTTGACATTCCGAATCTACTTCAAAGCGATGCTATTTATATTCCTAAAATGAAAATATTCAGCATTTGGGAAGCAGAAGCAGGCATATCTTTGTGAGTTTGAGGCTAGCTTGGCCTACAGAGTGAGTTTCAGAATAATTATATCTGTTTCACAGAGAAACCTTGTCTCAAAAAATTAAAATATTTATAGCAGCAAAAATATAATAATTTTACATTAAAAAATTACCAGAGTATTTATCTGTATATATCTTTCTAGGAATATTAGAAATACTTACTCAAATGATGTTGAAGAATTAGTGAAAAACTTCAAAATTAAGCTATTTGTTAAAATATAATCTTTCCAAGTACTCATTTATGAATGTTATGTTTGTGTATTGATGATATTTCATTTTAATTGTGTATATAAAAACTGGAAGGACAATTTATTTTTTCTTATATATTTAGGTGAGGAGTTTAAGATGCATTGGGTTTAATAATCAGTTTAATGCTTCTCAGAAATTGAAAATTTTGATTGAATCACTCCTGTTAAATACAAATACCATGTTTAACACTGTGAAATGCTGTCTGTTAAGGAATTTGTATTCATAATGTGCAAATGGTATACATTGTGTGCAATTATAACTTCAACGTAAAAGTGAATAAAAACAGAAGAACCAAAAAAAAAAAAAAAAAAAAAAAAACAACAGTCTTCCAAAAACATTTCAGGACAAGCCACTTCCATTTGCTTAGGCTTATTGGGAGGAAGCTTCAACACAACTTTTTAAGGATGGATCAGTTTTCAGAGTGCCTCTGACAATAGTGTAAGGATCCCAAGCCCACAGATGAAGCAGCAGATTGGCTTCCTGAGAGTGCTAGATCCAGGGGCATAGATGTCTAACTGTTTGTGGGACTTCAGAGGGAGAGAATCTAGAGGTGTAGGGAACTGTCTCCAGTAAAAATGAAGAAAGCAAAAAAAAAAATTCTTTTGTTTCTATAATTATATCTCATTTCTCTGTGTCTGTGTTTGTGTCTCTGCCTCTGCTCTGTGTTTATCTCTCTGTCTCTGTCTCACACACACATATTCCTGCTGTTTCCCCTTTTCTTTATCAGGTTATATTAAAAAATTGACTCCGTTTCATCTTTTCTATTGCTTTTAAGGATTTTATTTCATTTTTAATCATTTGTGTGGGTAGATGGGGTATTTGCACAGGTACACAGCTCCTGCAGAAGTCAGAAGAGGGCAACAAACCTTCCACAACTGGAGTTTAAGGTTGCTGTGAGCCACCCAGTGTGAGTTGAGCCCCAAACTGAGTAATGACAAAGAAACCAAATTCAAGGATACACTGTAGGGATTCACAAAGTGTAGGCTGGAGAGCTGGTTCAGTGGGTAAGGTACTTGCAGTGAGAGCATGTGGGTCTAAGGTCAGATCCCCAGGACACATAAAAGCTGAGCATGGCAGTGTCTGGATCACCAGCACTGATGCACAGAGACAGGTGGATCTGGGACCTGGCTAGTCAGGTGGTCCAGCAAAAATGGACAGCTGCACATTCAGGAAGAGACCCTCTCTCCAAAAATAAGGTGAAGAAGTGATCAGAGAAGACATCCCAGTGTCAACCTCTAGCCTCTACACAAGATACACACACACACACACACACACACACACACACACACACACACACACGAATATCTAAAAAGAAAGTAGTCCCCCGACACTTGTCCTGGGTTCCCAGAGAGGGACATGTAAGTATAGATCTTACCCTCTAGGATTGCTTAGTTGCCAATTCAGCAAACATAAATAGCTTCTTGTGAGACTTGGTGACTCACATTTTGAGTCCCAGCACTCAGAGGGCAGAGACAGGTGGTCTTTGTGAGTTTGAGGCTACCCTGGTGTATGTAGAGCATTCCAGGCAAATCAGGGTGATGTAATGAGATTTGTCTCCAAAACAAAAGGTTTTTAATACTGCTGCTCCAATCAAATGCCAGGCTGAAAGGATATTACCATATTGTGTGCCTCCTCCAGTATTCCTAAGTCTGTCTCCATGAGATGTCAATCATTGGAGTGATCCCAGTTAGATTTCACTGCACTTTTTGAGTTTCCTTTTTTTAAAAAAAAAATCTCTTTGGTTTCTTTTTTTCTCGTGCCCTCTGCACCTCCTCACATGGACATTCTCTCTTTTCTTCTCTCCTTCTCTCACTCCCCCTTGCTTATTTTCTTTCTCCCTCGCCCCTCTGCTCTGTAGATAGCCTGGTACTTAGAGTAGATTTTGAATTTTCTGAGGATAACTCCAATTTTCTGCAGTCGCTCTCACCCTGAAATGGGAGCAGAGGATTCCCTAGTAGGGGCTGAGTCCTGCAAAAGAGACTCTAGACTCTTACCCCATACTCCACTGTGTAAAGATTCATTATTTCTTTGCTACCAAATCTAGTATTCATCTGTCATCATCCACCCCACAGGACAACTGCTCTCCAGATATTGTTTATCAGTTCACCAGAGACTAGAGCACCCAGTGAGTGGCTGTGTCTGCCATCTCCTGAATCTGTTCAATGTTTTATGGAATCAAAACTATGACACTAAGTAATTGAGTTCTGTTCAATTGATGTGGGCAGAAATAACATGTGCCTCTTCAAAATTGGTCTTCTAAAAGCCTCACAGTCAATACCTTCATCCTTCCAGCAAAGACCTTATCATAGGAGCTAAGAAATGACAAGGCCACAAAAAGATGCTACCTCCAACCTCCATCACACCCTTCCTTGAAGAAAGCCACCCACTTGAGTAGTAACACTGAGGTTTTATTGTTTTATAACAAAAGAAGTGTTTATTATACTAAGTCAATAGGAAATTAGCTTTGTATGCTATATCGTTAACTTATCCTGACAGAGAAGGACACCTTTTCTATCTCATTGGTAGCAGTTTTTAAACTTAAAAAACCTATTATTTTCTTATAAAGAGAATTCAGGGACATAAACAAAGATAGAGACAATTTCTCTAACACACCTTGGGTTCTAGGTTCAAAAACAGAGCTCCACCACTTTCTTCCAGAAAAAAAAATATTTTGAAAAAAAAAATCTACTCCTTTCAAAAGGTCATAAATGGTAGTCATAACGCCTTTGAGTAAATTTAGGTTAGCTTGCTGTCTATGCTATCAATACAGGCTTTTAAAACTCACATTTTAAGCTCAGTAGTAGATTGTGGTAGGTAAACAAGGTTGCCTAATGGTTGCTCGGGCACTTCTCAGCATTTTAATATCTTCATCAGAAAATGTTGGATCCATGCCACAGTCATTGACTGTTGGGTCCGGGGGTGGGCGGGGGCGTTGCACAAAGCTGAGAACACCACCAAGTCTAATAAACCAGAAGCAAACTTTATTCCAGAAACCAGATCCCAGGAAAACTAGAAGCAAACTTAAAAATAAAAAATAAAAAAACACCACGGTGCACAGAAGCTTATCAGCTAGCTGAGACCACAACCAGAGATGGTGTTTGTTAGGCTGTGGTAAAGGGCCAGTTTCTGAACCCATTTTTTATAGTAGGGGCACCAAGCATTAGCTCTGAACAAAGGAATTTTTATGATCTTGCCCTGATCATAAAACTTAGTCCCTAAGGAGGGGAGTGAGTTCTAACGTCAATGGGTAACTAGACAGCTATCATGAAATACGTTTCAGAGGAGATTGCAGCGAAAGTCACTAATTGCAAGAAAACAGGTGTCTTCAGCAATTAGTCAGAAAGGGACTGCTAGTAATACCAGAAGGATAATAAATTAGAATTAATTGGTTCTTAGACTGGGAACTTAGAAGATAGCAGAAAGCTTTTCACACTATCTCAAGGTAAAACTCAGATACAGACTACCGTACTATACAACTTCCATTAGCAGAACTCATTAATTAGATGGTGTTTGTACTGTCCGCTATCTCTCCTGGTACCTCCAGGCAGTGTACCTCCATGCCTTCCCTTTGGATGGTACCAATTTCCCATAGCAGAGACAGTGCCTAACCCAGAGGTCACATATCTCTGTCTCCTAAAGGTTAACTCAGTTCATACCTGTCGTTTATCAAGTATGACCAGGACACTACTCTCAGTTTGCAGAGAGAAGCTTTGGCCTTTTAAATAGAACAGCCAGTTGTAAAGTGAAATGACCTAGGCTGATGGAGGCTTCTTGAGCTCTGAGAAAATAGTTCACTGTGAATGATTGATCCTTGATCTGCTGAGAAAGCTGCTGTCAGTCTGTTCTCATTCTCCTAGACTTATAACTTCATATTTCTTTATTTCTACATTCTTATTTCTGGAATCTACATTTTTATTTCCTTATTCTTAGACTCTTCGATGACTAGAAAGATGCTCACAATTTGCATTATCAAGCTCCATCACATCAGAATTCCAGTCACCTGCAGCTTCCCATCAAAATAAAACCCTAAGAATTATTCGGATTCCTTTGCCAAAATGTATGCCTATTCTATCACTACTCCACTATTATGTGAAACTATACTAGAGAACACAATATTGGGCAGTGAGAAAGTGGGAATGGGTCTGGAAGGAGTTAAGAGGGGAAGTTGAAGATGTAACATAAGACAAAACAATTGTCTTAACTCAAAACAAAAATTAACATGCTTATAACACATCTTCTTCTACTGGAGGCATTGCAACAACTCTGAAGAAATAAGAGTCTAGAAAGAAAAACTCACCTGCAGACGAAGTCAAATCTGGGAAGACATGAGAGATGGTTCCTTTACATTAATTTGGAAACTTGTTCCAGTTTCAAAGAAATGAGGGTTTTTTTAAATTATTTTTGGATTTCTCATCCCTAATAAGTAAGATAGTCTACCTTTCTCTCTGTCTCTGTCTCTCTGTCACTCTCTCTCTTATCTTCAATTATTTGAAGATAAATCACCAAAAATAGATATCTCCATTCTCTGTTAAGATTCTGAACTTCCCAGAGACTCTCAACAGACTACACTAGGACTTCTCTCCCCACATTGCAATGGTGTCCTCTCGCCAAGGCCACAACCTTATTGTTTTCTAACCTTGTTCCAGTTTATCAACACTCTGATAGTAACTTTAATGTGCGTTCTTTTCTCAACTCATTCTGTCTCTCAACAAGTTACCAGCATTTTCCCACAGTTCAGAACAGTGTGCAGAATACAAATTCAAGCCACAGCTACAATCCTTATTGTCTCCATCTCTCTGTTTTAATCTGTAAAATGGGAGTGGGTAGGAAATTAGCGTCACATTGGTGCTGTGCACGGAGAGTATGTGGAAAGGACCAGTACATTCCATTGTAGTTACTTTTGTCTGTTCCTCTGGATCTTGGCTGGGAATCACTAGACAGGCCACTCCCAATGTGTACACTGATGGTAATGAATATTCCATCACTTTTCTGTTTGTCAGTTCTATTAATTTATAAATGATACACAGAAACGTGCAGATTTATATGATGAAGAGAATTGATTTGATGTATGTATATATAGTGAAATGATAACCTCAATAGAACTAATGACCACATCCATCAAATCATATAATTACCTTTTAGAGACAGTGTTGGGGTCCATCTTCCAGCCCCAACATAAACTCTCTGGACCCGTGTAGAAACACAGGAATAAAGACACAACTCACATGGTTTTATTGGGAGGGAGATTCTCAGTGATCCCTCATGAAATCTTGAGTTCACATACTGAAAAATTCCTCTCATTTGTTCTCTAAACTGCCTTTATACCAAAGCATAAACTGAGGGGAAAATTCATTAGCATTCTGTTTCCTAGGTAACCAGGTCTCTGGTCAAGTCCAAATCTACCTATGCCTGCTGTCCTGTTTTCCTTCTCTGTATACTAGCTCTGTCATGTAGGCCTGAATTAGCATCTCAATCCCAGGCGTCTTCCAAATTACAAAGAAAAAGCAAAACAACATCCTGACTCTTTGTTAGGGTAGTGACAGCCTGTCTAGAAGGCTACATAACCACTTCAGGTGCCAACTATGGTTCGAGAGCCTGATTGATATACAATATAGAAATATGGGACTAAAAGACAGTAATATACATATAGTCTTTCAAAAAATTTCCAGAATAATATGCATTACTGCTAAGTACAGTCAAAATCCCTGTACTATACATTAGGCCTACAGAACGTATTTGCTTTAGAACGAAGTACTTCTCTTTTTTAAGCCAAAGCTCCCCATTTCTTTCACTCTTGACTCTGGCAGCCCACACCGGTGCTGTTTTGCATAAGCTAAACTTTTTGGATTCACTTGCATTTTGAAGTTTCTTGAGTTTTATTTATTTTTTGTGGTCATAGAATTATGATATGAGGCCATTTGAAAATTCAGCTCTCTAATGATAAGTGACACTGTGTACATGTTCATGTGTTTGGTGACCTTTTTTGTGACTTAGAGAAATGTATAGCAGAGTCTCTCATCCATTTGAAAACCCAGCTTGCTGGTCTGATCAACTGTGATCACGGGGAGACGGCAGGTTCAGCTGGTGTCACGTGTCATCTCATCATCCACCTCTCTTTATTGCATCTTTTCCAATCAGAGTGTCTGATTGCATGAACCCCTGCAGCCCCTCTGCACACTCAAGCCTCTAAATACAATAGCTTGCATCAGAGAAATGCGAATCAAAACAACTCTGAGATTCCAACTTACTCCTGTAAGAATGGCCAAGACCAAAAACACTGATGACAGCTTATACTGGAGAGGTTCTGGGGTAAAGGGAACACTCCTGCGTTGCTGATGGGAGTGCAAACTGGTACAGCCCCTTTGGATATCAGTATGGCAATTTCTTAGAAAATTAGGAAACAACCTTCCACGAGACCCAAAAGTGGAACTTTTGGGTATATATCCAAAGAATTCTCAGGCTTACCACAAGGACATGTGCTCAACTATGCTCATAGCAGCATTGTTTGTCATAGCCAGAACCTGGAAACAACCTAGATGCCCCTCGACCAAAGAACGGATAAGGAAAATGTGGTACATTTACACAATGGAGCACTACACAGCAGAAAAAAATAATGACATTTTGAAATTTGCAGGCAAAAGAATGGAGTTAGAAAACATCATATTGAGTAAGGTAACTCAGACCTGGAAAGAAAATTATCATATGTACTCACTCACAAGTGGTTTGTAAACACAAAGCAAAGAAAACCAGCCTACAAATCACAATCCCAGAGAACCTAGACAAAAAGAGGACCCTAAGAGAGACCTACATGGATCAAATCCATATGGGAAGTAGAAAAAGACAATATCTCCTGAGTAAATTGGGAGCATGGGGAACATGGGAGAAGGTTGAAGGGGAGGGGTGAGGATGGAGGGAGCAGAAAAAAATGCATAGCTCAATAAAGTCAATAAAAAGTACAATGACTTGCAAATTTGGGAGATTAACACTGTTAGATATATGATCTACAAATGTTTTCTCCCATCTTCTGTTTACCACCTTCCTCTTTTGGCATAACTATGTCAAGCACTATTATACTAACATAGATGGAAAGCAATTATTTTATTGTACATATCAATCCCCGTTCCCTGCTCAGCACAGATTTTTGAGACTTTGAAACCATGTACTTTGACCTTTTTCACACCCTACCTCTTGGAAAGCCTTTCTAGATTGCCCTTCACTCTTTCTGCGTCCTGAAAGGGATCATACATAGCTCTAGGAAATACTTTTAAATTTTTCAAGTGTTATTAAGCACATTTTCAAAAATCATTGAATTGTTTTATGCCATGATATTGTTGTGATTTAAAATTGGATTCTAGAGGAGAAAGCAGGACCCTAACCAGTGCGATTAATACTGAGCAGGAGACGGATACCCATGTGAAAACCCAGGGCTTTCTGCTCGAGAACCAACCCAGCGCTACAAGGCGATGTCCGCACCTGGGCTGTTGCCAAGGCTCATGTCTGGGTTCCCGACCCTGCTGCAGCATCGGTCTGTGTTGATTTCCTTGGCTCCTGTACCACTAAAGACCGAGAAGATAGGTCTGCTTGAGTTGGTCCTGTCCCACGCTGACGACAACACTAGGGAGAGTTGACACTCCCGGTTACCAGCTGCAGCACTCAGGAAAATGGGCCCTGCAGCCTGACTGGGCAGCATCATATAGAGTTGACCCTGTTGACAGGGGCACTAGTGACAGAGCCTAAAACATGAGTATGAGAGATTTAGTCCCGGCCCTCATCTTCCATAGGGTGGCATGCTCGCCAGAGAGATGCCCTCATCCCTAACCCCTGTCCCTCACCGCCTTTGCCAGATGAGAGAGCAGATCCTGAGGTCATAAGGGCAGGAGAACTGTCCATCACCCTCACCAGCTGCAGTACCCCGGAGAGTGGCCTCTTCACCTCACCTGGGCAGCACAGTAGAGCTGGCCTTGCTGGTATAGGTGTGGGAGAGCTGAGCCTGGGAGCATGAAAGCAGGAGAATCAGTCCTGCCCCTTGTTCCTTACTGCATAGGGTGAACTAGTCACAACAATGTCAGAGAGCTCACCCTGGACAGGTGAGCACAGGGCAAAACTGGCAGACTGACCAACCCTGCAACCACTCAGGCCCAGAACCAGGGCTATAAGTTGGCTCACCCCATCTGTGGTCTTTTGGAGGACATGAAGCAGCTGGTCCTACGAACCCAATGCTGCAGGATCTCCATGACATGGAGCAACAACAGGACATCCAAGAGGAATCACAATGAGGGCCAGCATCGACAGTGTAGCAGAAACCAGAGACCTCAAACCAGACCAATGGCTCTCTGCAAGTAAAGATATACGGGCTAAACTGTGCACTGTGTGACCCACTGTGTCACATTAGAGCTTCCACCATGAGATTTTTCTCCGTTTTCCTCTTTTCTCTCAAAGTTTGTTCTACTTTATTTTAGTGGGGGAGGGTGGAAGGGCAGAGGGCAGATAAGAAGGGATGGGGAAATGAATGGGATGGACATGTGAGTGGTGAAAGACATAAAAAATAACTAAAAAGTGTATTAAAAAGCTGCACTCTAACTGTATAAGTACACTGAATTATGTCAACGCCTGGCGAAACATTTGCATGCAAATCCTAAATACTGGGTTATTATCTATTTTCTGTGAGATTCACTTACCAGTGGGAATGACAGGTAGGCATTTCATTGAGCAGCTTGTACAACATATTTTACCATGTGAAAGCACAAGCGCTCCTGAGTTACCGAGGACCGTGAGCATATGAAGGGGAAAGAGCAGCTTCAGTGGGAGTTCTCTGCTGCAGTTCTACTACTTTAAAATGGCGTGGGCATGTGGGAAGGTGGAATGGTTGTGAGCTAAAGCAGTGTGTCAGAGGGGTGTCCCCAGTCTGTGAGTGAGACACCGCTGAACCATGAGGAAGGAACTGGTCCACTGAGAAAATGTTTTCCCTCTACAATGCCATTTGCTCTAGCTTTGAACTTTCTGTCGTCAAGACGAAAGGAATTCCATAATTTAAGAAAGCTGAGACTATAATTGTATGCAGATTAACACAAGTATTTTGGATATACAGGTCTTTGGACAACATACATTGTTTTCAATTTCATGGAGGGACAACATGGATAAAAGCAAAGCTTTGCTCCTATGAGTGTTCATATCCACGCGTGGGCGAGGAGGTGATTGTGTCTCCTCCAGCATTGCACAATCCCAGGTGCAGTTTTCCACATTAGAGAGCGCACACGGGCTTCTCGATTGAAGGTAGACATCCTGGGAACGGGTGAACATAAAATGGTCACAACTAGTGATTAAGAACTTTCTTACAGCTCAGACTGACACCATCCCTTCAGGTTCCTAGCCTTTGTCTCACTCTCCAGACTACAGACAGAGTCAGCAGCTCAGATTCTCAGAGGGAAAATCCTGACTCTGGCCATTAGGGGGCACCACGGCTGTTTCCTTTTGAGTTGTTCTCAGTTAACTATCTTAAATGTTCACTGCAACATGGGTTCTGTGTGGCAAATCTCCATACACATTAAGACAGTTCTGTTTGCTCTTGATCCCAAATCTGTATTCCATTCAATAGCTCATCGTTTTCTCCCCTGGTGCAGACTTAACTCTGCAAATGGTAGTGTGGTGGCATTTCAATTTTATTTTAATAAATACAGACTGCTTGAAGATCTGAGAGTAAAACAGCCCCACCAGCCAGCCTTATAGACCAGGTTTTGGTAACATACATCTTTAATCCCAGTAGCCACAGTGGCACACACTTTTTTAAAAAGAAATTCTTCCTCCATGCATGCTGACACACCAGAAGAGGGCACCAGAACTCTTTACAGGTGATTGTGACCTACCATGTGGTGGCTGGGAATTGAACTCATGACCTGTGGAAGAGCAGCCAGTCCTGTTAACCACTGAGCCATCTCTCCTGTCCCCAGCACACACTTTTAATCCCAGTGTTTTACGCCTCTAATTCCAGCCCTAGATAGGCATATGACACTGGGGGAGACAAGTCTCAGTCACACATTCTCATTCTGAGATTCCTGGAAACAGGATTGCCATTTCAGACTGAGGTTGAGGTAAAACACAGTGGTTGGCTGTTTTGCTGTTCGAATCTTCAAGTTGAACCCCAGTTTCTGACCCTGAGTTTTTATTAATCGCGCTTCACCGGCGAGATTTCTCTCCAGGAGCTGAGTATGGGTCCTCCAACATTCCATTCTTTCACGGGGTTCTCCAATCTCCTCCAGTCACTGGAGTCTCTTTCTCTCCTGTGCGCTGTGCACACAGCTGTCAGGTCCTGAGCCAGCATCTCCATCTGCTTCCACACACTCCTGCTGTCCATGGCACACGCTGGTGATTCCCAGTAACTCCAGAACTCCCTGGTGTTTTATAACACGGACACTCAGAGCACATGTCTCTAGCATGTGCTCTGGAATAAGGCTTAGACATTCTCAAGTGACATGTTTGGTGAATTTTTGTTGTCAAGGCAACACTACTGGGAAGTGGTAAGTCTTGATAAACAAGGTTTTGTGGGAGGCCCTATGCCTTTGGAGTCCTGCCTCTGATGGGATGGATACAGCAAACCCAGGCCTGTGTCTTTTAGCCTATGCTCCTTAATCACGAGAGGGCTGCTTTTTCTCTACCATGCACTCAAACCAAAGGATGCTGCCTCACCACAGATCAAAAGCAACAGAGTCAAATGGTCCAGGACTGGGGATTCAGTCCTATGAAAAAAACTGTGCTTTTGCTTTATAAGCCAATGCTCTAAGGTATTTGTTCCTGTAATGGAAGCCTGAAGGACACGCTCTTCCCTTACACCTATCAGGATTTTCAGAATAATTAAATTCTGTATTTAGACTCATTAACTGATTTTTAAAAAAAGACAGTCTCACTGTGCCCTCCACAACATGAAACCTGCGGTAGAAATCAGGCTGTCCTGGAAATCACAGACATCTGCATTCTTATGTATTGTGGACATTGCAATAAAATTGTGTAGCACTGTACCTGGACAAACTGGATTATTAAGGAATTGTGCTCATTTTGTGGTATGGGGAAACTAAACCCTGTCTTTGTAAATTGTAGCTAAGCAAAGTCTCTGCTGATGAGTTACACGGCTATCCTTGAGTATTTCTGTTGTTAGCTGTATCCATGTCAGACAAGAATTCAAGAATTCTACCAGGGAGTCTGTATGTCCCCAGCTCCAAGACTTTTCTTTAGAACTCTGTGGATGGACACTTATTTCATCATAGTGCCCGAAGGCCTAGTTTCAAAACTTTAAGGGGGGCACTGGTGACCTCTAGGGAAAATTAAAACAATTTCTGCACCAAATAGAAAGTTCTGTGCTACTGGAAATAAAAGATTTTCCATCATTTTTATGCTCTGAGACCTTTGCACAGAGATCTGTACAAATAAAATTGATCATGTGTCATTTTTTACTTGCTGGTATAAAAATCACAGCTCTCATAGTGAAGGGAATAAGACATAGTTTATTCTGCAGCCACTATGAGTGACCACATCACAGGAACACAGATTGAGTTTAACCAAACTTCCATGTTCCAATGAAGAAGCATTTTCATGGATTTCATTATAAATATGTTTACACACACACACACACACACACACACACACACACACACACACAGAGAGAGAGAGAGAGAGAGAGAGAGAGAGAGAGAGAGAGAGAGAGAGAGAGAGAGACTTGTATAATAAATAGCTTGACCAAGTCGTAAGAGGAAATAACTACATTTATGTAGTCTTCAACCCCATTGTAGATCCAAGAAGGGAAATAAGTTTACCTGAGTAATTAGGAAGTCCAATCAAACAACTTACAAAACATACGAAAAATCACAGAGACAACTGGCTACCTGGGCAATCACCCAAAGTTACATTTGCAATGCTGAAGCAAGTAACTTTGGCTAAGGCCTAGGACAATGGACAGATTATTTTCAAAGGCAAGAATTTTTTCAAAACCATCTTACCCTGTCTTGGCAAGATTTGATAGTTCTGCTTATCCATTTCTGGATACTACATATTTTGTCAGTAGTTGAGGTATGGGTAGTATCTTGCCCAAAAGCTCGTTTTGCCAAAAAGAAGACAAGCTCCAAGTGGAGTGTCTTTGGTGCTTAGTTTATGTTCTTGTACAGCCTGAAGGGCCAGTGACCATTTTGCACAGTACCTTATAACATCCTTCCCAGAATTATGAGTTCCTGGGACTACAGGAATGTTACTCTGAGTATTCCATTGCTGCAGCAGGTCATGGTCCCATAAATTTATTGCAATATCAGCTACATATGGCCTTAGCTTTCCTCTTCGACCTTCTGGCCCAATACAGTCAACCCATCTCATGCTTTTTTTTTTAACTTGACATATGGTTCCATTTCTAAGTAATTGATCATCTGCCTCTTAAAGAGGCCCTTTTGGAAGCCAAGATTCTGCAGTGATGATAATCACATCTGCTCCTGTGTCTGTCAAGCCAACAATCACAATTCTATACATATTCTCAGCTTTGGTCTCTGATCATTTATAGAGGTTTGCCAAAATATATGCTTCTTATTTCCTATTTGAAATTCTGCCTTATCCACCAAATTTGAGCCATCATTTAGAATCTTTTGGTCTTGCACAGAAGGTTCTAGAGTTTTAAATTTTCCTGGTGTGACATGTCCTTCATGGTTCCTGGGAACAACTGGGCCACTTTTGGCTTGGGGACTATGAGAGGCCCCTCAAGGAGTTTCCTGATGGTATTGGGTTGCCTTGTCTGTCTCTTATTGATCTGCATTCATTGGTCCAATGTTGTCCTTTACCACACCTCCTATATATACCTGAAGGCTGAGGTTTTCTATTCTTGCCATTCCCAGATGAAGTATTATTCCTAGAAATTCCTTGCCTGCAATCCATTTTCAGGTGTCTTAATTTACCACAATTAACGCATTTGGCAGTTTGATGTCCCCTCATTGCTTTGGAAATCACTTTTTCTACCTTAGATTCATCATTGTAGCTAAACATCTGATAATTCATCATATGCTAAATCCATTCAATCATAGGTGCAGATCTAGAACTTAAAGGCACAATTATGGTTTTGCTTTCTAAGTTTGAATTTTCATAAGTCAGTGATTCAAGAATTATTCATCTAGCTTTTGGGTCTGTTACTCCTATATGCAGAGCCTTAATTAATCTTTGCAAAAAGTCAGTATAGGTTTCTCCCTATCCCTGCCTAACCCTAGTATAAGATTCGATCATTTATCCTAGCTCTGGTATCCTATTCCAAGCAATCAAGGCTGCTTTGTGGTATAGGGACAATACTTCTTCATGGTAAAGAGCTTGGACCTGTGGATCAACATAAGCTCCTATGTGAAGAATTTAATCCTGGGAAACCTCCACACCCTTTGCTCTTCTCTGAAATAAATTCTACTCTGAAATAAATTCCGAACATCAAGGTAGGTCCATCCTCTAATACCACTGATGCTAACTGGGAGAAATCATGGGAAATAGCCCGGACATCAGAAGCTCAAGTCCTTATCATTTCTTTAATAAATGTAGGTTGCAAGCCATAAGTAATGATGGTATGCTTAATTTTCTCTAGAACACCCATTCCTACCAGCGTCCATCTACCTTCTTTGGCTCCCTTTGAGTCTTTAGAAGCTGACACTTTGTCAGAGTAAATTACTGGGTATGTCGTTAAAATCCTGGGTAAACCAGTTCTGACAGCCAGCGGTGACATTGAATCCTACCTTTGTGCCTTCTCACCCTTTTCATCAGCTCCAATAATTTCCTCAATCATTTAAAATCTCTTTTTCATTATCTCTCATAAAGCCTGAATCTCCTGACCTGCAAATGTTGCTAGTCATTTTGTTATGTTATTAATTTTCTGCTCCCCATTCTGCACCTATGTTTCCAAGGTATTAATGTTTCCTTTCAGAGATAACATCTTGTCCTTCAACTGCTCTTGTATATCATGTAAATTGCCATCCTGGAGGTATATTCTCTCTGTTACCTTATCAAAACATGCGATAACTTTAAATTCAACAGCCTGGACCCGTTCAGGTAAGTTCCTAGTACCCTTAGATATGGAGTCAATTTTGCCTATCATGGTATTAATCCTATCAATTAGTGCCATATACTTCCATAATGATGTTTTATGTAAAATAAAACTAAAACCTAATGACCAGTAAATTGAGGTACCTCCATATTCTTGGAGGCCTTGTGTGATTTCTGCCATCTTGGTAGCAAGGAGAGTGGCAAAAGTCCCATTAGAAACGAAATCTGCCATTCCATCTGACAACCAGCAGATGGCGCTGTTTCCAAGTCGGGATTAGAACCTACACAATGGTGTTACGACAGATTCCGTGGTAAAATCTGCCCTAATACTTGTTAAAACAGAAAAAACTTGGGAAAAATGAGTCACTCAAGAGGTTAGATGTAGTTAAATCAATGAAGAAAACCCAGATTCCAGGCACAGAGAACAGAAACCCAGGGAGCTTCCAGCAGCTGGCAAACAGCACTGCTTGCCCCAGGCGCCCCTTTGCAGCTCCACCCCTATGCAAAAATGCAAAAAGTCGTGACACAACTGTTGTGGAGGTTCCTGTGCTGCTTGGAAGACTGCGGCCCCAGATTCCTATGCTTTGGCCCTGGGACAAAAGGTCATTCCAGAGACTTTTCAGTGGCTGGTAACACTAACCCTGCTCCAGCTCTCATGCTGCAAACTCCCTTGTGATGGGTAATTTATAAAAAAAAAAAAAAAAATTCAGTCAAAGGCAAATCTGTCCATGCTGTGTGAGGTCTCAAACTCCAGCATGGAGGGCAAGAAGTTCAAACCCACATTTTGCCAAGTGAAGGCTGAAATGATCAGATGCTTAACAAAAAAAGGAATCTCACACTAGCTCAGAACTAAGAAAACAGAATGGTGTTTCTTAAGGGTTAGACTTACGGAGTCAGGATGTTCTTCTTGAATAATGGACGAAGATCAGATACAAAGGAAACCGAACAGCAAAAATGAGACCCAGAAGCAAGCAGAGAGAACAAGGAAGGGGCTGGACATGCTTCCGCATTCAGGTAAAAAGTCATTGAGGTCACGCCTCAGTAGGCAGGTAGGAATTAGCATTAACCATCCCACAGCAACTATTCATGAAAAATATAGAGTATAAATAACACACAGCCAGGAACTTGTAGAGATAAGTCAAATGCTTTGTATCTATGCAATTGAATATTTATCTATCTAAAAAGAAATATTTCTATATTATATATAATATACTAATCTTAAAATACATTTTAGAAAATAAAAAGTCATAATCAAAAGACTAAGTGTTTTGTGATAGTGCTTATACTGAAAATAGTATTCATGAAAACCAAAGGAAAAATATTAACTTCATTCAGCTAAAGGAAGAAAAATTTGATAATCAACACTAACCACCACACTACTTAACATTAGTAATAATTTTAGGGATGTGGTGATTTGAAAAAGAATGGCCTCAATAGGCTCCAGTATTTGAATGCTTAGTCACCAGGGAGTGGGACTATTTGAAAGCATTAGAAGAATTAGGATATGTGGCTTGGGTAGAGGAAAGGTGTCACTAGGAGTGGTCTTTGAGGTTTTGAAAAGTCCACAAGAGGCCCAATCTCTCTGCCCCCCTGCCTGCAGATCAGGATGTAGCTCTCAGCTAGTTCTCAAGCACCATAACTGTCCTCCCTGCCACCATGTTCTCTGCCATGATGACAATGGTCTAAACCTCTGAAAGTGTAAGGAGGCCCTATTTGAGTGCTTTCCTTAGTAAGAGTTGCCTTGGTCATCGTGTTTCTTCATAGCAATAAAGCAGTGGCTAAGATAGAAGCTGGTACCAAGACTGTGATGTCACTGTGAAAGGGCTAACTGTGCTGTTGTTTGAGGACTATGGAAGACTTTGGGACTTTGGAATAGAAAAGCAGTTGAACACTGGAAGTGGGGCTCAATGGACTGTGCTGATAGGGCAATGTGGGCCCAGCTCAAGAAGATTCAAAGGGAAAGATTACTAAGGTCTAGAGACTATAATTGTGATACTTTAGCAAAGATTGTAACTGTTTTCTGTGCTTGTCCAAAATTTCTGGAGGAACATTAGGAAGCATAGTTGGGTATGTTCAGTACCCAAGAAGATAAAAGTTTAGGTAATTGCCTGATACTAAATGGAATAAAAGGAGTGCTGACCTCAGAGCAAGACCCCATCCAGCTAGGCACACAACTTGTAGAAAGCAATTAAAGAAAGGCATAAGCAGTGAAGGAAACCATAATCAACAGCAATCTGATGCAAAAGTAACTGAACAATGGGGAAAGCTCCCAGTCCCATCAGGCAGCAGAACTTGTTAGCTTTAGCCAAGTGGTTCAAAGATAGGGGCTGTGGGGTCTTCCTCTGTGCTTACAGAAAGCAACTGAGGCCAGGCATGGAGGCCTCGTAGTCCCTGCATGGAGACTGGGAGGCCCCTTTTGTGAAACTGTGGAGGTGAAGCCAGAGCTGTGGGAGATCTGCCAAGGAGAGCTGCAGACTAGGTATAGAATCAGCCTAAGAGACAAGCATGTTGCAGTCAACAAAACTGAAAGAATTTGGATTTTGGAGGAGAGATTCAATATCAGTCATGGAGATGCAGAATTTGAAGCCTGTCCTGCTAATTTTTGAACTCACTTGATTCTGATATTTTCTCACTGTGCTCCCTATCCTCCCTTTAGGAATGGTGATGTATATCCTGTGCCTTTGTTTTTCCTTTTTTCTTTTTGAGGCCTGTCCTTGCACTAGCTCTTAAAAACTAGGCTGGCCTCAAACTCACAGAGATCCTCCTGTCTCTGCCTCCCGAGTGCTAGGATTAAAGGCATGTGCCACCACAGCCCGGCTTATCATGTGCCTTTGTATGTTGGAAGAGATCTGTTTTTTTATTTTTATTTTTCAGGGAATTACAGTTAAGAGATTGTCATGAGTCTCAGAAGGTAATTTGGACTTTGGACATTTAAACAGTGTTGAGACTGTAATAGACTATGGGGCTTTTGAAGTTGGTCAGAATGGATATTTGCATTGAAATATGGCTACAAGCCTATGGGAGCCATAGATTGGGTAGGTGATGGTTTGAGTAAGAATGGCTCCAATAGGCTCGTGTATTTGACTGCTTAGTCATCAGTGTTAGGTATTCATGCCAACTTGGTTAGTGGGGAAACTTTCCCTGCTGTTCCAAGAGATGACCCTGGAGACCTCTGGCCACCAGTCTCCACCCCCAGACTACTCTAGTGGCAGACCTGACCCCTCAAGGCATGTCAGTGGCTATCCCCCATAAGCCCCCTTTGAGGAGCTCCAACAGCCAGTCCACGGTCCCCCATCCTAAGGGATGCAATCACCCATTCAAGGTAGGAGAGTGACCAGGCTGTGGCCTATGGAAAAAAATCCCACCAATGCCTGAATTTGCCCCCAAAACAGGCTACATAATCTTCAGTCTCTGGTCACCTTGGAAAGCTCTGTCCCACCAAGAAAATACATACATCATACATACACACACACACACACACACACACACACACACACACACACGTATATAAACTCTGTCTTCTGCTCAGTTCTATGCTGCTTCTCATCTGAGCAGAATTGAGGCAACCATTCTCCTGTGTTTTTCCCTCCCAATAAATCTCTTGTGTGAGGTTTGCTGTGTTAGGTATGACTTTGTGGTATTCGTTTATTCCTGGATGCCAGAATAATTTCATATCTGAGCTGTAATTCAATCAATGAGTACCATTATTTAAGAAGGATTAGAAGATGTGTCCCAGTTGGAAGAAGCATGTTACTGGAAGTGGGTGTTGAGGTTTCAAGAAGCCAAGGAGAGTCCCAGTCTCCCTGCCTCTCTACCTACAGATCAGGATGTTGCACCCAGCTACTTCTCCAGCACCATGGCTGCTATGCTTGCTGCCATGCTCTCCGTCATGACGGCAATGCAATCTGAGTCTGTGAGGAAGGCTCCAGTTAAATGTTCCCCTTTCTAGTTGCCTTGCTCAGGGTTTTGCTTCAGAGCAATAGAACAGTTACCAAAACATCATATATGTGCATATAAAACAGCATATTATGGGGGGTGGGAAAGGTATTCGACAATTCACTTGTCAGAAAAGCATCAAGAGCCGAGTTAGATCTCTGGCACAAAAAAAAAAGCAAAGCCCACTGGGCATGGCAGTCCATCTGTAATGCAGGGGGCTTGGGAGACAGAGATAGGGAACTTCCATTGCTAACTGGGTTAAAGTGAGGGACCACTGTTTTAATGAAATGATGAGGAGCGCAATCAAGGAAGGCTCTTGGATGAAACTATAACATACACACATACACACACACACAAATAAATTAGAACATGATATACAGCATACACACATATATATACTCCAAAATGCATCTTATTGTATGACAAATATTTAAAACTTTTTAGAAATGAAAGTAAGGTTTTATTGCAGAATTAATAAATAATATTATAGTAAAAAACACTGAAAATAACATAATTTGAAAATTAAGCAAAACTTAGCAATTCTTTGAATGTATATACAATATCTAGGAAAGAAAAGAAATTTTGATTAGCCTTCAAGCAATTAAAATATTAAAATAATAGTTGAAAAACTTTTCAAACACAATAATGTTAATCTCCATGTCCATAGTAACGATCATATGAACTTCAGCAAAATATAAGGTAAATCTCATCTGCAAAACATTTTCAAGGATATAAATATGACCAGCTTCCTATTTTATTTTATGACACTAAATTCTGTGGCAACCTAACCAAAACTGTCAGAAAAAAACTAGTATTCTTCTTGTACATAGTTGTAAAAATTCTCAGTAAAACATTAGTAAATCATATCTATCAAAACACATTATCAACACACAAAGCGCTTGTTATCCAGTAACTCAGCTTCTCAAAGTGAGATCAGTTTGGTTTCACTATATTAACAAACTTAAGGACAAAAATAAAATGACTGTGTCACCATCCAGAAATAAAAGCAACCGGTGAAAATAAGAACTACTACTATATACATCAAAGAACTCGGGACATTAATATATGAGAGTGAAATATGTATTTGTGTTCTAACAAATGTGTTTTTGAGGTTTAGTATGATGTTGTGCATATATGCATATTTTTGTATGCACTGCCTACAAAAGCCAGAAGAGTGCATTTGGTTTTTTTGTTGGTTTTTTTGTTGTCGTTTTTTTTTTTTTTGGCACGTACTATCATTCCATTTTATTATTTTTTTTGTTATTTTGGGTTTTTTTTTAAAATTTATTATAGTGCATCTGTTCTTGATGGAGACCTAAAGAGTGCAGTGGATTCGGGGAAACTCAAGGTATTAAAACTTGTTAAGCATTTTGTGTATCCTTCCGACAGGGGCTTTAGGCCGATCAGAGCAGCCAAAGCTTTTAACCACTGAACCATCTGTCCAGCAAACGCCTGATTTTTAAGTGAAACTCTTCTGTTCTTTTGTTCATTCTATTTGACTTTTTGTCTCCAAGCTGGAGACCCGACTTCATAGAATTCTCTGGTCATTCAGTGTTTAAGTCACATTCATATAGTCCACATAAAATTTTTTAAACCAAAAAGATGTAGACAATTGCATAGACACCTAAATTTGACGTGCCGCTGGGGCCTCATGAACCGCAGCTGGCGGAAGGATTTGGAGAGAAGTCAGCTGACCCCAGCTAGCCAATTGGAGTCCTCGAGTGGGCGCACTAACTTTGAAAAGGACCTGTTGGGATCCTCAAGCGGGCTTTTGAAGTTCTCGGACTCTCGTCTCGGTTTCTGAGCCTGAGGTGCTGAAAAAGTTGGAAAATTCTCCCCACTCGCCTACTCAGGTCAGTGACAACAGAAGTTTCTTTTCATAAACTGAACCTATTTTGGGATTAATCATTGCTTTCATCGGATTTCTTAACAGTTTGGCCCTGTTCGCGCGAGGCAGCCCTGTTCTCGTGAGGCAGCTTTTCTTTGCCCTGTTTGCCTAAGGCATACGTCCCGGCTTATTTTCTCGAGGTAGCATTATTTCTCGAGGTAGCGTGAGTATGAGTTCCTGAGGTGTGAATCACATCAATTATATGATTAATTGCTTTGTATTCTCTATTTAAAATGCTTCACATCCTTTCACATTTTAGTTAAAGTCTATATTTCTGAGCTGGGTGTGGTGCCATATTGGAGGCTGAAATAAGCAGACTCCAAGTTCTGCCTCAGCCTAGATAAATGGTGAGGTCTTCTCTCAGGGAAAAAAACGACAAAATCAAATAACAAATAAAAACAAACAACAATAACAAAAACATCATTATTTGCATCAGCCTGGGTACCTGCTGTAGCCTTGTCTTAAAAAAATATACAAACAGCAAAAGAGGAAAACTTTACTTTCTTTCGGTTTGCATCACCCTGAGTACATGGTAAGGGCTTATATTAAAAAGTAAACAAAACAACAAACAAACAACCCCCCCCAAAGTAACGAACACACAATTTTTTCTTTGTATATTTGTCTTACTAGTTTTCATATACCAGGCTTTTAAAATGGTAGATGCTGATTTCCCTTCCAGTTTATTTAATATGTATTTTAAAATACTTTTGCATCTGAAAAAGAAATACCTGTTGGAGATGAGTGTGATTTCATTTCCAAGTCATTTAGAACTTTTTTTCAGTTCCCGGCTGTGTCTGGTTGGAAACTTTATGATTTACATGCCTCTGCATTCTGAATGTGAGAATTATAAGTGTTTGCCTCCATGCCTGACTTTTATCTATAAAACATTTAAAAATAATTTTACAAGTCTAAAATGTATTCTCCCAGATAACTCTGCTAAGAGACGTTTTATAAAGTTAGTTTTTACCATAAGGAAAGCAAACTCCATACAGAGGTTCTTTGATGCCCATCACCTGTACTGAAATAGATTGGTGCTGCGAGGCGCAGACATGTCTCACTGTCATTAAAAGTCTTAGGTTAGTAAACATATTAAATGCCATATTCTGTAGGTCTTTGAAGTGTATGAAGACCATCTATCTATCTATCTATCTATCTATCTATCTATCTATCTATCTATCTCAATGTAGCTCTTTATGACCTTGAAAACATACTTAACGTGACTATAAGTTTAACTATTATAGATAAGTATTAATCTGTATTTCTTAATTATATATTACATTTTTAAATGGGCTGCATAAACACAATACTCCAAATAAAAGTAGAAATGTACATACAGTATAACAATGTTAAATTTTCATCAATTGGGTATATACCCAAAGGATGCTCAATCATACCATAAGGACATGTGCTCAGATATGTTCTTGGCAACATTTTTCGTAATGGTCAGAACCAAGAAACACCCTAAATGCCCCCCAACCAAAGAATGGATAAGGAAAATGTGGTATAGTTGAGCATGGTGGTGCATGCCTTTAATCCCAGCATTGGGAAGGCAGAAGCAGGCAGATCTCTGTGAGTTCAAAGCATGCCTGTTTTACAAAGTGAGTTCCAGGACAGGCTCCAAAGCTACACAGAGAAATCCATCTTGAAAAAAAAGAAAAAGAAAAAGAAAGGAAGGAAGGAAGAAAGAAAGAAATTGTCAAATATTTGCCCAATGGAGTACTACCCAGTGGTAAAAATAATGACATCTTTAAATTTTCAGAGAAATGAGTGGATCTAGAAAAAATCATATTGAGTGAGGTAACCCAGACCCAGAAAGACAAATATAATATATACCCACTCATAAGTGACTTTTAGACATAAAGCAAAGAAAACCCAGATTACAGGCTATAACCCCAGAGAACCTATGCAACAAAGAGGACTCTAAGAAAGATATACATGGATCTACATATGAAGGAGATAAAGATAAGATCTCCTGAATAAATTTGGAGTGTGGGAGTCACAGGAGAGGGTAGAAGAGGAAAGGGGAGGAAGGAAGGGGAGCAGATAAAAAAAAAACATTACAGCTCAGTAAAAGCAATACATAAAAGAAAAGAGGAAAAAATGTATCAAAAAATCAAAATCCTTCTCAATGTAAAACATTTCAGATTAATAGTTGCTTTTGCTTTTTGGATTAAAGTAAGTTCAATAATTTACCCTTCTATCATTTCTATATCCACATCTTTTCTTTCTTTTCTTTCTTTCTTTCTTTCTTTCTTTCTTTCTTTCTTTCTTTCTTTCTTTCTTTCTTTCTTTTTTTGGTTTTTTTAGACAGGGTTCTTCTGTAGCTTTTGGAGCCTGTCCTGAAACAAGCTCTTTTAGACCAGGCTGTCCTCATACTTACAGAGATCTGCCTGCCTCTGCTTCCTGAGTGCTGGTATTAAAGGCATGTGCCACCACTGCCCACACCCCCCTTTTCTTTTTAGAACATGATCCCTGAATATAAACTTTTTTTTTTAGTTTTTTTCCTTATCATTACCAATAACAATTTGTAACCAATCTGCCATAAATGATAATAAATAAATATAATCCATCATTTTGGAATGTGGATGTTGTTCTCTAGACTACTCTGTTGATGTGGGCACTATTTTCTTTTGGGGGTCCTGGGAAAATTTATAATTATGGTCAAGTCCTGACTGGAGTATGATCTCAGACAGTAGCCTTGAAGCAGTTCTGGATGCAAAATTCTGAGGAGACTGTAACAAAGGCATTTTGAAATGCTGGATCACCTAGGCCATCTGTTTTTATTGGTGTTTGATTTCCTTCCTCTGAAAATATATATTCTTTTAAAGGCAACATACATCTCTGTATTAATGTAAGTCAACCAAAGATAATTTAATTTTGTTTTATGTTTGAGTAGGTAAAATATATTTTGCATATCTTGTAGTTCTTCTAAGTTGTTTAATGTTTGTAGTTAGCTTTTTCATGGGGTCTTCCTTGATCAAACCAGATTTTCTTTAACCTGGAATGAATGCATAGTCTCTCATTTTCTGTCAAAATATAAGCATAGCCTTTCCACAAAGTAATATAACTTTTGACTTAAATTTTGAAATCAAGATTTTTTTTTTAAAAAAAAATATAGATTGGTTGAATCTAGCAGTTTTTTTAAAAAAATAATCCAGAGCCTCTTAGAACCAAAAAATTTAAAGATAGTCCAATAATATACAGGATCCACACCCTGTGTATTTCCCATCTTTACACAGCTTATTTAATGTTTTATTACTATTTCTTTTTTAAGTACTTTCAGTATTATTTTTCTTTTTTCTCTCATGCCTAAGTAGTATATTTTTAAACTCACTGTAGCCTGTCTAGATTTTTTTTCCATCTGAATCTGTCTTTACTGCATTTTCTGTAACCTTTTCTGTCTGCATGAGCAACATCCCCAAACCTGCCATACAACATGCTGGCAGAGCTTACACTTGTAGTTTAAACCCACAGGCAACGACTAGAAGAAGCCTCTCTGTACTGCAACAAATATAAGAGAATGTAGAAACCTACCATGCTGCTTAGCTCATGGCTGTTGGTGGCTGTCTCCATGCCGCAAGCAGCTGTTGGGAGACATCCTGCACTGTGCCTGGCATGAGAATGTGAGACTAGGAAGCTGCATTTTTCTCTGTTTCTTTGCATTTAGAATCCTTTTAAAAACTTTCTCAGGCTTTGTGTGGATGTACGTGAACATTGGGCACCATTTGTAGTCGGGAGTTTTCCTGTCCTGCAACTGCTCACAAATAAACATTAAGAGGTTTAATATTAATTACAAATGCTCAGACAATTGCTCAGGCTTATTACTAACTATCTCATATTTTAAGTTAACCCATATTTCTTATGTATGTTCTGCAATGTGGCAATACCTTTATTTGCACAGTACATTTATCTCCTGCTCTCTCTGAAATGATCTGGCGCTAGCGACAACAGAACACAAGACTTAAACAAACCCACTTAGGAGTTTATTAGAAGGGGAAAGTGCACACAGGCATGAGGAAAATGTTGTTCAGAGAGAGAGAGGGATAGAAGCTGTCTCTCCAAGAGGGGGACAGAGAGAGAGAGAGAGAGAGAGAGAGAGAGAGAGAGAGAGAGAGAGAGAGAGAGAAAGAGAGAGAGGCTGCATCTCTGAGTGCAGGGGGACAGAGAGAGCAAAGATGGCATGTCTATCTTTTAATGGATGCCTAGCACATGCACACAGGGTGAAGATGTGGTTATGTCACATGCTGATGATGCGTGACCCATGCCTTGCACATGCGCACAAGGGGGTTGCGTGGCTATGTCACACACTGATGACGGGCAACCGGGAAGTGCAGCCTTATGGGTGGTTGAATAATTACATTCCACCTTTTGTTTATTATAAAAATTTGGTGGAGTTGAGAATCTTAATGAGTGTGAATGGGGCACTGTAAGGTCTCTCATGACTGCTTCACACTGACTTTGTGGGCGTCGAGGAGTTGGGTGTTTGACCATGTCCTGGGGTGGCTGATTACTGCTGTATTTTCCAGGCTCTGAGGAATTGGTTTACTGGCAGCTTGGACCTCGCAAAATGCTGGAAAGGCAAAAATTATGTTTTGAAAAAAAAATCTTAGATCCTAGAGATTAACAGAGGAGAGTCTCAAGATGGAAGGTAGAGGGTTCCCCCCCCCCAGGGGTTCCCAAGACCAGGAATGACAAGAAAAGAATTAAATGATACTTATTCTGGGCAAGTCTGGTCTGTTTAGGTGGATCCAATTGTCTCCCTGGAGCTTAATATCCAGGAAACACTGCTGCAGTCAGTGATAAAACCTGTCATGTTAAAGTTTGTTTTGTGAGTTTTTGGAGTTTGGGTCTACAAACTCGTTATTGTTTCTTACAGCCTGGGCTTTTGACAATCCTTGTAGCTCTGACTCTATGTTTAATGATGGTTCCTGTAATTATAGCTGAGTGGTTAACTGGAAATTTAAGCATGACATTGAAAGCAGATAGGAGAAAGAAGAACAGGGAAAGTATATGGAGTTTTTGGCACAAAAGAGTTGAGTAAGGAAGAGACTTTTGGTTTTTTTGGAACTGGAGAAAGGGTGGCTAATCCTGGTGTCCTCTGGAACTTAAGGGAACAGGGCCCTGTTTGAGTCACTGTGTATGAGGGGGTATCTTGAGCTGTAAAGTAAAAGGTTTAAGATGTGATAGGTGAATCCAATGAGGAAGTACCTCGAGCTTGGCACTGTGGGAGTTACAAGAATTACTTTAAAGGGGCCCTGCCATTTAGGAGAAAGGGATGAGGAGCATTGGTCTGGGGAAGAAAATAATACCTGATCCCCTATTTTAATCGGCGGTGGCCATGAATTAACACATGGTTGAGGTAATGAGTAGTCGATGAAATCTCATAATAGGGAGCATAGATGGGATAACAGTGGATAAGCAGGTGATCAGGAAGGGGAGAGGATTTAGGTAAGAGGCTGGGGATTAAAATTGGCTGCCCATATATGAGTTCAAAGGGCAAGATAAAAAGGGAGCCTTTGGAGAGAGCCCTAAGCCTTAGTAGAGCCAGAGGCAAAAGTTTTACCCAGTCAAGGTGAAGGCAAAGATGTTTTGAGATTGAGGGCTGAGAGGGATAGAGAAAAAAGAATCCTTGAGGTCTAGAACTGAGGAGTGGGAGATACCTGGAGGAATATTGGATAAAAGTATGTGAGGATTAGGCACTACAGGATGAAGAGGGACCACTGCAGAGTTAATGAGGCAGAGGTCTTGAACCAGATGAGAGGTTCCATTAGGTTTTTTAACAGCAAGTATAGGGGTGTTAAAGGGAGAAGAGGTGGGGTAAAGTAGCTTTTTTTCTTAAAAGATCAGAAATGATAGGCTTAAGTCCCTTAAGGCTCTAGAGAGACAGGGGATACTGAGCTTGGGTAATGAACTTAGTGGGATCTTGTAATTGGCTAACAATGGGGAATGGTGTTTAGCAACAGAGGGGTTTTGATTGTCCCAGACTTGGTGACCTACCTGGGAGGCTGGTAGAGGAAAAGACACATTAGAGTTGGGAGGTTGGGAGGCTCGGAGAAGGAAGAGTGGAGCTACTGGCGAGTCTGGGGTAAGGTAAATGGGAGGAGCAAAGGAAATGGAAACTCCTACCTTTGCTAAAAAATCCCTTTCCATGAGAGGTATCAGGCAGGTTGGCATGACTAAAAATGAATGAGTAAGATAAATACCCCTAAACACACAGTTTAGGTGGGGTCTGCTGAGGTAGATAAGGCTCTTCCCTTACCCCAACAATAGAGAAACTAGAAGAAGAAGGCCCCCAGAATTCCTTCAGTACCTATTATGTGGTTTCAGTGTCCATGAGAAAGGAGATGGGCTGTCCTGATACCATGATGTCTACCCATGGCTCCTCATTACAGATGACGGTTGTGGTCGTGTCAGAGGAGCCCGGGAAGCCTCACTCATCTATGGCCAGACCTAGAAGGTCAACTTGGGAATTCTCTGGGTTCAATGTCTCCATGCCACTACATGTATGAAGACAATCTACTGCCCAATGACCTTCTCTATGACACCTCGGACGAGGTCTCATGGAACTGAGCTGAGGATTAGGGCATGCTCGGGCCCAGTGACCAGTTCTACCACATTTGAAACATGGACCTGGCAGTTCTCGAGCCCCAGGGGACAAGGGAGCAGCATGGACAGCACAGATCGGGTGGTCTGTCACCTCAGCCGGTTGGGAGGCTGTGGCTAACACATGACAGTGATTGTGGGCTTTGTCATTTCTCACATGGTACACCTTAAAATTCAACTCTAAGACTTCTGTCTGCGGGGTCAAGGGGCCTTTCTCCAAATGTCTAAGCTTAGCCCTAATGTCAGAGTAGCACTGATTAAAAAAATGGGTTATGAGTAACTGTCTGCCTTCCGTAGTTTCTGGATCTAAGTTAGTATACTGTAGCAGAGCTTTCGTGAGGTATTCCAAGAATGCGGAAGGATTTTCCTTTGAATCCTGAATGATCTCTAAGAGCTTAATATAGTTGGTAAGCAAGCTGGTAAGCTTGAGGGCAGCCTTATGGAAGAGACCTGCCAGGAGGCAAGTCAAAAAACCTTTCCCTAGCTAAAATCCCACCCAGAGTATAATAATCCCAGCGTGGCTCTTGCTCTGGGACTGCCTCTGCTCCAGGAGGATGGGAGGCAAGAGTTTGGTGAATCTCACATGCATGTAGTCTGGCCTGCTCCCAAACTCGCCTGTGCTCTTCAGGAAGTAGGTTATTAGATAAGATCATATAAATGTCATGAAAGGTGAGATTGTAAGTTTGGGTAAGATATTGGAATTGTTTTATGAAAGTGGTAGAATTAGACGGATAGGAGCCCAGTAATTTTTCTATATGAGAAAGTTCTGAGAGTGAAAAAGGGACATGTACCCTAATCAATCCATCTACACCAGCCACCTTTCACAATGGGAGAACTGTAGCGGGCTTGGCTTGGTTAGGGTTAGGTTCTATAGCAGCACGCGAGTGTGTGAGAGAAGGGGTAAAGGTGGGTGCCAGAGCAGGGTGGCTGCTGTGGCCAAGCACCAGAAAGGAAGAATAATTCAGCAGGGCTGTTAGAGCAGGTGTTGGGGGGGGGAGTTGAAGAGCAAGTAGCAGGAGGTGGCAAGGCAGCAGGAGGTAAAGGAACTGCCATAGAAGCTGGGGCTGCAGGAGCTGAAAGACAGGCATAGAAGCTGGGGCTGAAGGAACTAGAGAGACAGGGGTAGAAGCTGGGGAAACGGGGTAGCTTCCTGCTGAGCTCGGAAAGGTGGAGGTTCGTTAGCTGGGTCCAGAGCAGAAGTGGGGGGGGGGTTCTTCAGGTACAGATGGCCTATCGAGGAACATGTGAGCAGGTGAACAGTTTGCAAGGACAGAGGGCTTAGACTTAGAGCTTAAATAGTAACAGGCTTGGATGTAGGGAAACTTCTTCCATTTGCCTGTGCACTGACGATAGTTTGAAAGTTCCCGTAAAATAACAGGATTAAAGGTGATTACCATCTAAATTGTAACAAGGCCATTTTTTTGAACAAAAGTGAACAAGTATGAGAATCTGCAGGTAGGGCTTTAAGGCCTCTAAAAGGCACCACGGGGCAGGGGGAGCTGGATTGATAAGTTTGAAAGGTTTGGTCCCCATGGTCAAAGCCGTGAAAACCCTCAAAACAGCAACACCACAAGACTCACACAGTAAGACATCTCTTGACTGTGGGTGGGGTGTGAATCAGCATGAACACTGTCAGGACCTGTGGCCGGCTGGGTGTCCCCTGACCTGGGGTGGGGTGCTATGGCCTGACTGGATCTGGTCAGGGTGACTCAGAAGCCAGAGAAGCCAGAGGTCACTGCGAGTGACCTTTTATGGCGAGGGAAAAAGGGGAAAAAAAAAGAAAGAAAGAAGAATCTGTTGAATGCACTGCACAGAATGTGCAGTGCTAGGTCAGTCCAAACATGATTTTAGTTGAGGGAAGCAAACTGCAGATGATTGTCAGCTAAGGGAACAACCATGGCCTTGAAGACTGTGGTTGGGGACAGTCCCCCTATCTCTAGGAACCCCAAAGGGTTTCCGAGAGCTTAACGGTCAATTCCTCAGGTTCAGAGAAATGGTTAAGCTGACCAAAATGGAAAGACTTACCAATCAAAGCTGGTGTTTTTCTGAGAGGTCGCACTAAGGCATAAGGAGGCATGGGTTGCTTTCCAGAAGGGCTCTGGTTTTGATTCCAACCCCAGGAGAGAGACCTGGGGTGGAAGAATCTCTCAAGTCACAGCACCAATGAAATGATCTGGAATGAGCGAGAAGAGAACATGAGACTCAAACAAACCCACTTAGGAGTTTATTAGAGTGCACACAGGCCTGGGAAAAATGGTGTAGAGAGAAAGAGAGAGGGAGAGAGGCTTCCTCTCTGAGCACTGGGGACAGAGAAAGAGGTGGAGGGAGAGAGGCTGCCTCTCCAAGAGGTGGACAGAGAGAGAGAGGGAGAAAGAGAGAGAGTCTGCATCTCTGAGCGTGGGGGACAGAGAGAGCAAAGATGGTGCATCCAGCTTTTAATGGCTGCCTAGTACATGCACACAGTGGGAAGACATGGCTATATCACACACTGATGATGGGCAACTCACGCCTTGCGCATGTGCAAAAGGGGTTTGTGTGGCTACATCACATGACAGGTGACCCGGAAATGCAGCCTTATGGGTAGCTGAATAATTACCCCCTCTGTGTCTGGCTGGTGACTCCAGACTCTGCCTTTCATCCTCCCAGCATTCTCAGTTTGGTTCTCTCACCTAACCTTATCTGTTTAGTTGGCCAGTCAGCTTCTTTAGTAATCAATAAGAGTAATACAAATTTACAGTGTATAGATGGATTTTTCCACAGTGCATCTCTTTAAAAAAGTTATCATACAAAATGTGCATTATGACACTTTCAGTATGTATATCATGATCCTTTGCTCCTGTTCCTTCTCAATGCTCTCTCATGTTCATTGAGCCTCTTTAAAGAGCCTCTTTAATTCTCTATAAAATATAGGGCTAGAAAATATTACCATTCTGTTGGTTGGCACTATATTGTTGTTTCTACTGCTCTGCAAAAGCTATTTATCTATCTATCTATCTATCTATCTATCTATCTATCTATCTATCTATCTATCTATCTATCTATCTATCTATTTATTTGGGGTTTTCGAGACAGGATTTCTCTGTGGCTTTGGAGCCTGTCCTGGAACTAGCTCTTGTAGACAAGGCTGGCCTCGAACTCACAAAGATCCCCCTGCCTCTGCCTCCCAAGTGCTGGGATTAATGGTGTGCACCACCACCGCCCAGCTAGAAGCTTTTTAATTTCACGAAATTTAATTTGTCAGTTTTTGCTATTATTTCCTGAGCTGTTACCAGAATGCATTTAAAGAGGCTTTACTGTGCCTATACAGTACCTATAAAGTGTTTTTCTCATAGAAATTTCAGGATGTCACATCTTACATTAGGAGCATTGATTGATTTTGAATTGATGTTTGTAAAGAGAGACAGGGATACAGGTTACTCTCTCTACATTTAGATGGTTAGTTTTGCTAAATTAGCAAAAAATAACTAAAGTGTTGTAAAAATAGTTTCCTTTTCTCCAGTGGATGTTTTAGGCACTTTTTTCGTCAATAATCAGGTAATTCTAGATATATGATCATATTTCAGGGTTTTCTATTACATTCCACTGACTTACACATCTCGTTTTGTTGCAATAGCATGCTGTTTATGTTTCTATTGCTCTATGATATAATTTGAAAGCAGCTAATATTTCCTTGCTTATTCCTGTATGTTATAGGTCTTTCCATCCTCTAATGCCTTCTTCGATTTCTTTCTTCACTGTTACTAAATTAGCTGTTTCAGGCTTTCACTTCCTCGTTAAGTCTGTTCCTTGGTATTTAATGTTTGAAGCAATTGTTCATGAAATTGTTTTCTTGATTTATTTGTCAATGTCATGGTTATTAGAATATGGAAAAGCATCAGTGTTTGCACTTATTTTGTAATACTGAATGGTTTTTTTTTTCCTTTTTGCTGCTTTTACCAAATCCTAATGTTTTCTGTTAGAGCATTTGGAGTCTTTTAATTATAGGATTATAGCAAAGATTCTTAGGAATAATTCGACATCTCCCTTTACTGTTTGTGTGTATCATTTGCCATTTTCTCTTGCTTTCCTACAATGAACTAAAACTTCATTCAGCACATTGAATAAGATTGGAGAGGGTAGATCATACTTTCTCCTGGCTGACTTGAGTAAAAATGACTTCCAGTTTTTCAATTGTGATATGATTTTGACTGTAGGTTTATTGTGTAGAGGTATTTTATAGTGAGATATGTTCCTTTTAGTCTTAGATTCTTCAGTGGTTTTTTGATAAAGGCCTGTTTTGCACTTGTAAGACCATCATGTGACCTCTGACTACAAACCTATTAATAAGTGAAACATCCTTGCATACCTAATATAAGCCAAATTGATCATGGTGTTAAAATATATTATTAAATTCAGTTTATAAAGACTTTATTAGAAAAAAGTAATACATTAATAATGTTCACCACCAAAACATTTTTAAAACTTTTACTCTGAACTAGGCTAGATATCAAGGTATATTGTCCACGAGGAGAAGTTTAGCACTTTCTGTATCTTTTAATTAGGTAGTCTCATGAGCATTTTTCAGGCCTAATAAAATATTTCCTTCATCCATGTGTTTCTAGGATTTTATTTGTTGGGAGATACGTTAATCTTATTGATTTTTATGGATCTCTAAACTTATTTATATCTTTCCTATCTAAGAAATTATCCATTTCATTTAGTTATTCTTTGAATATGAGTTTTCAAATGTTAATTAACAATTTTCAGAATTTCATTGGTGTTTCTTAGTATTGCCCCCTTTTATCTCTGTTTTTACTAATTTATATATTCATTCTCTCATTTAGTTCAACTAAGAATTTTGTCACTCTTACCTTTTGAAAAAACTGTCATTTTTTTTATTGATTATCTGTATTGTTATTTGTCTTAGTTACCGTCTCATTGTTACGAACAGATATGACCAAAGCAATTTTACAATGTATTTATTGGGGGGCTGCCTATAATTTCAAAGGGTGAGTCCATGGCCATCATGATGGGGAATGTGGCAGGTATAGTGCTAGAGTATTAGTTACAGCTCTCATCTGATCTGAAAGTTGCAAACAGAGATAAATTGGGCCTGCCATGAGTTTGTGACAACCTCCTAATAGTCCTACTAACTGGGAACCTGTATTCAAACATACGAGTTTATGAGGCCATTTACTTTTTTGAGTCAGGATTTATCTGCAGCCCTGTCTGTACTGGATCTTGCTCTGTTGTAAACCTGATAATCACAGATATACCTGTATCAGCTTGGGATAAAGGTGTACTGTTCACAGAGACAGAAGCTACAAAAACCAGTGGGTTTCAGATAGTAACTAGTGGCTGTTTAGTGTGTGTGTGTGTGCATGTGTGTGTATATATGTATATATGTATATGTATATGTGTATGTGTATATATATATATATATATATATATATATATATATATATATATATATATATAGTGAGTTCATAAAGTATCTGTGCTCCCGAAGTTCCACGTCCCAAGAGGAGTCAAGGTCGATAAAATGTCCAGAAGGTCCCAGAAGAAGGGATGGAGCTACCAAAGGGCAGCAATCCAAGAATTCCTCCTGGGTTTCTACACCAAAATGTTAGATTTAAGAATAGTAAAGGAACAAAAGACATGAAAGAGACCTAAGTCTTCTCTCAACAGTTGAGACTGTTTATTAGCACAGCAGCAGGGTCAATGACTTCCCATGGGAATGGAACTTGTGTGAAGGGGAAGGAGCTGGTTAGGGCTCTTATAGGACTGGGCAGGGGGGTTGATAAATAGAAAGTTGATAGAGCTGCAGAGGGTGCATAAGGACTCCTTCTTTTGAAACTTCTTGTTCAGGCAAAGCAGACTTTAGGCAGTTTTTCTGTCCCACAGACAATCTCAAATACACTGAGGCTTATATTAATTATAAATGCTTGCCTGATAGCTCAGGTTTAGTACTAACTACCTCTTACAAGTTAAATTGACCCATTTCTATTAGTCTACATTCTGGAATGTACCTTTTGCCTCTGTTCCATTTTATGTGTTCAACTCATTCTGCAACTGACTGTCAATTCCTCTACGTCTGTCCCTCTTCAGCTCAGCATCCTCTTAGTCTGGTTTTTCACCTAACCTCCTCCTGCCAAGCTATAGGCCACTAAGCTCTCTATTATCCAACTGTAGTAATACATATTCATAGTATACAAAAAATGTTCCACAGGATTTCCCCCCTTTTGTCTAACTAAAAGGAAGGTTTTAACTTTTATCAAAGTAAAACTATAACAAAAAGATTTCTCAAGAATTACAGTTACAAAATTCAGTCTATTTGGCAAAATTAGAGAAAATAATCTATTATGTATCGTATCTTTGTTAGGCTACAGTTTTGTACCTAATTTACCTTTTATCATAACTTAGGACAACTCTAACTATCTAGTCTTCAACTCCATCAAAGAACCCAGAAGGATGATCGTTAAGAAGGAACTTAACGATAGGGACATCAATATCACTGGACAGTTACCCTAGGTTCTTCTATGATGTTGGGGTATCGAACTATGGCCTATAGACCTGGTATATCAGACAGACATTTCTGAGAAGCAGGGAATTTTGAAGGATTTCCTGCTTTGTCTTGACAAAATTTAGGAGTCACTCACTTTCTTTTGCATCTTACTGGTCCAGTTTGGACAACAGCTGTCAGCAATTGAAGTAAAGGGATTTTCTTTGCCCACGTGGCCAACTTTTGCCATGAATAAAATAAATTCCGTATGGAGTTTCTTCAGTGCCCATCACCTTCTCTGAAGTAGGTCGGTTTTGCCAGCAGATATGTCTAAATGAGCTGCATAAACATCAACAAGTGCATACACACGCATATAACAAAACTAAATTTAAATTTGTATCAATATACAAAAATCCATACAAATATAAATACTTATATTTATACTTAGGACTAGGAATTGCTTTTTAGCATAAAAGTAGTTTTAATAAACTGTCCTTTTATCCTACCATTTCTATATCCACCTTTATCTTTTCAGAAAGAGATCTTTGAATCTAATCTTTGTCTAACTTTTTAAATGACCATTACCAATAATAACTTGTGATCAAGCCCCTTTAAGTGTTAACAAACATCTAAAACCAATGTTTGAGAATGTGGGAATACTTCTCTAGACTGTTTCCAGTTGTTTGTGGGTGCTATTATCTTTGGGGAAACCTTGAGAAAATTGGGACAATAATGAAGTACCAGCAGGAGAAGTCTGTGAGTCTGGATAATCTCAGCCAGCAGCCTTGAAGCTTCTTTGAATGAAGAATGTCAAGGAGACTGTAGCAGAGGTATTCTGAAATTCTGGATCACATGGGCCATCAGTTTTCACTGGTGTTTGGTCCCCTTGCTCTGAAAATGCATAAAGTTTTAAAGACAATGTATATATTTGCATTAACACTAGTACAGACTGTGCGATGTATATAAGTCAGTCAAATATGAGTTTTTATTATGTGTTTGAGTAGGTAAAATATCCATTACATGTCTTTTAGTTCTTTTAGGTTCATTTCTTTATGTTTGTAGTTAGGGTTTCAGAGGATCTTTCTCTTTCAGACCCGATTTTCTTTAAGCCAGAATGAGTCCACAGCCACTCATTTCCTGTGGAAATAAAAGCATAACCTCTCCTGCAATGTAATACACATTTTGACTTAAAATTTGGAAGTCAAGGCATTTTCAAAATATATAATCACACAGTCCTCACAATACAGTATGTCCTAGAAACCAAGGAATTCAAAGATGACAGAATAACATACAGGATCCAGACTCTCTGTATTTTTTACTCTTTACTTTGCTTTTGCTTTTATATTACTTTACTCCCTCTTTTAGGACTTAATTATTTTAAAACTATTTTATATACTATTTCTCTCTCTCTTCCAAGATTATGCATATTTTCAAACACACTGTGACACGTTTAGAGGCTTTTCCAACTGATCCTGCTTTACCGCATATCTATCCTTTTCTGACCACATGAGTCAAACTTCAAACTGTTAAGTGGTGTGGCTAGGACCAAAGCCTATGCCTTGGCAGCTGATTCTGCCCTGTTTTGGTCACTGAGAACCTAGCTTATGTCAGAGGTACAGGTATGAGCAGCATTTACTGTCTGAACTCTGGGAAGTTGTTGAGTCCATGCTGCCACCAAGTAGCACTGCTTGCTGCTCATAAACCTCATTCAAGTGTTCAGTAGCAGGACCTCCCAAAAGATCCATCCATGCTGGTAACACAAACCAGGAAAATGCATCTTAAAGTAGGCATGCCTCTGTTTGCCTCTAGCAAACAAGAAAACAGTGGTTACCAAGAATTTGAGTTTGACTCCATTTTGTGTGTTTAGATTCCATTTTTTTAAAGCTTTACTGGCTTTATGTGGATGTGGCCCTGAATGTTGGACGCCATTTGTAGGTGAAATTTCCCTGTCCTGCAGCCGCTCTGAAACACACTGAGTCTTATATTTTAAATGCTCATCTGATAGCTCAGGCTTATTACTTACTAGCTGTTATAACTTAAATTTACCCATTTCTATTAATCTACATACTGCCGTGTATCTTTTATGTCGGTCCCATTTTGTGTGTCTAATTCATTCTGCCTCTGGCTGGTGACTCCTTTGACTGTGTACTTCTTCATCCCAGCATCCTTTTAGTCTAGTTTTCCCATCTAACCTCCTCCTGCCCAGCTATAGGTTAGTGAGCTCTTTTTAGCCAATGAGAGTACTACATATTCATAGTGTATAAAAGGATTGTTCCACAACAGTAGGACATCTTGGGAACTGTCTCAACAAACAGTTCTCCCTGTGATATGAATTTGCTGACTGATAACAGTTGCGCGATGACATTAATACAGTTTCAGCAGGACTTTGGGTTTTCTGCCGGCAGGGAATTCTATCAGAGACTATTACTAAGTCAAAGCTCATGTAAATGTAATTCATGGATGGTTTTAACTGAGGTAAACATAATAACTTGTTAGCGTAAGTCCCATGGTTCTGTCTTTTTTTTCAAGGAACATACAGGTGTAAAGGGGTTGTGGAATCCTGCTCCATTGTTAAGAAAAACTGATGATGTAGTCAGCAATACTAGGAGGAGTGGGAGATATGAATATCCATCTAATAATCACTTTAACATCAACCATAGAGATTCAGAATTTGCCTGCTGAGTTTCAGTCTTGCTTTGCTCCAGTATTTATTCACTATGACCCTTTCCTCCTCTCTTTTGGAGTAGTAATGTATTTTTGTGTCATTAAATGTTAGAAGTATGTAATTTGTTTTTTATTTTGATTTTGCAGGTGTTACAGTTAAGAGATTACCCCGAGTCTCACAAGAAACTTTAAGCTCTGGAATTGTAAACAATCTTGAGAATGAAAGACTGTGGGGACATTTGAAGTTGGACTGAGTGCATTTTGCATTAAGATATGACTACAGACTTATGCGGGCCAGAGAGCAGGATGGAGTAGTTTGAATGAGAATGGCTCGCATAGGCTCAAGTATTTGAATGCTTGATTCCTAGTTGGTGAACTATTAAGGGACAATTAGGAATTGTGGCTTTGTTTGAGAAAGCCTTTTACTAGGGAGTGGGTTTTGACATTTTAAAAGCTAGTTCCAGGCCTAGTCTCACTTTCTCTCTTCCTCCTGCATGCAGATCAGGAAGTAAGCTCTCAGCTACTGCTTCAACACCATACTTGCCTGCCTGTCACCTTACTCCTCACTTTGATTTTCATGGACTAAGCCTCTGAAACTGTAAGCAAAACCCTAATTAAATGTTACTTTTTTATACTTTCTTTGGTCATGGTGTCTCCTCACAGCAATAGAAAAGTAACTAAGACAATGGGCTCTGTAACTTGAGGGCCTACTTGTTGGGGTTTCTGTCCTGTCCAGTTCCCACAGTCGGTAAACCCCAAAGAAAATCATTCAGAGATTCTACATGAGATATAATCTGATTGGCCCACTAGCTCATGCTTCTTTTTAGCTCTAGTAACTTATATTAATCCATTACTCTTATCTATGTTAGCCACATGGCTCAGTACCTTGTTCAGCGGGACAGTTCATATCCTGCTTCTTCTGTGGTCTGGGAAGGACTGGGAGGAATGGGCTTCATCATCCCTAGAATACTCCCGTTCTCATTGTCTCACCTCTACTTCCTGTCTGGTTTTCCCACCTAAACGTCCTGCCTGGCTATCAACCAATGAGTGTTTATTTAAAACAGTATTGACAGAATAAAGACAATTCTCCCACACCAGGGCTGAAAGCTGCATATGATTATTGATTGCTTTTCCCTGTTAGCAGCTTGCATAGTACATTGAAAATTGTAAGAACTAGTCCTTATGGATGAGACATGAGGGCTGTTTGCCGATCAATTCTTCCAAGTCCTATGCCTGAAATGTGTGGTGTCTTTCACAGTAATGTCATACCTTCAAGTCCTCATAGGCAGCTGAGCACAATGGCATTAGTGTCTATTCCTTGGGGTGTTTCTTAGATTTCCCAAACTAGATTTCAGGATTTTTAACATGCTTCCTGATTGCTTCACTTACCTATAGCTCATTGTGGCATAATGTATAATTTTATTTGGATTGTTTCATTTCTGTCATTTTCCTTATTAGTGATTTATTATTTTATTGCTTTAGGATCTGCTAAGATAGAAAATACTGACTTTACTTTTAAATAATTTTTACTTGCTCAGTGACTTACATTGGTATCTATATCACAGAATATCCCATGGACTGCTGGTAAGATATGTATCCTATAGCTATTAAATGTAATGGTCTACAGATTCTTGCTCTAGTTTGCTTTTTTTTTTGCTTCTGTGATAAACACCGTAACTAAAAGCAACTTCAGGAAGAAAGGTTTTATTTCACTTTTCCTCTTATAAATCCATGATCCAGGGAAGTCAGGGTAGGAATTCAAGATAGGAATCTGGAAGCAAAAATCACGAAGTAATTATGTTTACTGACTTCCCTCTACCCTGATTTGATTAGTTGAAAACCATACTTTTTTTCTCAACTATACTTTTAGACTATTTGTTCAACATTTTAAGCCCTTCTGCAGGTTATTTTTTTGATATGGCATTGAGGAGATATTTTCATTTGCTGTGCTTTTTCAAATTTCTTAAAATTTTGTGTTGTAACTTCTGTACCATGTTGGATGGTTATGTGACACCTTCAGGTTTATCTTTTCATAGTGTATAGCCATCTGTGGAGGCTCAGTATCAAATCCCAAAAGAAAGAAGAAAAGAAACCACTGTAGTAGCTAAACTATATATAGAAGTACACAGAAAATATTAAAGTCAGCTTCTGTGCCACAATAACTATGCAGCACATACTCACAGACGTACAGTGGATTAAGTTAAAACTCGGTTTGGGCAAAAGTAGAACTATTCATACCCAATGTTTGTTAAAAAGAGCAGATATAAGTTGGAAGGCATTTAGAGGTAGGAATTGATCTAGGAGGATATATGGGCAGTATTGGGATCAAATATTAATAGAATACATTTTATGCATTGTGAAATTTCCAAATAATTAATAAAATGTTCTAATTTCAAAGTAGAAAAAAGTAATAAGTGAATGAAGAGGACAGGAGAAGGAAATAGAGCACTGAGATCTGTGTTGGAATTTTTGTCTTAGCGCATTCACTTATCACCCAACAGTAGACCATCTGTGAGAGGGAGGAGGCTTCTGCAACCTAAGGCCTTCGTGGACCTGAAACTCAGGATTCTCAGTTTCACCAGCTCTGAACCAAAGGTAAGTGACTTCAGATGTAGGACTGCTCCCCAACCTCATGCCTGGGATCATCAGTGTCCTCACAGGGTGGCAGAGATTGCTCATTAACATGCAAATAGTATGACCTCAGAGTGGTAGGGCCTTCAGTACCCGAGTATCTGCGGCCTCTCTTTTTCAGCTCTTCCTTGCCTGTCATTCACCCAACCCATCACTGCCTTCTACAGGTGTCTCCCCATAAAGCTGATGTGGCAGCCTCTCTCTAGTTCTTATTTACCAGAGTAGGTTTGTCTTAAATAGTTGGTTGCTCTCAAGATTGTACCTGACTGGATATCCCTCAGACATTAATGAGGAAGAAATAATTTTCTTTCACATTGACTAGTGCCAATAGCAGAATCATAGTCCCCAAATTTCCCAGATTGAATTAATGCTAGTGAGAAGCTTGGGATGACCTTTGAAGCAGGGGTGTCCATCATTTTGTCAGAGACACATTACATTTGGAGGTGACTTTTCCTTATTCCTCATACCTTCACTCAGAACTGGTGCTAGAACTTTTGAGACGTGGCTACTCTTGGATGAATAGCCTTTCTGTTTCTCAGTACTTTTAAGCTGTCCTAGCCTTTCTTTTGTGATTCCTGATGTTTTACTCTTTATCCTTTTCAGTAGCCTGCGTTTTCTTACCCTGCCTTCTCTTTTGCTTGTCTGTATGACTTTGGATTTTTGAGAAAGGGTGTCGTGTAGTCCAAGGTGCATTTTGAACTCATTATGTAGTTGAGAATACCTGGAACTACTAGTCCATCTGCTTCTGCCTATTGAGTCCTGGGATTGCAGGCATATGCCTCTATAACTAGTTCTCTAACTCCTTCTGTTTACCATGTAGTATGTACATAGCTTCTATGGTTATTTTACCCAAGAATTTCATGTTTTCTTATGATTGCATGGGAATTATACATTGGTGACAAAAATATCTGTTCTAATGGCTTCCATTCTAATCTTTGCTTATTTGGGGGTAGGAGGTATGTTTACCATAGTGTTTAAGCAATAGCTTAATATATGATACCTGGTTATCAGACATGAAATCTTCACAAGATGCAGGGATGCTTGTAGTTGTTTTTTGTTTGGTTGGTTTTATTTGTACATGACTTGGTAATCAGTGAGGCATTCTCACCTGGTTTCCTCCAAGTCTGGCTGGTGGCAGAATCTCTGCCTTTCCTCTTCCCAGAATTCTCCTAGTCTGTTCCCCTCTCCTATGCTTTCTGCCTGGCTACTAACCAATAAGTGGTTCAGTAAACTAATATGAGTAACAAAGCTTTACAGTATACAAGTTCATTGTCTTACAGCATTTCCCCTTTTTCTTTTCAAAACAGTAACTCTTGAGTCTAATCTCCTTTGTTTAGCATTTTCCTGACAATTATACACAACAACTTGTAACCAACACTCTAAACAAAGACAAGCATCAATAACCCTTTTTTGAGGAGAATGTGGGCATAGTTTTCTTGGCTACTTCCTGATGATTGGTGGCGCTAATAATCTCATGGGGACATAAGAAAATTTTATTATGGTCGAGTCCTGACTGGAATATTCTGTGAGACTTGATCATCTCAGTCAGTAGCCTTGAAGCTGTTCTGGATGCAGAACTCAGAGGAAATTTCAACAGAGATGCTCTGAAATGTTGGATCATCAGGGCCATCTGTTCTCACCTATTTCATTCAGCTATTTGTCTCTTCTTATAGCAGTGACAAGATATTGTAATTACAGAAATTCTCTAGAAAGTTTTCGTTTTCTTGGTATCAGGATTCCCTTCTCAAGTGCCTTCCTTCTCTCTTCTTAGCTATTCGTGTGTATTCTTTCACATATGAACTTTACCATCAAGCTGTCTAACCCATTAAAATGTAGATATTTTTGAAATTGAATTCCATTTAAACATCAATTTAAGGAGAACTCTTTAAATGTTTTTAGTGTTGAGTTTGTCAGGGAAAAGAATAATTATGTAGCATTGCTCCAAAGCCTTTATAATGGACTCTGGAGTCTTTACCAATCATATCAGGCACATCCGCAACTGAATTGTGAACCTAAGTACTGGAATATTCACAGATATTCCTAGAAACATGGTGACCTTGTAATAGAGCGCAAACAGTAAATTCTTGAATACATTTCACTACATTAAACAGCAAATTCTTGAATACATTTTACTAACATTAAACAGAAAATCCTTGAATACATTTCACTAACATTTGTAACAGTGTGTGAAATTAGCTACTTTGTTACATGAAACCTCCCAGTCCCTTCCTTTCTAGAATGTCTTTTTCTTCACACGAAAGAAAGTTATTCACTAAAAGGAAGTACTTACCCTCTCTTGCACTTTGAGCTACAACAGAAGACCACATTTGTAAGACCCTTAGACATGTGCATGAGATTGAAATCCCAGAAGCCTCAAGAAAATGTAACACCTTTTAAATCTTAGTCATCAAGTTATTTTATCAAAAGACAATGCCATAAAGTGTACAAGATGCTGTAGCAAAGTACCATACTAGGTAGGTGATAAGCAACAGTTATTTTGTTTCTGATGGTTTTAATGTTTTTGCTTCAAATTTTTCCTTATTTTGTGCATTCATATGATGCTACATTGTCTTATAATCTATCCACTTTATCATACTGTTTTCCTTTTATCATTGCTATGTAGGCATTTTAGAGAATTTGTTGTTCCTGCAGTAGAAGAGAAATTTAGGAGCTTTCTGACTCTTTTATGTGTTACAGGATTCTTAATTCCCCTCATTTTGTTTTCTTCCATCATTAACAAATTTTCTTCAAAGTTGCTCCTATCCACATCAATTTATTGTTTCTCAGAGCCTGTGTGTTTCAAAGACTGCAGTTTTAAACCCTCCATATTGTCTGTTTGATATGCATTTGATATTCATTTTTTTCTAACACATAGTCATAATTCATATTAATGAGACTCATTGTGATATGTCCATACCAACCTCTAGGTTACATGAATTATATCTGACTGTGTTTTGTCACCCCAACCCCTGCAATCTCTCCTACACTCTAGAAGTCATTATTCCATGATCAGATTGACTAATTAATCTTTAATTTCCACAAGTTAGATAACATACAGCTTTGAGTTGAACACTTTTGAAGTCTTTGTCCCAAACTCTAATGCATTATTTTGATTTTATTGTTTCTTTTTCATCTTTAGGATTAAATCATGACTAATTTTTCTGAATTTTCTTAAGGTCAACTTTAAGTTCTTAGCCATCTTACTTCACGAGTATCTTGTAGAGTTTTGGTGTCTTCATCTGCCACAAATATAGTGATGGGAGTGAAACAAATCAAGAGCTAGAATGTCCTTCTTTTTCTCTTTAATCACAATTAATTTGATGTTTTAATATTTACTGTTGTACCACTTTGTAGATTCACCTTTTTCCTCATCATAGCTTATATACTACTGAGGGAAAATACTGAAATTCATGTAGATAACAGACAAAAATTGTTTTCTGATTACTTGCTACCCATTTTGATGCCATTTTATAAGACACATAGTGTATATACATGGGGGAGAGAGTAGTAACACACACATAAACATATACAGTTATAAACTCACAAGTCTATTTCTAATCTGTGTCTATCGTAGATGTAGCTGGTGGTGGCTATCTGATTGATTCATTCTTTAAATCATTTCTACCATGCTATCACAGGCTGCAAAGAAGACACTGTGTGTTTTCCCAGAACTTCTAAATGCTTTTTCTCCTGATGCAGGTTCACAAAAATGGATGCAAAGAACCTCAAAACTCTGTTCGATCTTGCTATACAGTGTTTGCTGAGACATGAGTCTGCAGCAATCCAAGCTCTGGAGGATATTCCAAGATGTTTTTTTGTTCCATTGTTCATTGCTGCCTTCAAAGGAGGGCATAAGAATATATTGAGTGAGATGGTGAAAGTTTGGCCCTTTTACTGTCTCCATCTTGGGACATTAACTGTCCGGGATCCTCAACATGAACTCCTGAAAGCCATGATTGAGAATCTTCCAGTATTTCCTGCAAAGAACTCTGCTTCTCGGTAAGACTATATAATAGTGGCATGGTAAGACATAGGAGGTAATACTACAGCCTGATACTCTCTTAGAATGAGTAACTAGTGAATGCTGAAGGTTAATTTGTGAGACTCGGCTAAAACTTGGTAACACATTAAAGACTGATGTCTTCAATATTCCTTAGGAAATCTGTTATTGGGGATTCTATTGATGGGTTTATGGAATGGGTGTTACTTAAGAGAAAGACAGGAGATTTAAGACTGGAGGGGATTTAAGGAGTACAAAGGATGGGGGAAGAAGGGGTTGAATTTTCATGACAAAGACTTGTTGGCAATTAGTACAAGGAGTACCAGCTATAGATAAAAGGATTTGTTCCTATATGTCATCATTGATCCTACTGGGTTTCATTATCATTTGCTTTTTCTCAGATGTTCTATCTCCTCTTACCCCTACAGGAAACCTAAACTGAGGATCCTAGATTTAAGGCAAGACATTGACTGTAGGATCACATGCCCTGAATTTGGCATCAAATCACCTTTCTGTCTCGACTCTTGTACTTATTCTGACAACTCTGTCACGAAGATGAAAGGACAGCTTTGTTTTATAGAATTAGGGTCCATGATTTGCTTACCCATGGGGCCTGTCGATTTACTAGTGGATCCTTCCCTAGGTGGCTCCTTAATGGAAAAGGAATTTTTGGTTGTGCTTGTGAGGAAAATTGTGGAGAGTTTAGGGGCTTTGCACATATGCTGTCGAGATTTACAAGTTGTTAAATTGGGTGACTGCAAACGCCCCCTGAGATTTCTTGATCTCAACTGTGTTAATCAGCTGTCAGTTGATAAGGGTTCACTGAGTGATATTACCAACATCCTGTCTCAGATGAGCCACCTAAAGAGCCGTAGACTACTTAAAGTCACTTTTAGATCTCTGAGTGGGAAAGTCTTTAAAAATTTCCTTAGTCATTTGCAAAGTATGGAAACCTTTAAAGAACTCAAATTGTCTTCATTCTGTCTCAAAAATCATCTGGACAGCGTGCTCAGGTAAGAGTTTCGGGCAGGTTTCTGGGTTTCCTGGTTAACTCTTGGGACAAAATAAAAATATTCATGGGTATTCCTAAACTCCTCAAAACCTTTTAAGCTTTCCACTTTGTCACTTTTGGGAATTTGACCCTGAAGGAGGAATTACAAAAACTAAGCAGCCAGCAATGTAAAGAGAAGTACAGAAATACAAAGGCGGAAAACCACTAGCCCTCTAGCTATGAGAAGAAAGAGGAATTGAGATGGTGGAAGACTTTTGCTATAGCATTGATGCACATAATCATAGATGCCAATGACTTACAATGACAGATCACTTTACTAATTTGTAGTCACCAAGGTATAGGCCATGAAAGTAGAGGACGACATGTAGGGACTGACCAAAGGTAATCTTCAGTTGATTGCTCTTTCTGATCTTTTTCCACTAAAAACATGAACTGAAATATACAATGGATAATATTTTAAGTATCAAGTGCATTAGTTTTTCTTGATATTTCTTAAAATCATCAGTTATAATACACTTTACATATTCTTAAGATTAAAAGAAATTTTATCTCATTGTTGAAAACCAAACTATCAGCCATGTGTGTTGGCACATGATTTTAACCTCAGTACTTGGGAAGCAAAGACAGGCAGATTCTCTGAGTTCAATGCCAGTATGATCTTTATAGTAAGTTCCAAGACAGCCAGGACTACATAACAAGTTAATGCCTAAAAAAATTTCTCAGAGTCACAAAACAATTAAGTGAAGAAAGTACAGATTAATGCATTAATACCCACTTACACCGCGTGTGAAAAGTGGTTTATTCTGGATGTAAAGGTATAGTTTTTCTCATTCAGTCCTCATTCTTCAGAAGTTTTATTGTTGTTTTCTCTCTACAGAGTTCTGCCACCTAGTCTGGATTTTTTGTATCTGTCATTCTGTGATATATCGTTCAGAGACTTCAGATTTCTAGCCCAGTGCCCTCAGGCTTCCCACTTAAATATGTTGAATCTTAGTAACAATGCAATGTATTGGGATGACTTTGAGCCCTTTCAAACTCTTCTGTTAAATTTCTCTGGTACTCTTAAGCATCTGGAGATAAATCATTGCCTTATTATTTACAACACAATGTATTGGAATGACTTTGAGCCCTTTCAAACTCTTCTGTTAAATCTCTCTGGTACTCTTAATCATCTAGAGATAAATCATTGTCTTATAAATGATTCTGCAATCTCTGTTCTTATCCCTGCCCTAATGCGTTGTACTCAACTCCATATCCTGGCCTTTGCTTCTAACCCCATCACAATGCCTATGCTTGTGAATATCATGCATAGTTTAACACCCTTGATGAAGCTAAAATATGTGATTTATCCTATCCCTCTACATTGCTATGAACGATGGCATTTTCAGGGCAGACTAGACCGACAGAGGCTTGCTGTTGAACAACTACAACTGATGGCGATTCTACAGATTGCAGGGAGGCGTGACATGAAATGGATCACTTATGAAGAGTAAATTTCACAGTCTGACACAGTTTCAATCTGATATGTAATACTTAAGTACTAAATGTTATTTCCTGAACCCATCCATGCAAAATATAAGGTTCTTACATTGAGGGATATTGCACTTAGGGAAAATAGATATGTAAACTAATTCCTATACAGAATAATTTAGAAAAAATGGAGGACTTGGAGAATCCCTGTGTATCTCTTGTCTACTATTCATATCTTTCATTTTACTGATCACAGTGATGTGCATGTATTACAGGATGATCAACTCCTAGTTTGCTATATATCTGCTCATACTGTTTGGTTCAATTGTTGGTACAGCACACAAATCAGAAAAAATGACAGCTTTTCCTGCCTATATTTGAGGATATGGGGGTTTGTTTTTTATGAGACATTGTTTCCATACCCTAAGTTACTATAGGCTGGTTTTGGTTGCTTTGGGGAAACCATCAAGATTAAGTAGTGGACAAGGAAAAGGCAAGCAGAGGCTCTGATGTTTCAATATAACCTCAAGGACACAAATATAATTGGACAATTCCTTGATGTAGGCCAACTGTAAAGTTTCCACTATTTCCCATGAACTCTTCCGTTTGGTATCTAGCCTTTGTCTCATGAATTTTTATGTGGGATTTAGGATCCTTACCATAATATTCCCCCTACTTTAGTTCTCCTATTCTACTTCCAGATCTTTCAATCCTGTACATTTCCTTAGCTGTATAGATCATTCCCTATATACATTTTGCTTCTCTTTTCCATTAGCTGAGCCCCATTTGGTATGATACATACAAGCCATGTTTGAGTACTGAGTCTAACTGACTTTATCCTCCAAAATATAACATAATTATAAATTTAGTTTGCATGTCCTAGAATTACTTACAAATGGTGTATGTAAAGTCAGTAATAATAATTACACAGGGCTAAGGAAATGCCTCAGTCGCCCAGTTGCTTACCACACAAGCACTCCTGTGCTCAGCTTCCAACCTAGTGTTTGTGTAAAAAGCTGAGCATTAAAGGGCACACTTGTAACTCCAGTGTTGAAAAGGTGGAGGAAGGAAGATCATTGGGGCTACATGGCCAGACATTCCAGCACTTACGTGCATTCTACGTTCAGTGAGAGATCTGCCCTCGGGAAATATGTGTAGAAGAAGAAAAACAGGTATTGACTTTTGACATGCATGTGTGAGCATGAGCACATGCACACATCCACATGCACACACACCCACACACACATAGTCAAGTGTGAGCACCTTCTCCAACACATGAACACATACACATAAAAATATCTTACTCATATTGTTAATTTCTTTAAATGCATACTGCATCAGAAAGCATGATAAAAATGCAAAATTAGCATTTGTTGAGATGCCAAAACAACTGCATTTCCATCACTGAGTAACAAAAAGAATAGATTATAAGTAATCATTTACACATAATGTTGTCCTATTGAAATAAGTTAGTAAATTCAATGGCTTAATTTTTTTATATTGCTTTCTTTTTTAAGTGAGGTCATTATGGGTTACAGTCTGACCACAGAAGTAAGTAATTGAATTTTGTTTTTAGAGGTGATACTGGTAAACATATTAAACTATATATAGTTTTTGGTTTTTCGAGACAGGGTTTCTCTGTGTAGCATTGATGCCTGTCCTGGAATTCACTCTGTAGGTCAGGCTGACTTCAAACTCACAGAGATTCACCTGCCTCCACATCCCAAGTTCTGGGATTAAAGGCATGCACCACCACTGCCTGGGTTCGAACTATATTCTACAGCCAAAATATATTTGTTTTTATTAATTTTCTTTTGGTGGTAACATTATATTTCTAAATTAATAAGAAAAAGCATGTTAAAACATGATGCAATTCATGTGTCATAATTCTTTTGTGATATAAAATTTCAAATTTGTACATTTTTTTCCTAATGCTTGCATCATGATATAATGCACAAAATTTCAAAAAACAACTAAAATACCAGTGTAAAGGGCGATTTACTTTTGTTGTTTACAAGTTTAAAAATGCAGAGTTTTTGACAGTTTGTATTAAATAAAATATTAAAATTAAGTTTACCTGTTTCTTTGAACTTTCTTTTTTGTGTTTTCCATATGGCTGTCACTATATATTCTCTGAATAAACTGAGATCTTGTGCTCTCAGAAGTACAGATCTTACTAATGTGTTAACAGTATCAGAATACTGGGGAAGCTGAAACTGAACCAATGTTGGCATATTTTCTCTCTTTGCTCTGTCTTTCCTTGGGTGCCATGTTTCTGTCAGAGACACTGCACCCTGGGGTAAAAACTAGACCCTACAATGAACAGAGAACTTGGAATTTATTCCTGTCATTTTGAATATGTGAATGGTATTCCTGGAAACTCCCGTGCAAACAGGTGCTCTGGGTACTTTTCTATAGATCTGAAAGGTAACCTAAGTGTACTATATTGCTTCTATATGGCTGTGATAAGAAATTCAAAAGCAACTGAGGGAGGAAAAGGTAGATTTGACTTACATGTCCCAATCTCAGCCCATCATGGGGGAAGTCAGAGTAGGCATTTGAACAGGAGCAGAGGCAGGAAAGATGGAGGAAAGCTGCTTAGTGTCTTTCTGTGGCTTGTTGGACAACATGTCTTCTACAACCCAGGACCAGTTGCCCAGGGGGCACTTCTCACCGTGGGCTGGGCTCTGTTTCATCAACCATTCATGAATCAAGAATAATTCCCACAGACTTGCTTACAGGTCAATCCGGTGGAGGCAGTTCTTCATCTATGGTCCACTTTCTCTCCATGACTCTAGTTTCTGTAAAGTTGACAAACTGGTCACTAACAGTAGACCTATGCCGACTTGACACACATACATAGCTTCTAAACTATAACGTTTCCTTTTTTATTCCCAATATCTTACGTTACTGTCACAACATAAAAGAATATGACCTTCAAAATACCAAATCCTTTAATTTTTTCAGTATATTCACAGTTCAAGGTCTCTTTAAAATTTCAAAGTTTCTTGACTGTTATTTCTTATAAAATTAAAAATAATTTATTGAAACCTAATATTTTGTGGAATGATTTCAATATATGTGTTTATATAATGAAAGCATTTTAATATTTTGTCACATTTGATATATGAAACACGTATGCATGTTTGCAGTTCAGATTCAAATTGTAGGAGTTTGTTCTATCTTTCTGTCAGGTGGGTCCAAGGGATTGAACTCAGGGTGTCAGGTGTAGCAACAGATGCCTTTACCTGCTGCTCTCCCTGGCTCCTTTAACAGGTGTTTAAGAAGTTCAAAGTACCTTCTTTTGTAAGACAGTATAGATTTATCTGGTTCCAAATTATGTGTGATACATTAACATACTTAGTTTGTATTTTAATTTCTTATAAATCATGTTTTGTAAACCTACAGCAAAGTTATTTCTCCCTTCAGTCTTTCTTTACAAAATTACCATTTGAAAGTACTGAAAATTATATTATTCCCCCAGGAGGCCTTAAGTGAACATTTCCATATGTACACTTTAGCTAGAACCAACTGAGATAAAAGCTTTGAACAATAGATTTTTCAAGCGACACTAAAATTACAAAAGGGACTGGAGAGATGGGCCAGTGGTTAAGAGCACTGGCTGCTCTCCCAGAGGACCTGGGGTTTGATCTCCAGCACCCACATGTGGGCACAACAACCACCTATTCCTCCAGTTCCAGGTGATATGACACTGTCTTCAGGCCCCTTTGGGCACTGCACACACAGACATCCGTGCAGGAAAACCAATACTAAAAAAATGGAAAGATTTAAAGTACTGACAACAATCCCTAGAAATCCAAAACTCCACATTTTGAATTAGTTTTATTGGAAACAATTTAGAATGGTATGGTATTTGAAATAATAATACAATAAAAGATTGTAGCTTTAGCTGTATTTGTGAATTTTGTTTAGGATACCTAAAGACAAATTGTGGTCCATTTGGTGAGTTAAGAAAAAGTTGATGTAATATGATAAACACTTTTAGGTATGTATTTCTGGTCCACACCACTTCCACGTGAGTCTCACAGATGCAGGTGTACTTCAAGTGAAATTCTGGTACATGTGGATGTAGGTAAGACTTGATGGCACAACTACACATTAAGGTCATATGTTTCCCCCACATCCAATTCCAGATGTATCTTCATGTTTCACTTGTCCTAGATGAATTTCTCTCATGTTCGTGAACATGGCTGTGATCTGAACTCTGAAGTCACTGCTGTTTGCCAACCATATAGCTTGACACACCTGACCTAGAAGAGAGGCCCTTAGGAATGACCTCCCCCATGCAGGGAAGCCTCAACTCTATGGCCTCAAAAGCTCAATTTCTTGTCACCTCACAACTACTCTTTCACATCCCAATCAAATCTCTTCATCCAAGGAAAATTGCATCACAAACTTAGAGGCCCACAAATGTCAATGTCTAGTGCGTTGGGGTCCCTGGGTAAGGGTCTCGTGCAAATCAAGACACCGGATGCAGAGTATAAACAACTGCATCACAAGCTTTAGTTTGTATGACTTTTTATACAGACTAAAATGCATTACCTCAACTCTGAACCCCCCTTTTACTCATGTACATGATCATGAGAAACTCTTACTTCACATTGAAAGAAACAATGTCTCAGTAAATAACAGTAATTAAAAAGAAAAGAAGTACATAGAAACAAGGCAAAAAGAATACAGAAGCAAAGCACTTGTTTATATCTGATAGAGTGTGAAGAACTGAGCTCAAAGGCCACTTTTGAGCTCCAGGGTACAGATTCTGACAGAAGGTTTGGGAAATGGGCAAAGAAAGTATGCTTTCATGTATGCTTGGTTTGCCAAGCAACCATTTCCCAACTTCATCTCATCTGTCCCAGGAGGAGCCTGCACTCTAAGTCAGTGCTGTGTCTCCACACACAAAGCTCAGAATCATAGAACAGTGTCCCACTGCAATGGCCCCTTCGCCATTGCCAAGCTGCCCCTTAGCATCAAATAATTCCGGTATAAAATTCTCCTCTGATTTTTTCTAGGCTTTTTAATTTGACATTTCCAGTAATATTTATTATACAATATATCACAGTGCCCTGCAATTTCCCTTTAAGCATGTGCACAGTTCCTGGGACTTGGTATCATGTCTTTCACCAAGATCTTTGTTTCAATACCTATTGTTCACACACTGGCATCATTCCTCCGTGCTTCAGTAGTTTCTAGTTAATTAATTTGTTCTCCAAATAGTCTCCGAAATTAAACTGCTCAGAGGAGCTGCCTCAGTGGTTAAGAGCACTTGCCACTCCTCACAGAGGATCTGGATTTCGTTCCCAGCACCAATGTAGGTTGGTTCACAAATGCCTGTAAACTCCAAGCTAGGTAATCTGACACCCTGTTCCCAGAGTTGTGTGCAATTTAACTTGCATATTCAAATGTACACAGACATACACACACACACATACACACATATGTATATATATATACATATATATATATACACATATATGTTTGTATGTATGTACAAAGTAATTTTAAAAGTTAGGTAGCCAAGATAAAATTTTAAGATATTTTCATATAATCATGTAAAAGGTGATTATTCGTGGAGAATTTTTTACTTTATTTCTATTTTTATACTAGGATTTATAATTCCCTAGGATAAAGCTTTATTAGTTGACATTTGGAAATCTTGTAATTTTCCATCTGTTTTGCAAAGCTTATAAAATGTCACCTTTTAACTCAACTCCTACAGGAGAATCCAGCAAACAATATTAAATAAAAATGATATAACTGCCCAACTGAAGTCTGTAGTGGCCCTGTTTTCCAAAAGAACAGAAGGTTCCCTTCACCCTGAGCTCAGCATACAAGGAAGGCCCTCTGTTTGACCTTGGTACGGTAGGTCATCTTGAAGTGCATAAGCTGCAGTGCTTTTTCCAACTTTTCTCTCCATGAACACAGCTCTCGGCTCAGCTCATGAGAACTTACACACTACGTTATAGAAGGAGGTTTTGACTGACTGTACAGTTGCCAACAGTGCGTCATCAGATCTTGGATTTGAATGTGCTATGGCTTTTGTCTTTGATACCTCCACATTTCTTGTTTATTCCCTTTGTTGTTATTTTGACATTTTAATTAGTATTATGCTACGGACCGACTCAAGTGAGCCACTCAAACCGTGAGGGAACAGGACGAAGAACAGGAGTAATCAGGATATGGCGGAGGAATGACAGGCAGTCACTCTCAATGTATTTTGAAAATGCTGCTGCGTTTTACTATTTTCAGTGCAGGATTATATATTTTTTACAATCAAAGAACTTGGCAAAGGCATACATCATCAAATCATAAAACAGAAAAGAACAGCATAAAACATTTTACAAAAAGAATCTTTGAAGATGCTTTGACTTGGGCACAAGGACTTCTGCTCTCTCATATTTTGTAAAATAAGCTCTTTTTTCTTGCCTTCAGAGGGACTATTGCCCTTGAATTGAATTAGACCATCTTTATCAGCTTGCAGGTGGCTGGTTGGTTTGAGCTAAGTGACCTTGTGTGCCTGGGTGAGAAAGAAAAAGGCTACTATCTCCCTGGAAAAGCTTTCTGCTAGGAAATTTCTGATATGTAGTCTTGAATCTCTCTGAAGTTTACTCTATATCACTAACCTCAACTCTCCTCCCTTCTCAATTCTCAGGCTTAGATATTGTCAGCTTAGGTTAGGTCTTTTTCTTCCCACAAGAAAGGTTTCATAGGCCTTCTATTTACAACTGTACATATTTCTCAGACAAATGCCTAAGGCTTCTAAGGTTTTTCCTAGTAAAATTAACTCCTTTTGTTCCACATCATCAAGGAATTGTCCTAATGATGACCCTGACAATTCCCAGAACTGGCTACTTCTTTTAAGGCTTTAATTAATAGTGGAGCAGAATTCAAAAATGTCCTCAGCAGTCTTGTTTGTATCCGCAACTGCCTGGAATAGTCTGATCTGTTAGCAATATGCAAGGATCACAAAGAACACAAAGACAAAGAAAAGGACACACATAGGGCTTCCAAGGACAGCCAGGTCGAGTCAGTACAAATGGCGACTCAGGTGGCATTACACCACAACTGATTGCCAAGGGACAGCCTGGGACACATCTCCGTGGAGCGCGGATCTCAATCCTCCAGTGCTAAGGACCGGCTCAGGGGAGCCATTCAGACCATGAGGGAATCAGGGCAAAGGACGGAAGATTTCAGGATACGACGGAGGAATTTGACAGAAAGACTACTCTCAATGTATTTTGAAAATGCTGCTGTACTTTACTTATTCAGTGCGAGGTTTTTATATTATTACAAACAAAGAACTTGGCAAAGGCATACATCATCAGATTCATAAAATAGAAAAGAACGGCATAAAACAGTTTTACAAAGAGAATCTTTAAAGATGCTTTGGCATGAGTACAAGGACTTTTGCTTCCTTACATTTGTAAAGTTACCCCTTCTTTTTTCTTGTTATTAGAGAGACCATTGTTCTTGAGCTAGCCCACCTTTATCAGCTTGTACCAGGTGGCTGGCTGGGCTCAGCTAAGTGACCTTGTGTGTCTGGGTGAGAAAGAAAAAGGCTACTATCTTCCTGGAAAAACTTTCTGCTAGGAAACTTTAAAGACATGATTTTAAACTTGTCTGAGACTCACTTTGTACCGTTAATCTCAACTCCTTTCCCTTCCCGACTCTCAGGGTCAGATGTTGTAATTAGCCTAGGTTTTCTGACCATAAGGAAGGTTATATAGGCCTCCTGTTAAGTTGCACATAAATGCCTAATGCTGTTTTGCTGTAGAAGGCTTCTAAGGTTTTTTTCTGCTAAGATTAACTCCTTTTATTCCACATCCTCAAGGAATTGTCCTAATGATGATTCTGGCAATTCCCAGAACTGGCTACTTTTTTAAGGCTTTAATTAATAGTGGAGCAGAATTCAAAAATGTCCTCAGCAGTCTTGTTTATATCCACAACTGCCTGGAATAGTTTGATCTGAGCAGATAGGAAGTAGAATCAGGCAGATCTTTGTGAGTTCAAGACTCCCATGGTTTATGTATTGCGTTCCAGGAGAGTCAGTGAGGCCTCCCCCCAAATTTTTTATTATCACTACTCCAGTCAAAAGCCAAGGTGAGGGGCTTTTCCCATATTTGTGCCTACCCCATTATCCTTGTCTCTGTGGGTCATTACAATTGCTGTTGGGGTTAATGGTGTGTTTTGACTGTTTTTATTTCTGCTTCCTCTTTTATCTGCCCGTTTCTCTTCTCCCATCTGCATTTCCAGATATCATGGATCTGCTCTCACACATGCTCTCGCTTTCTCTGTGGCTGTCTCTCTGTTTCTTTCTATCCGTCTCTGTCTCTCTCTGTCACTCTCTCCCATCCTTTTGAATAAAACACCAAGAATAAACATCTATGTTCTCTGTTAAGATTCTGAACTTCCCAGAGACTCTCAACAGACTACACTAGGACTTCTCTCCCCACATTTCAATGGTGTCCTCTCGCCAAGGCCACAACCTTATTTTTGTCTAACCTTGTTCCAGTTTACCAACACTCTGATAGTTACTTTAATGTGCATTCTTTTCTCAACTCATTCTGTCACTCCACAAGTAACCAGCATTTTCTCACAGTTCACAACAGTGTACTGGATACAAATTCACGCCAAGAGTACAATTTTTGTTGTCTTCATCTCTCAATTTTAATCTGTAAAATAGGAGTGGGTAGGAAATTAGCCTCAAATTGGTGCTGTGCACGGAGAGTATGTGGAAAGGACCAGTACATTCCATTGTAGTTACTTTTGTCTGTTTCTCTGGATCTTGGTAGGGAATCACTAGACAGGCCACTCCCAATGTGTACATTGATGATAATGAATATTCCATCACTTTTCTACTTGTCAGTTTTATTAATTTATAAATGATACACAGAAATATATAGGTTTATATGACATAGAGAATTGATTTGATGTATGTATATATAGTGAAATGATTACTTCAACAGAACTAATGACCACATTCATCAAATCATATAGTTACCTTTTTGAGTCTGGAATACACATTTAATCTCTTTAAAAATTTCTAGTGTAATATGCATTACTGCTATGTACGTTTACAATCCCTGTCCGGGTCAGTGGTCCCAACATAGAAACTATTTTTCCCTAACTAAACAGGTACGGAGGTGGGGGAAATCATGAGACACAGTTCACACAGCAATATCGGAAGGGTATCTCAGGCTTGATCCATTCCTTAAGATCTCCGGCATTTATTATTCAAACACTTTTTTTATCCCCCATGTAAATCGAGGTACAAACTCATTAATATTCCCTTTCTGGGGTACAAGGGACTACAGAAACACCTGCAACTTAAGTCACCTGCTTGGACTCCACAACTCTCCCCAGGCAAACTACATTTTAACAAAAGAGAAGGAGCCATACATCCTGGTCTTTGTTAGGTGGTTAGAATATCTGGCAGGTTTGAAGCTGCCTTGGAAATTAACCATGGCCAGAGAGCCTGGCTACAGATATCTTGGATGAAATATGGGCCTACAAATCCCTGTACTATACATTAGGCCTACAGAACGTATTTGTTTTAGAAGCAAGTACTTCTCTCCTTTAAGCAAAAGCTCCCCATTTCTTTCACTCTTGACTCTGGCAGCCCACACCTGTGCTGTTTGCATAAGCTAAACTTTTTACATTCCCTTGCATTTGGGAGTTTCTTGAATTTTAATTGATTTTTGTGGTCATAGAATTATGATATGAGGCCATTTGAAAATTCAACTCTCTAATGATAAGTGAAACTGTGTACATGTTCATGTGTTTGGTGACCTTTTTTGTGACTTAGAGAAATGTGTAGCAGAGTCTCTCATCCATTTGAAAACCCAGCTTGCTGGTCTGATCAACTACGGTCATGGGGAGACGGCAGGTTCAGCTGGTGTCACGTGTCATCTCATCATCCACCTCTCTTTATTGCATCTTTTCCAATCAGAGAGACTGCATGAACCCCTGCAGTCCCTCTGCACACTCAAGCCTCTAAATACAATGGCTTCCATCAGAAAAATGCAAATCAACACAACCCTGAGATTTCAACTTACTCCTGTAAGAATGGCCAAGACCAAAAACACTGATGACAACTTATACTGGAGAGGTTCTGGGGTAAAGGGAACACTCCTGCATTGTTGGTGGGAGTGCAAACTGGTACAGCCCCTTTGGATATCAGTATGGTGATTTCTTAGAATATTAGGAAACAACCTTCCACAAGACCCCAAAATTCCATTTGGGTATATACCCAAAGAAAACTCAAGAATACAACAAGGACATGTGCCCAACTATGTTCATAGCAGCATTGCTTGTCATAGCCAGAACCTGGAAACAACCTAAATGCCCCTCCACCTTAAAATGGATAAGGAAAATGTGGTACATTTACATAATGGAGTACTACATAGCAAAAAAAAATAATTATGACATCTTGAAATTTGCAGGCAAATGTACGGCCCTAGAAAACATCATATTCAGTAAGAAAAAAATAATCATTTGTACTCACTCATAAGTTTTTTTAAACATAAAGCAAAGAAAACCAGCCTACAAATCACAATCCCAGAGAACCTAGAAAACAATGAAGACCCTAAGAGAGACATACATGAATCTAATCTACATGTGAAGTAGAAAAAGACAAGATCTCCTGAGTAAATTGAGAGCATGGGGACCTTGGGAGAGGATAGAAAGGGAGGGGAAAGGATAGAAAGGGAGCAGAGAAAAGTGTATAGCTCAATAAAATCAATTAAAAATACAATTCCTTGTGCATTCTGGAGATTAAAACTGTTAGATATATGTTCTACAAATGTTTTCTCCCATCTTCTGTTTACCTATTTACTCTCTTGGCATTGTTATGTGAAGCACTAATATACTAACACAGATGGAGAGCAACATGTGATTTGGTATACCCTAGAAGACATTACCAATCTCCATGTATAACTCACACTTGTGAAATAAAATTTATGTGGATGAGGGAAGCTATTCTTTTCATATACAAGTAAAACTTTTCTGCTATTTTGAGGAGATTTTAATTAATTAGATATGAGTTGTAATCACTCCCTATTTTTACAGTGTTTGTCTGGATCTATATCAGAGTGATCTTTTGCTTATAAAATAAATGAGAAATTAAAAGGAAGTTTTACACTGGGCAGTGATGTTGCATGCTTTTAATCTCAGTACTTAGGAGGCAGAGCCAGGGAAATCTCTGATTTTGGGGCCAGCCTCAACTATAAAGTGAGTTTGAGGACGTCCAAAGCTACACAGAGAAGCCCTGCCACAAAAAAAAAGAAGCAGCATTGGTCCTCATCAATATTTTAGAGGATCTTAAGGAGGATCTTCAAACAGACTAATGCATCTTTCATTTACGTCCTGCTCCTGTTAGACTCAGAGCCTCACTAGTCTAGGTAAGGTATCAAAATTCTGCACCAATGTAGCCCATCTGGGGAAGGATGGGAGACTGAAGACACACCTGCCTTCCAGATGGGGAAAATGGCATTTTGATATTCTCATGGCAATGGTATTAAACAACATTTGTAAGGAAATGAACTACCCAAGAAGGAAGAGAATTTGCTAGCCCTAAAACAGGAAACAAAAAGCATCGGTTAGGTTAAGCAGCAACAACTACGTCGGGCTGAATGGCCTGGGAAAAGTTGGACAAACTGGTGAATGAAAGAAGCAGTGACGACTATCATGCGTGTTTGAGGCAGTCCTAAAGCTGTGAGAATTGTGCAAAATCTGCAATGGAAAGCCTGTCAACGGATGACAGAAATCTCTGTTCTGAATGGGGAAGCAGAAGGGTGGAGGGAGGAAAGGCAGTGGGAAGAAAGGAAATGGAACTGGGGCAAGGATGAATCTCCTTACCAAGAGATGATGGCATCTGAGGAGAGGCTGTGGAAAGTGCTCCATTTCTGAAGCTTGAGTGAGTCTGAAAACAATGTGGAAGAGTTAGGAAACACTTGAACCATAAAGCTGTGAGTGTATCCTTCCCTTGTTTCCCCTAGATCTCATGAAACACCTGGAATGATAGCACTGGTTGTGAACTTAAATTTAATTTTAGTGGGCAAAAAGGAAACTCTGAATTTAAATTAATCCCTCCATGGCTCAGGTAGGCAGTCGGTGACTGAGATCCTGATGTGGTGATGTCTAGGTACTGACAGTTCTGAGGAGCCCTGTGCTTGGGAATGTGGAATGGGTTGAATGACCCAGAAAAAGATACTGCCAGCATGCTTTCCAGTCTGCGAACAGCCATTAGGCAAACTCTGTTTTGCATCTCCACTGTGATCTGTTGCAGAATACTACAAACAAGTTCTTAGACTAATCCGTGTTCCCATTTGGGGGTCTCTAATTGGGTTACCTCATGGGGACCACCTCTATGTGAGTTTCCTGAAAAGCATGATGTCAAAGAGCCCCTATCGTGGACCCAAGAAGGAATCCTTGTGTCCAAAACACTGACTTCAACACATCGAAAGGCATAACTTTGTACATGTGCACATGTCTGTGTTCTTCTTAGAAACCAATAAGAAATGGGTTTTTAATATCTCACTTAACCAAAGGCTCACCAAGCTAATGCTATATCTACACATTTTGAAAAGATTTATTTTCATATGTGTCTGTGTGTGAGTGACAGCTTGTGTGTTATGTGCACCAAGTACATTCAGGCGACCACAGTATCCACAGGAGGAAATCAGATCCCCTGGAACTAGAATTACAGGAAGTTGGGAGCTGCCTGGTGTAGTTCCTGAGAACCGGACCTTTGTCTTCTGTACAAGCAGCAAATATTTTAATCACTGGGCCATTTGTTCTGAACCCATGTCCCATTTTAAAGATCAGCCAACATCACACCCTGTTTACAGACAGTAGCAAGTTGCCTTAAGATGCCCTCAAGTGAGGTCTGTGAGGAGGGTATCCTGAGATACAGTTCTTAAATTACCTCCCAAAGCTGATGTCACACTGGCTGAACTGAGGGAAGCTTCCCTCCCTAGCCTTGCTCAGAGAACAGCCTCTGCATCTGAAGACTGGATTCAAGGTTCTAGGAAGGCTCATTCCGCACTCTCCTGGTGTTGTGGTCTGCTGAGTCCCATCAACAGCCCCTCTGGGTGACGACAAAAGAGGAGATCCCACTCAGGAGAGCTGCACATAGAATCACCTGAGACAGCCGATCCCTAAAGGGATGAGAGCAATTAGGCGATTAAGAGAAAAGGAAGCCATCTGTTCAGCAGGCAGCCAAGCCACCATTAGTTACAACCATCACCATTCAGAACAAGGTGCTAACTGGAGAGTTTAAGTACATTAGAAAAGCAAGATTTTGTCATCTGATTAACAGCTGCTTTTGGGATTATTCTTTTGTTCTTTTAAATAAATGGAATTTTTATTACTTTTTGAGAATTTGTTTTATTTCATTTGTAAAGCAATCTCTTTACTGTACATACTAATCCCTGTTCCTTCTTCCTCCCCGTGTATTTTGAGACTTTCATACCATGTATTTTGACCTTTTTCACACACTACCTCTTGGAAAGCCTTTCTAGATTGCCCTTCACTCTTTCTGGGTCCTGAAAGGGATCATAGCTCTAGGAAATACTCTTAAACTTTTCATGTGTTATTAAGCCCATTTTCAAAAATAATTGAAATGTTTTATGCCATGATATTGTTGTGGTTTAAAATTGGGTTCTAGAGGAGGAAGGAGGACCCTAACCAGTGCGATTAATACTGAGCAGGAGACGGATACCCATGTGGAAACCCAGGGCTTTCTGCTCGAGGACCAACCCAGTGCTACAAGGCGATGTCCGCACCTGGGCTGTTGCCAAGGCTCATGTCTGGGTTCCCGACCCTGCTGCAGCATCGGTCTGTGTTGATTTCCTTGGCTCCTGTACCACTAAAGACCGAGAAGATAGGTCTGCTTGAGTTGGTCCTGTCCCACGCTGACGACAACACTAGGGAGAGTTGACACTCCCGGTTACCAGCTGCAGCACTCAGGAAAATGGGCCCTGCAGCCTGACTGGGCAGCATCATATAGAGTTGACCCTGTTGACAGGGGCACTGGTGACAGAGCCTAAAACATGAGTATGAGAGATTTGGTCCCGCCCCTCATCTTCCACAGGGTGGTATGCTCGCCAGAGAGATGCCCTCATCCCTAATCCCTGCCCCTCACCGCCTTTGCCAGATGAGAGAGCAGATCCTGAGGTCATAAGGGCAGGAGAACTGTCCATCACCCTCACCAGCTGCAATACCCTGGAGAGTGGCCTCTTCACCTCACCTGGGCAGCACATTAGAGCTGGCCTTGCTGGTATAGGTGTGGGAGAGCTGACCCTGGGAGCATGAAAGCAGGAGAACCAGTCCTGCCCCTTGTTCCTTACTGCATAGGGTGAACTAGTCATGACAGTGTCAGAGAGCTCACCGTTGCCAGGTGAGCACAGGGCAAAACTGGCAGACTGACCAACCCTGCAACCACTCAGGCCCAGAACCAGGGCTATGAGTTGGCTCACGCTAACATCCACCCCATCTGTGATCTTCTGGAGGATGTGAAGCAGCCGGTCCTGCAAACCCAATGCTGCAGGATCTCCATGACATGGGGCAACAACAGGACATCCAAGAAGAATCACAGTGAGGGCCAGCATCGACAGTGTAGCAGAAACCAGAGACCTCAAACCAGACCAATGGCTCTCTGCAAGTAAAGATATACGGGCTAAACAGTGCACTGTGTGACCCACTGTGTCACATTAGAGCTTCCACCATGGGATTTTCTCCTTTTTTTCCTCTTTCTCTCAAAGTTTGTTCTACTTTATTTTAGTGGGGGAGGGTGGAAGGGCAGAGGGCAGATAAGAAGGGATGGGGAAATGAATGGGATGGACATGTGAGTGGTGAAAGACATAAAGAATAAGTATAAAGTTTATTAAAAAGCTGTACTCTAACTGTATAAGTACAATGAATTGTGTCAATGCCGGGAGAAACATTTGCATGCAAATCCTAAATACTGGGTTATTATCTATTTTCTGTGAGATTCACTTACCAGTGGGGATGACAGGTAGGGATCTCATTGAGCAGCTTGTACAACATATTTTACTATGTGAAAGCACAAGCGCTCCTGAGTTACCGAGGACTGTGAGCGTATGAAAGGGAAAGAGCAGCTTCAATGGAAGTTCTCTGCTGGAGTTCTACTACTTTAAAATCGCGTGGGCATGTGGGAAGGTGGAATGGTTGTGGGCTAAAGCAGTGTGTCAGAGGGGTGTCCCCAGTCTGTGAGTGAGACACCGCTGAACCATGAGGAAGGAACTGGTCCACTGAGAAAATGATTTCCCTCTACAATGCCATTGCTCTAGCTTTGAAATTTCTGCCATCAAGACGAAAGGAATTTCATAATTTAAGAGTGCCAAGGATATAATTGTATGCAGATTAACACAAGTATTTTGGATATACAGGTCTTTGGAAAACATTCATTGTTTTCAATTTCATGGAGGGACAACATGGATAAAAGCGAAGCTTTGCTCCTATGAGTGTTCATATCCATGCGTGGGCGAGGAGGTGATTGTGTCTCCTCTAGCATTGTGCAATCCCAGGTGCAGTTTTCCCCATTAGAGAGCGCACACGGGCTTCTCGATTGAAGGTAGACATCCTGGGAACAGGTGAACATAAAACGGTCACAACTAGTGATTAAGAACTTTCTTATAGCTCAGACTGACACCATCCCTTCAGTTCCTAGCCTTTGTCTCAGTCTCTAGACTACAGACAGTGTCAGCAGCTCAGACTCTCAGAGGGAAAATCCTGACTCTGGCCACTAGGGGGCACCACGGCTGTTTCCTTTTGAGTTGTTCTCAGTTAACTATCTTAAATGTTCACTGCAACATGGGTTCTGTGTGGCAAATCTCCATACACATTAAGACAGTTCTGTTTGCTCTTGATCCCAAATCTGTATTCCATTCAATAGCTCATCGTTTTCTCCCCTGGTGCAGACTTAACTCTGCAAATGGTAGTGTGGTGGCATTTCAATTTTATTTTAATAAATACAGACTGCTTGAAGATCTGAGAGTAAAACAGCCCCACTAGTCAGCCTTATAGACCAGGTTATGATAACATACATCTTTAATCCCAGTAGCCACAGTGGCACACACTTTTAATCCCAGTGTTGCACGCCTTTAATCCAAGCCCTAGAGCAGCATATAAGAGTGGGGGAGTAGGAAGAGAGCTCTCAGACAAACAGTCTCATTCTGAGATTCCTGGAAGCAGGATTGCGATTTCAGACTGAGGTTGAGGTAAGAGCCAGTGTCTGGCTGTTTTGCTGTTTTAATCTTCAGGTTGAACCCCAGTTTCCGACCCTGAGTTTTTATTAATCATGCTTCACTGTTGAGATTTCTCTCCAGGAGTCGAGTGTGTGTCCTCCAACATCCCATTCTTTCACGAGGTTCTCCAATCTCCTCCAGTCCCTGGAGTCTCTTGCTCTCCTGTGCGCTGTGCACACAGCTGTCAGGTCCTGAGCCAGCATCTCCATCTGCTTCCACGAGCTCCTGCCGTCCCTGGCACACGCTGGTGATTCCCAGTAACTCAAGAGCTACCTGGTGTTTTATAACACGGACACTCAGCGCCCGTGTCTCTAGCATGTGCTCTGGACTAAAGCTTAGACATTCTCCAGTGACATGTTTGGTGAATCTTTGTTGTCAAGGCAACACTACTGGGAGGTGGTAAGTCTTGATAAACAAGGCTTTGTGGGAGGCCCTAGTCCTTTGGAGTCGTGCCTCTAAAAGAATGGATACTGCAAACCCAGACCTGTGTCTTTTAGTCTTTGCTCCTTAACCACGAGAGGGCTGCTTTTTCTCTACCACTCACTCAAACCAAAGAATGCTGCCTCCCCAAAGATCAAAACCAACAGCCTCAGATGGTCCAGGACTGGGGACTCTGTCCTACTAGAAAAACTCTGCTTTTGCTTTATAAGCCAATGCTCTAAGGTATTTGTTCTTATAATGATAACCTAAAGGACACGCTCTTCCCTTACACCTATCAGGATTTTCAGAATAATTAAATTCTGTATTTAGGTTCATTAACTGATTTTTTTTTTTAAAAAAAAGACAGTCTCACTGTGCCCTCCATGACCTGAAACCTGCAGTAGAAATCAGGCTGTCTTGGAATTCACGGACATCTGCATTCTTATGTATTGTGGACGTTGCAATAAATTTATGTAGCATGGTGCCTGGCCAAACTGGATTTTTAAGGAATTGTGCTCATTTTGTGGTATGGGGAATCTAAACCCTGTCTTTGTAAATTCTAGCTAAGCAAAGTCTCTGCTAAGGAGTTACATGGCCATCTCTGAGTATTTCTGCTGTTGGCTGTATCCATGCCAGATAAGAATTCTACCAGGGAGTCTGTATGTCCTCAGATCCAAGACTTTTCTTTATATCTAAGTGAATGGATACTTTTTTCATTATAGTGCCACCTTGTGGCGTCATCATGAAGTGCAGTCAGAAGACAACTGAAATTCTGGGAGGAGGCCTAGGTTCAAAACTTTAAGAGAGTGAGCCCCTAAGGTCTAAATGAGGAGCAGAAGGAGGGAGAACATGAACAAGAAAGGCAGGACCGTGAGGAGTGCCTTCACCCACTGATACAAGGGGACTGACCTAATGAGAGATCACCAAGGCCAGTTGGATTGGGACTGAACGAGCACGTGATCCAACCTGATTCTCTGAATGTGGCTGGCACGTGGTCTTTCTGAAAAGCCATTGGCAATGACACTGGGACTTGTTTCCTCTGCATACACTGGATTTTTGGGATCCAGTCTGTTTGGATGCTCACCTTCCTGGACCTGGAGGGAGTGGGGAGGAACTTGAACTTTCCACAGGGCAGGAAACCCTGACTGCTTTTAGGGTTGGAGAGGGAGGAGGAGAGGGAGTGGGGGCAGTGGGAGGGTGTTGGGAGGAGGGGCAGAAATGGAAATTTTTATAATTTAATAAACTTTTATAAAAAAAAAGGTAAAGTTAAAAGAGAGAGAGAGAGAAGGGGGGAGGGGGCACTGGTGGCCTCCAGGGAAAATTAAGGTAATGTCTGCATTAAACAGAACATTCGGTGCTGTGATAAATGAAAGATTTTCCATCATTTTTGTTCTGAGACCTTTGCACAGAGATCTGTACAAATAAAAGTGATCATGTGTCATTTTTTACTTGCTGCTGTAAAAATCACAGCTCTCATACTAAAGGGAATAAGACATAGTTTATTCTGCAGCCATTATGAGTGGCCACAGTACAGGAACACAGATTGAGGGTACCCATATGTTCCAATGAATAACCAGTTTCATGTTTTTTTTTAATATGTTTACACACACACACACACACACACACAGAGAGAGAGAGAGAGAGAGAGAGAGAGAGAATTGCACATTAAGGCAAGTTTAAGTTATATTGATAGGTACACCAGAAAAGCCAGAAAAAGAGTACATTGTGTTTGTGGAAGCTTTTTCATAGGTCTAAAACATTGTCTGATGAACCTTTACTCTTGGATTTGTGGAAGCAGGTACTCAGCTAACTTTGTAACTTCTAAGTAACTTTACAATGACAAGAAGTTGGTCCTAAGGTCACAGCTTCTAAGAGGATTTTCTTCTCAGACGTGGAAGTTCAGAAACAGAGTGGGGCACGGAATGGCTATTCCTGACGGTACCATTGGCCCGAGATAATGTAAACAACCTGTAAGTCCAATGCCTCCAGAGTGCAGAAATTCCCACTGTCCTTCAGTCTCCCTGATCAAGGAGGCTCCTTCCAGGGCCCACGTGTCCATGGTGTGACCTACCTTCTGAGCAGGGATTTCTTTCTCAGACTCAATGACAAGGTGTGTTAGTTCTTTTGAGAACTATGTTTGCATGAGATTTGTTTATCTGGCACCATCTTAAATTTTGTTGAAATTTCAGGTTTGCTTTTATGTCAACAGGGATCCATACAGCTCAAACTGTATCTCACCAGCCATATCACACCAGTCGTTGTGTGATGGGATGTTTCCACCATCATAGTTTCTATTGCCTACAATGGCACAACTTGCAAACACTTGTCTATAATGAAATCTTGAAGGTATTCTTTCAGAATCATAAAGTCTGAATTTTTATTATCCTTCACATTGCAAAGGCCATCAACAAACTATATTCCTGACAACACTGTGTGGAAGTGCCTGCTCTCCTGCACACTGGAAATCCTGTGAGGTGCCGCTGCCTTGACCACCTGCAAATCATCTTCCATTAGTTTTTACTGGAATCTACTTTCTGCCATTAGTTTTACTATAATGTGTTTGCAAACCTGCACAGAATTCTGTGCTGTGGATATGACAGTCAGTTTTATAATGTCATGTTATTTAGGATGTTATAACAGTCCCAATGACCTGGAGGATGGAGCTGACATATTTTCCCCATCTGTACACTGCTAAAGAACCTGGTTCACACTGTTACTGAAGTTACTGGAACCTGTGGCGACCCTTAAGTTCGATGCCAAGTGGTACTAGGGAAATTGGAATGGCCTATTTTGAGTTCTTAGTCTTGTAAAAAAAATTAATTGAGAAACGGAGTCAGAAGGAAGCTCACAGACAATTTTTACTGATTTGAGAGAAAAACTGTAGGGTTGGCAGCCTGTGGATCTTGGCATTTGCTCAGAGAGGGAAGCTGGAGAAGAGGGAGAGTTATTTGTACACTATTCGTAATTTGTATGCGGTCACACGGCAAAGGCAGCAGACAGCTAAAGAGACAGAGAAGCTGTCAGAAGCCCAGAAGCCCAGGGAAAGCAGGCTCAGACTTTAGGGGAGGACTGAAAACTGAAAGGCGTCCATGTCTGAGCAGATCTGCAGGGCTGTGGGAGGAAAACTCTCCATGTGTCTGCACTGTGGAGGGCGGCTTTCTGAGAGGGACAAAGACCTTGTCTCGGTGTACAGAAAACTGTTCTTCCCTTCTCCTTAGCATTGCTCCAGGAAAATCAGTCTGCGTGAGGGGCTGTTGCTTCACCAGATGTCTGACAGACTCTGCTCTGCTAACTCTTAAGGGACCATCGATATGAGAGTCTGTGACAGTCATTCTTCAGAGCCATTTACAGTCACATCACCAGCCAGCCACAGCCAGAGCTACATTCCATTCTTTCCATCCGAACAAAGTAGCTTTCCCTTAACGCAACTCACCAGAGCTCTGGTATCCATCCTCAGTGACCTCCCAGGCTGCTACTATCACACATACCCTGAAGACTCCCTAAAATCATGTAGGAGAGGGGCTAGAATTGGAGAATAGATAATTGCAAGTTCACCATGAAAGCCCAGATCCAGTGACAAAGGTGTTCCCCAGCAGGGACAAGTGTCCATCCTTGAGTCTCAGTCGCACTTCCCATGTCCTTCCAGCAGGGACTCTAATTTAGGAGGACATGAGAAGCTAGAGTTCCCTTCTGGTATTGTGACCAGAAACCAAGGACATTTCCTACTTTTGGCCATGGAAAACAATGGAACATTTTTGTGGGGTCTCCTGCCCCTAAACTGCCTGATCAGTTTCTGTGTTGCCTTCATCAGGAGATTTCGTCTGTCTGTTTGTACAGGTGATCTCTGTTCTCATTGAATGCATCACATGCTCTGGGAGAATTTCCTGGCCATGATAATAGAACCTGACTTGTGTACATGTGTGTAAAAGCAAGTGTGTGCCACACAAAGAAGCCTATTTCTGTCTACTTCCTTCTGACAGGTGGCCATTTGGATGGGTCAAAGGTTTAGTCCACTGGACAGAGGTGTGTGTGATGCTGGAGTTGACCATGTCCATATTTCCAGTGTTCTCTTCCTGTATCACAACTTGTCAAACATTGGTGTTATACATTAGCCGAGGAATTCAGAGATGGAGCAGAACAGGGCTGTAAAACTTTTGCTGGGGAAGCTTTCCTCTGGCAGAGTTGTTACCAGTTTGCTGGTGAGGTCCTTTCCTATCTGAGCACAGCTGTTACATTGGGGAAACCTTTCCCTAGAGCAGGGATGTAAGCAGCCATGCTTACTGTGTCCTGTGCTATTATTCTCTGACTCTGTACTGCCAGGATACTCTACAGCTCTAACTGTAACACTGAGTGCTCTCTGACTCTGTACTGCCAGGATGCTCTACAACTCCAGATGTAACACTCAGTGTTCTCTGACTCTGTACTGCCAGGATGCTCTATAACTCCAGCTGTGACAGTGTTCTCTTACTCTGTACTACCAGGATATTCTTCAGTTGGAACTGTAACACTCAGTATTCCTTGGCTCCCAACAGCCAGGATCCCTTTCCATCTGAACTCTAACACTCACAATTGGTACTAGGGAACAGAATGATGACAAAGACATAAAAAAAATGGGAGAAAAGATAAAGACTAAAATGTAATAAATGAGAAGTCATTCACAGTTCATACACAGTAAATCTTCAGTGTTTCAGCACTGTGTATAGCTATTCTGTGAATTGTATATTTCCCTATTGCCTGATCCAATAGAAAAAACATAATTGTAATATTAGTACCAATGGATAACACCTTTAAAACTTTTGGAAATTAAGCAATACAGGTGCTGTGTCTGTAATGAACCATTGCAAAGCAGACAGTCTTTATTCTCACATTGCTTGGTGGTCAATAAAACTTTCCAATTACAGCTGAGTTGCTATGTCTCATTTGCATAATTTTCTAAGATTGCTTTCTCCAGTCAATCTTTGCTTTTGTCCAACACTGTATCTGAACACTGTATCTCATGATTCCAGCGACAACATTATTTTTCTTTTTCAAACAATCTCGGGACTTTTTCGCTTCCAGCCAGTTTGCTGAAGCATGAACTCACACTGAAATGAAGCCTGTTACCAAGGGAACAGTGTACAGCACTGAGAGCTGTGATAGATGCTTCTGCAGCTTCAAGAGCAGGTCAATCTCAACAGAGAGAGAGTTTGTGAGTCATTGGCTTATACAGCTACTGCAGGCATTTGGTTGCCTTGTCTTTTAATAGCAGATGATGGAGGATACTCTTTGAAAAATATACTTACCTGTGAATCTGCCTCAATTAGGGAGCACTCAAAAGTCCCCATTACTTGTTCTAGGATACACAAACTTATAAGTCCCAGTAGGTCTCCTCAAATTCCTATACATTCTTATATGGCATCCTCAATAGAGTAAGGATTGTTATCATCAAAGGATAGAAACAGACTTGGTACTAAAGGTGTGGGAATAAGATCCATTAATGATTCACTTCTAGTTGTTGTGTGTTCTGGAGCTGTCATGATCTAGTTATACAACAATAGAGTATATACCAAAGGACTCAATATCCCACTGTACAGATACATGCCTGCCCACATTCGCATTTACTGTATTCACAACAGCAAGAAAAAGACCTCAGTCTACCCATGGACATAGATACATGAATTGATAAGAAGTATGGATCAAATACACAACTGAATTTTATTTAACCATAGGAAAAAATGAAATCAAGTTCTTTTCAAGAACATTAATATTTAATTATTATGTTGAACAACATATCCCAGACTTAGAAATTCCATATTTTCTTCTCTCATGTTTGAGCTTCTCTCTCTCTCTCTCTCTCTCTCTCTCTCTCTCTCTCTCTCTCTCTGTGTGTGTGTGTGTGTGTGTATGTGTACATGTGTGTATGTATGTTCAACATTCCCTGCACACGTCTTGAAACTAGAAAAGGTTAATGACAATTGTAAAGAGGTGTTAAGAAGATGTTGAGGAGAAGTTGAAAGAGGCTACCATAATACATGTGACATGAAAGCCAAGGGTACACACCTAAGTTGTAAAAGACAAAGTAGGAATGGGAAGCAGGAAAAGAGGGACATGTTTTCAGGATGATCAAGGGAGGGATGCTGTAGCGGCAAAGGATAAATATGGAGGAACTTGGAAATGAGTGGGATTGAAGTGCATGTTGTGACATTCCTGAAAAATCAATAAAAAATGTTTAAAAATTTAATAAGGTGTGGGTAAACAAGTCTTAGTGGTCAAAAGTGCCATCAGCTCTTCCAGAGATCTGAGGTTTTGATGTGGAAGTCCCCTATGTGTGCTGTGATTACTATTAATGAATAAAGAAACTACTTTCAACCTACAGAAAGGCAGAACTTAGGTAGGCAGGGAAAGCTAAGCTGAATGCTGGGAGAAAGAAGGGCAGAGTCAGAGAGACGCCATGGAACCACCAGAGTCAGACATGCTGAAACTTTGCTGGTAGGCCACTGCCACATGGCAGTGAAATAATCACATGGAAACCATATTATTTGCAATACTGTTTAGCTTAAGCATATTTCTAGCTATCTTTTATGTCCTAAACTAACTCTTCTCCATTAATCTGTACATCACCATGAGATCGTGGCCTACCGGCAATGTTTCGGTGGACTCCAGTAGAGGCAGTGGAAGTGTCTGTCTCTTGAGGCTACATGGCTTCTCTTTTACTCTGCCTATTCTCTCCTCCACTATCTGCTTGGAATTCCTGCCTTGTCCTATTCTGCTAAGCCACTGGCCGAAACATCTTTATTCATTAACCAATAAAAGCAGCTCATATACACACAGAAGGACATCCCACACCAGGTATATGAGCATGAAATTCTCTCATGTCATCAGCACCTTTCAAAACCAGGAACTGAAATGCTGGACTTTGATTACTCCTGGGAAAAAAAATTCAGTGGAAGTGATCCTAAAGTTATTCCTCAACCTGGAGCAGGTGGGGTCAGGGAAGCATGGAATGTTAAATGCTTAAATCATTGCAAGATAATTATCCAGCAGCAGACTTGATGTAAAGAATTCTCCCTGAAGATTTATTCCAAATGGGCTTAGTAGATCACTTGGGCATGAAAATAAACTTCGGGGCAAGCAACCAGTCCTAGAGACTATAGAATAGTACAAAGTCTGCCTGAAATGTAAGTCAGCACACTGATCTCTGGTTGTTAAAATTCTGTGACACCTTCCCATTTTGGTGAGCCTTGATGGTACCATTACACTCACAGCAGAACTCATGGCCACCTGAGCTGCCAAAATAATCCCAAGATTCAGTCTTTTGAATGGTGAGAGATCTGACCACACTTCCAAGAATATGTGGGCAGCACATATTGGTCTTGAAGGACAAGTAAATTTGACAGAGAGTGAGAGGAGTACAAATTGTTTATGCAGTGAATGTGATCAAAGCATGTCTATGAAATCCTTAAAGAACTAATAAGATTTAGAGCATATTACTACTGAGAGAGAGAGGAGAGATGGGGAAGGAAGGAGGGAGAAAGGGAGGGAGGGAGAAGGAATGGAGGAAGGAAGGGAAAGATCCAGAAATAACTGTATCTCAGAGCCCTCAGCATGTGCTATGAGTAATTGCCAAATGAAGAGGCGAGGTCGACTGGTAGTTCAAAATTAACCAGACTAGCTTAATATAAAAGATATAGCTTTAATAAACAGAGTGAAGGAAAACTTACACCAGAGTCCCAACGGTCCATTTGAGAACACAGGGGCCAAGAAAGAGGAAGTGACAAGGCACTTAGATCTTTTATTTGTTTTGTGTGGCCCCAGGGGGACACACCTTAAGCAGAATGTGATTGGCTGAGGTTCCCCATCATCCAAAGAAACAACCCTGAGATGTATGTGTGTACCCATATATATGTGCTCATGAATACAAATGGATGTGGAGGCACAGTTTTCCAAGACAGAGCTGATATGGGAGACCCTGCCATGTTAGGGCTTCTAGATTCATGGGTGAGTCATGGGCAATGTTAAGAAGTCTTGCCCTTCTTAGGTAAACAATCTGTGCGGGGTCTTTTCAAACTGGAAAATGGAGTCCAGTCATCAGAACCATCACTGTTAGCCTGAGTGCTAATCAGAATGGTAAGCCTCAGGGATCATGCCTTCTGAACGTGCGACTGTTGGGTGTGAGGACCTCCCAAAGCCAGCTTCTGACTCAGACCTGTTTCTCAGTGAGTTCACCTGCTCTCTGCTTCTCATCTCCTTTCCCTCTCCATGCCCCATCCCCAGAAGGAAGTCTTGCTCCTGGCTACCAGTTTAGTCACAGAACAGCATTCCAATAGCTACCTCCCCAGTTTAGGGATCTGGAAATCACACCTCAGATTATCACATGTGAGTCAGTGAACAGAGTGTTCCAGACAGCAGTAGGTAAGACCTCCCAAGGCCTTGCTTCCCCTTTGCTGAAATTGTCTCTCATTGATTGCTCAAGAGAACTGGTCACTTCCTGAGTCTCATCAGGTTCCTGTGTGGATTCTCTGACCAGGAATAGCCTAGTGAGGGCTATAAGTTGTCCCAGCTCCTTCTTCTGGATGGCCATTGTTTCGTTTCAGTGAATTAGTGTTATGGTGGAAATCTTGCATCATTCAGTTTACCCACCCTTGAAGAAACTCTCCCGCTCCTCCAATGCCTCCTCTTCTTTCTCCTCCTCATCATCTTCCTCCTCAGTCAAATACTAAGATGCACTAGGGTATACTAAACTCTGCCCAGAGAATCCATCCCTACCTGTGATGCAAAGGCAGTCAAAGCTCTCTTTACTTCTCTTTCTGGACTTAAAGCAACTGGAACCATATGTGCTCTTCTTTGAGGTTCATCTACATCTTTCAGGTTTTGCACTATTGTTCTAGGGAAGATGGACATCGATTCTTTTTAAACGAGTAGACTATATATGGTAGGCGAGCCCAGTGGATCATTGTGCCAATACCGCTCATCTGAGCCTTCCAGGATTCTATCCATGTCAATGAGTAGCACCAGGTACTGGGGTGTTCCAACCTCTGGAGCCAGCCCTCTCCGTGCCAATCCAGTGTGCCTATCCACATCTCCATGGATTAGGTGGAATTATGGGGTGTGAAAGGGGTTGAAACTCCATTTCATTAAATCTCTGGATAGTCTGAGGAGCAGGCCATCTGATCATACTTGGATAAAACAGAAAGTTGCCCTTTAGGGATTGGTCAGGGTGAGGGACATGGGCAGTTCTGTGCTCAGAATCAAGTCATTCCCTGTTCTATACTCTACTCTTTTAAATTGTGTAAATGAATGTGTGTTGTGTGTATCTGTGCTGTATGTGTTGTGTAATTGTTTTACCAGGCTATCCTCTCTGAGGATCCCTGTAAGATGCACATTCTCACTAATTGTGACAGCTCAATTAGAGGGGATAAGCGGCTTTGCCAAGAAGACTCAGCTCTGATTTCCACTTTGCAATAGTTATGCCTAACTACAGAGCCTGGGTCTGGTGCCTGCCAGGAAGCTGAGCTTCCACTTTAAGGGTTAGTGTTCTCAGGGTTTCTGTCCTCAGTGTCTCCTAACTCCTTTTCCACATGGTGGTGCTCCCACTCCCCAGATGACCTCATTCTTATTCATTCCCTTTAAATACCAATTATCCCCAGACATGCATCTCCACTCTAGTCCCTCTTCCAACTCAAGCCCGCCTTTCCGACTATCTACTGGATACTCCTGCCTTATTGACTCTTCAGAAGTATGTTCAAAGAAGATATACTGTCTTCATTAATTTAATTCTGTTTTGATCTAGCTCCACACTTACAATGCTCCCTCCAATATTAGATCTGTTTTCGTTAAGGAAGAATAAGAGACAACCAGTATGACTAATACAAAACCATTAAAATATGTTTAGTTTATCACTCACATGCAACTTCCCAAACTTGTATTTGCTATCTCTTTGAGATTATCCCATTCATCAAACTTCTTAGACACAAGTCCTCATGCAAAAATAACTTAGTCTCCCTGGGGACCCTAAAAAGCCCTGCATGACCAAGTGCAGCATGGTTGCCTCACCTATGTATGACACCGCTACATGAGTCCCTGTGTGCATGCGTGAGTCCCTTCATCCCTCTGTGTGCATGGGCGAGGCAGCCTTTAAAATCTGATGCACCATGTTCAACTCTCTCTCTCGCAAACCGTCTTCACCAGTACACGTCTCCTCTCATAAACTAAGTGGGTTTGTTGTGTGTTTTGTGCTTTCTTCTCACCAGATGGATGCCTGCAAACACCATAAGAGGGCATCAGATCCCTGAAACTAGTGTTACAAGCTGCTGTGAGCCACAGGACCTGTACATAGGTGCCAGGAATATAACTTGGGTCCTCTAGAAGAGCATCAGGGGCTCTTAATAGTAGAGCTCCCTCTCCAGTCTCTGTACTTTGATGTTTTAAAAAGAGTTCTTTTATAAAAATCTTTGTTTTGTAGTTGTAAGACCCAGCCATGACAAGCTCAATAGAGGCCTGGGTTTCAGTAGTTTTCTCTAAGGCAATACCTGGTTGCAAGAAAGACCACAAACTGAGACCATCCAGGTACCACCCAGGAACAGACCATCCAAAGGAAATTCCTAACATTCCAACCGATGTAGATAGGATCACCTGCCAGTACACACCCATCACTTTTCACCAGGACACCCCTAGACAAATGTCAGCCATTTGGAGATCCTAAACCTTAGAAATCCATCATCCCCACATTTACTACTATAAAAACTCAACTCTCACTGAGCTTGGGGCTCTCTGATCACTCCAATACATGGGACACACAGAGAGACCAAGTTTACAAACTTATGTAAGAATAAAGGCTCTTTCCTTTTACATACAGGACTCGGTCTTCTGGTTGGTTTGTGGGGTACTCTGTGATCTGGGCATAACAGTAGTAAATCAGAAACATTGAACTAACTATAGAGTTAAAATTCTAGGTTATTGAGTAAGATAAAATGAAATTTTTATTTATTCTTTGAGATTTGTGTATATCCAATGTGTTTTGATCACATGGACCCCTCAGCCCTCCCTCCCAGACTTCTATCACCTTCCCCTCTTCTGTATTGCTCTCTCTCTTTATAAACATAGCCCGCTGAGTTAAATTCATGCTCTCCACATACACATGAATTTGGGGTCATCCTCTGGACCCTGGACAACCTATCAGGGCCCAAACTTCCAAAGAAAATGTATTTTTTTCTCTCCAAGCACCAATCAACTGCTAATAGCCCCTCATCTAAGAATGAGGTCTCATGAGCTTCTCCACCATCTATAACATGAGGGCCGGCTAGTTGGGGTATCTGTCCTGCCCAGTACCCCACAGCCAGCAAGCCCCAAAGAAAATCACACACAGGACCCCATAAGATTATAAACCGATTGGCCCATTAGCTCAGTCTTCTTATTAACTAATTCTTACATCTTACGGCAACCCATAATTCTTGTCTGTGTTTGCCATGTGGCTCAGTACCTTTTCCAGCTGTCAGCTCACATGTTGCTTCTTTGGTGGTCTGGGCAGGAATGACAGAGGGAGTTTCCTCCTTCCTAGCCTTCTCCTGTTCTCATCGCCCCACTTCTACTTCCTGTCTGTTTGACTTGCCTATACTTCCTGCCTGGGCAATCATCATTTTATTAAAATACACGATTGACAGAATACAGATAATTCTCCCGCACCAACCATCCATGCACTGGTCATCATCATACTCTTTTTTAAGATTTTTCTCTTTTCTTTTCTGAGACTGACTCTGAGCCTTGGGGATATGGGATGATAAGATAACCCATTCAGGGCTGAGCAATTCAGTTATTCTCTGTCCTTTGAGGGTCTCTGCATTAGCTTCTGCCCTTGAAACAAAGAGGTTTTTCTGATGAGGGATGAGGGCTGCACTAATATATGTTTATAAGGATAGATATTTAGAAGGTAGTTTAATATTATGTCAATTTAGCAAAATAATAGCATTAGCAGAAGATTCACCCCTAGGATCTAGGACCTCCCCAGGCACAGGTTCCTGACCAGGTAACAGGGTACCAGGTACAAGCTCCTTCTTGTGGAATTGGTCTTAAATCTAGTTAGAAAGCTGATGGTCACCCCTACCCCAACCTTCATTCCATCATTGTGCCAGCGGGCATATCTTGTTGGGCTAGTTGTCCTTAAAGATGGCAGGGTTCAAAGTTGACTAAGTCTTTTGATGATTTTTGTCTCATCCACACAACAAATTTCTTCTGGTCATATTGCCATGCATAGACTCAATCTCATCATTTCCTGTTCTTGCATACCCTCCTCCATTTTAATTAATCCTCATCCATTTCCTTACCCCCGCTATCATCCACTCCTCTCCTTATCTGAATATTTTCACCCCTAATATGCCTCCTCTGCACCTTCACTTTACCCATGCTCTAAAATCCTCTCCCCTTTAAGGCAAGTCGCCTCCCCTAGTGTGACTTTTCTAGCTTCCTGGTTTCCACAGGTACTCATGTTGAACACAGAGTTGAGGCTAGGATCTTCATATGAAAACACAGATAGCTTGAAGTATTTGTCTGACTGGGTCTGAGTTATCCCATTCAGCATATTTTATTTCCAGTTGCATATATTTGCCTGAAATTTTCATTTTAGAAAATTTTTGTTGTTTTGAAAATATAATACATGAGAATATTGTATTTGCATGATTTTTTTCTCCCCTATCCCCCTCTAACTAATCCCTACTACCCACTACTGATTCTTGGATTTAGGACCTCTTCTTGTACAATTGATAGCTACTGTTTTGTACATGTGTATACATTTAAAACACACACATACATACCCTACTGAGTCCATCTAGTTTTCCTCTAGTATACATGAGTTTAGAGCTGACTATCTACCTGGAAATAGGGATCATCCCTGGAGGAAACCAATGCTCCGGCAGTCATTGACTACCTGTAACTCTTCATCTACTAGTGGTCTTTGTGAAATTTCTCTCATCCACTTTGGCATGTCAACTGGTGCTGTCATTATGTGAGTCTTCTTTCAACCACTCACACAGGTGATTTTCATGAGTGCACCATCTCTGCAATCTATAGAAGATACTTTCTCACAGCAGTTCTCTTGGTCCTCTGTCTCTGAGAACATTTTCACCCCTATTTCTGCTATGTAACCTGAGCTTCAGATATGAGAGTTTGGTTGTAGATGGAGATATTGGAGCTATGAGATCTGCAGTCACTTATTCTCTGCATTTCCATCTGCTGTGGATCGTAGTAATAGTTTCCATCTGCTGCATAAAAAGGAGCCTAAAAGACCTCAGCATTAATCTGACCACATTGAACCAGATAGAAGAGAAAGTGGGAAGTAGTCTACAAGACATGGGCACAGGAGACCACTTCCTAGGTAGAACCCTAGTAGCACAGACAATAAGAGCAACAATGAATAAATGGGACCTACTGAAACTGAGAAGCTTCTGTAAAGCAAAGGACACTGTCAGTAAGACAAAAAGGCTACCTTCTGACTGGGAGAAGATCTTCACCAACCCCTCATCAGACAAAGGTCTGATCTCCAAAATATACAAAGAACTCAAGAAACTAAACACTAGAACTCTAATTAACCCAATTTAAAAATGGGGCGCTGAACTGAACAGAGAATTCTCAACAGAAAAAGTGTGAATGGCCAAAAGACACGTAAGATCATGCTCAACCTCCTTAGCGATCAGGGAAATGAAAATCAAAACAACTTTGAGACGCCATCTTACACCTGTCAGAATAGCTAAACTCAAAAGCACCAATGATAGCCTATGCTGGAGAGGATGTGGAGTGAGGGGAACACTCATCCATTGTTGGTGGGAATGCAAACTTGTGCAGCCACTGTGGAAATCAGTGTGGCAGTTTCTCAGGAAACTGGGAGTCAACCTCCCTCAGGATCCAGAAATTCCACTCTTGGGAATATATCTAAGAAATGCCCTATCATACTACAAAAGCATTTGTTCAACTATGTTCATAGCAGCACTATTTGTAATAGCCAGTACCTGAGAACAACTTAGGTGCCCCTCAATAGAAGAATGGTTAAAAAATGTGTGGAACATTTACACACTAGAGTTTTACTCAGCAGTAAAAAACGATGACATCTTGAATTTTGCATGCAAATGAATGGAAATAGAAAACGCTTTACTGAGTAAGGTAACCCAGACCCAAAAAGAGGAATATGGTATGTACTCACTCATAAGTGGATTCTAGCCATAGTTAAAGGTCTTTGAGTCTATAATTCGTGATCCTAGAGAAGCTAAATAAGAAGGTGAACCTAAAGAAAATCATATAGTTATCCGCCTGGGTATTGGAAGTAGACAAGATTTTCAGGCAAAACTTGGGTGCACGGGGGTGGGGGGATGGAGGGTGGATGTAAGGGGAGATGGGTAGAGAAAGGGGAGAAGGGGAGGATTGGGGAAAACTTGGGGGAATGGGATGGATGGGATGGAGGAAGGGTGGATATGGGAGCAGGGAAGTAAATATCTTAATTAAGGGAGCCATTTTAGGGTTTGCTAGGGACTTCTCTCTAGAGGGGTTCCAAAGTCCAAGGAGAGGTCCCCAGATTGTTCCTTGGGCAGTAGAGGAGAGGGTGCCTGAACTGGCCTTGTCCCATAGCCACACTGATGAACATTTTGCATATCACCATAGAACCTTCATCTGGCGATGGATGGAGATAGAGACAGAGACCCACATTGGAGCACTGGACTTAGCTCCCAAGGTCCAAATGAGGAGCAGAAGGAGGGAGAACATGAAGGAAGTCAGGATCACAAGGCGTGCATCCACTCACTGAGACAGTGGGACTGGTCTATTGGGAGCTCACCAAGGCCAGCTGGACTGGGAGTGTTGGAGCATGTGATCAAAATGGACACTCTGAACGTGGCTGACAATGAAGGCTGACTGAGAAGCCAAGGACAATGGCACTGGATTTTTATTCTATTGCATGGACTGACTTTGTGGAAGCCTGGTTTGTTTGGATGCTCACCTTTATAGACCTGGATGGAGGTGGGAGGACCTTGGACTTCCCACGGGGCAGGGAACCCTGACTGCTCTTAGGACTAGAGAAGGAAGGGGAAGGGGGGAGGGAGAGGGAAAAGGGAGGCGAGGAGGAGGCGGAAATTTTCAATAAATAAAATTAAAAAAAAATTTAAAAGGAGCCTAAAAATTAGGGGTAGGAGCTATACTTGTCTGTGGGTATAAGCATAAGTGTTTAGAATACAATTAGAAACTATATTGATTTAGGAAAATGATAGCAGATAGCAGTAGTTTCTCCTCTAGAATCTATGACCTCTGCAGCAACTGGTAGTTAGCTATGGCTGCAGTACCCTGGCAGTTTGAAACCCAATAAGACAACTGTTGGCTACCCCCAAAATATAAGTGCTACTGCTGTACAATTGGAATATCTTAAATAGCTGGTCACTGTTGTGGTTTCATTATTTTTAATTTGAAGTCAACTTTATATTGAGATTTTTTTATTGATATTTATTGAGCTCTGCATTTTTCTCTGCTCCCCTCCCTGCCTCTCTCCTCTCCACTTCAATTCTCCCCCAAGGTCCCCATGCTCCCAATTTACTCAGGAGATCTTGTCTTTTTATACTTTCTACATCCCATGTAGATTATATCTGTGTAAGTCTCTCTTAGTGTCCTCATTGTTGTCTAAGTTCTCTGGGATTGTGATTTATAGGCTGACTGCTTTTGCTTTATCTTTAAAACCCGCCTATGAATGAATACATGTGATAATTGTCTTTCTGTGTCTGTGTTACCTCTCTCAAAATAATGTTTTCTAGCTCCATCCATTTTCCTGTAAAATTCAAGCTGTCGTTATTTTTTTCTACTGGGTAGTACTCCCCTGTATAAATGTACCACATTTTTCTTATCCATTCTTCAGTCGGGGACATTTAGATTGTTTCCCGGTTCTGGCTATAACAAACTAGATTGAGTTTTAAAAATTACTTTTAATTTTACCATTATTCCTACAAATATGTTCACTGATTATCTCCCATTTTTTGGTAAAAACTTAGATACTCATTTTACCTATGCTTGGGTATTTGAAGATATATGTATGATAAGATCCTTTATGTCAATATTTTATTCTGTTTTCTTTTTCTGAGAAATATTATCTAAAATAGAAAAATTCATACTGGGAGAAATAAAAATGGTTACAACAAGCTATAGGAAGGAGGAAATGAAGAATGGAGACTTGAATCAGTTTTGGAAGGATGAAACATTTTGGAGCTAGCTTTTGGTATACTTTTGTGATGCTGTGAATGTACGTAATGCTTGTGAAGTGTTTGACTAAGATATAAATTTTGAATTACTTATGCTTTCCATAATAAAATAGCCTGCAATTAATAACTTATACAATACAGTAATAGTACATTATAATGTTGCATAAGTACTTCAGTGTATTTTCAAAATATTGCCATTGTCTTAAAGTAAAATTCTAGCAAAAAAAAAAACAAACCCTGAATAAAAAGCAGCTAGTTTCTAAGTATCACCCTTTCATTCAGGTCTCCAAAATCAGCCATCTGTGTTTGATCACCATGGTACTACATCCGCTGATGCTGTCTTAAAAAAATAGCACACACTGGTGGCTTAAATGACAGAAATTAATTCTTCAAAGTCATGCTAATTCAAAATCCAAGATCAAAGTGCTAGCAATAAGAGTTTGGATTTTCTTCTTCAAAGTTGCTGATAGATACCTCCCCACCCCACCCCCAATTTTTTGAGACTGGGTTTCATGATGCAGCCCTAGCTAGCCTAAGCTCACAGATAAGCTCTGGCTCTATCTCTCAAGTGCTGGGATTAAAGGTGCACATCACCATTCCAAGCAATAGATGCCTTCTGATTGTGTCATCAAGTAGTCTTATTCTGTGTGTGTCCACTCCCGTCCCAATAGTAAAATAGTTCTACATATTTGCAGCTTACAATGTATGTACTGTGGAAAAGTTAACTCAAGTGATAGTCTATCTTTATTAACTAATATAATAATTATTTTAGTGAGAAAACCTAAAGCTTAATCCTTCAATATTTTTCAACCATAAAATATTGCTAAAACGTTATAAAAATATTCATTCAGTCTATTTTGCTCTCTATAACTTCATACTAAAATAAATAATTTCCTATTCCAATATTACTTTTTTCTCCGAATTTATTTTAAATAGTTTTTTAGTATCATGCCTTGTACTTAAACCTTTAATCAATGTTGAAATGAATTTTGTATATGATGTTTGATAAGGTTCTGTTTTCACTGCTCTGTATGTGGTAATCCAATGTTTCCAACATCATATTTAAGAAACCATTCCTTTCCCTTTGACACCTTTGTCAGAAAAACTGACCATAAATTTGTGGAATTATTTATGGCATTTCAATTATGTTTCATTGATTTGTATCTCCTTTGGACCCAATACTTCATTCTTCTGATTATCATAACTTTTATACTTTTTGAAATTAGGTCATTATCTGGGTTTTTTTCTCTTTGAAGAAAATTTTCTAAAATGTTTGGAGTCTTATGTTATGAATTTCAGGATTTTGAGTCTCATGTTATGAATTTCAGGATTTTGCATTTATAATTTTGTAAAACATCATTGGTGTTTTAGTAGGGACTGCCTGGAATCAATTTGTGAATGTTGAATTGCGTGAATATGCTGCTAAAGTTAATTCTTCCAGCTCAATAATGTAAGATACCTTTATTGTTGATTAATGTTGGCATGTTCCCCGGCAGGCTCGCAGAGCAGCCGCTAGTCCGACAAGGACAGCAAGATCTCCAGGGTGGCATGCTGGTCCTGCCATGCGGCCGGGCGAGTCAGGCAGGCGGGTGCGGCAGATGGTGGAGTAGATAAACATAAGACTATTCATAAAGCTAAACATTTATTACTTAAAGAAGAGGCAGAGAGACAGAGAGACAGAGATAGAGAGACACAGAGACATAAAAAACATAGAGACAGAGAGAGACACGTGTGCACACGCCGAGAGATGGGGACAGAAGAGAAAGAGTTAAGATGGCGACCAAGGGATCAAAAGTGGCTGGGAGTGGGCATGGCTTGCCCTTAAAGGGACCAGAGTCAAAGGAATAACAACCTTTCTATTTCATCTTCTTCAGCTTCATTCATCAGCATCTTACACTTTCAGTGCTTAGATCTTCTGCCCCCTTTATAAAAAAATATTCTTAGGTATTTAACTTTTGTAGTTATTTAAATGTGATGATCTTATTCATTTCTTTCCCACGTAGTGTGACGTGTATATAATTGATACTAGAGGCAGAGCAAAACTTATGGTAGTTTAAGATCTTTTCTCACTGTCTCCTCACCGAAACACACTTGAGCAGCTCTGTGTGCACATTATCTTTTCAACAAGTGGTGAACATGGGTGGAATATCACAGTATTATGCTCTATGGTGCTAACTTTTTAAAATTAGATTGAAGTGATAGGAAAAAGGGAGTTGCTTGAGTCAAATTTTGCCACTTTCTAAGCAAAGCAGCATAATGAATTCCATAAACTCCTTAGGGAGAGAAAGAGAAACATGCCTAGGTCTCACACTTGGAGCACAATACAAGTCAAGACACGATTAAACCCACAGTTGCGCAAAACATTATGCCTTCCCCTGCCAGCGTAGTGATGGCGGATTGAGCTCTGGACCTGTGTTAGCCTGATAGCCAAGAATCAGACTCTACCTCTCCACTCCCATTCTCAGGTCGTAAGCTAGAGTAAATTGGCATGTTTTGGGACGTCAGACACAGAAGTAAGCAAAAGACTTTACTTTGGTTCTTAGTACTGAGTTAACAAACCCCTCACCAGGGAAATGCCTGAGGTCCCTGTACCTAGCTTAGTGCCCATCAGCAGAGCAGCAGGACTGACCCATCAGAGTGCCACATGGAGACCTGTGGTCCTAGTATAAAGAATTATATTTTGTCAAACAGCGTTTTCCTCTGTACAAAGCTGTCTCACGCCACAAGTGAGTCACAGAAACATGAACGTGATTGCAGAATGAATGTTCAATCTGGTCTCTGCCCTATAGATTCCTGCTGGGACACAGTGTTGTGGCATTGATGGCCTCAGTATAGCCTACAGACTACTCTAACGCTCCCACAACCCAGGAGACAATATGTCAGAAGTCACTATCTACATGAAGTAAAAAGCAGGAAAAGATTTCCTAAATCATTGCTTAGAAATGGTGATATTTCATCCATTATGAAGTTCAGTGCCAGACAGAATGCTGTACATTTGACCATAGGTCAGTGTTTGTGAATAAGGGATTGGGGCTCACTACAGCACCCGAGGGAGGCTGGCAAGCATGGACTACCTTTAAAAAACTTTTTTTGTCAGACGTTCTTGAATAACACATCAACTGCAAAATTATATCAAATGTGGGTTTCAGCTCCTGTCTCCAAGTTCTTGCCTTGGGTCCTTGCCCTGATTTCTCCCAGTGAAGGACTGTGACCTGAGAGCTGCAGATTGGAATAAATCCTTCCTCTTCCAAATTGCTTTTAATCCTGTTTTATCACAACAATGGAAACACTTGCTAAGACAGAAAGTAAATAAATAAATTTGAAAAATATTTTAAATTCAAAATGTGGAGAGGCATGAATTGCAATTTGCTTTTTGTCTTGTTTGTTTTGTTTTTGTTTTTCCCCCACTTTTTATCTTAATTAGCTCTGGGGAAGAATGGATTACAAAGATTTTTAATATTTCATTTGTTCCCCTTTATTTTCATGACCAATATTATTATAGTTTCAATCTAACTTTTTTACAATCAAAAGATATTCTTAATAGCCTAATGCTAATTATCAATAAAGAAGCTTCTTTGGCCTATGACAGGGCAGAATAGAGCTAGGAGGGTGGGTGTTGGGGGAGGCTAAACCTAATACAGGAAATAGAAGACAGAGTCAGGCTGATGCCATGTAGCTTCCAAAGGATAAAGATGCTGGAACCTTTTTCTATTGGTGGAAGAAGTATGGTATAGTGGGAAAGAGTGCCTTATCAACGTCTGCCTTTCTTTTTTATTTATTTTTTATTTCTTTATATCATTTAAAGTTTCTACTCCCTCTCCTCCTCCCATTTCCCTCCAGCTCCCCCAATGAGCCTCCCCCTTCTCAGTCCACTCCTAAGAGAAGGCAGGGTGCCCTGACCTGTGGAAAGTCCAAGCCCCCCCACCTCCATCCAGGCTTAGGAAGGTGAGCATCCAAATAGACTAGCATCCCAAAAAGCCAGTACATGCAGTAGAGACAAATCCCAGTGACATTATCTTTGGCTTCTCAGTCTATCCCAATTGTCAGCCATATTCAAAAGGTTCAGTTTGATCCCATGCTTGTTCAGTCCCATTCCATCTGACTTTAGTGAGCTCCCATTAGATCAGGCACACTGTCTCAGTGGGTGAACCAACCCCTCATGGTCCTGACTTCCTTGCTCATGTTCTCCCTCTTTCTGCTCTTCAACTGGACCTTGGAAGCTCAGTCCAGTGCTCCAATGTGGGTCTCTGTCTCTATCTCCATCTGTCCCCGGGACAAGGTCCTATGATGATATTCAATATAGTAATCAGTCTGACTACAGGACAAGGCCAGTTCAGGCACCTTCTCCTTCACTGCCCAGGGTCTGAACTGAGATCATCCCTTTGGACTCCTGGGAACACCTTCAGAGCCAAGCCTCTTACCCAAACCTTACTGGTGGATCATAGACTCCTGGCAATATACAAATTAATAAAAATGGGTTAATTTAAGATGTAAGAGCTAGCTAGAAATGTGCCTGAGTATCAGTCAAACATTGTTCTAATTAATATAGTTTGTGTGATTTTTCTGAGCAGCTGAGAAACAAAAGTTCATTCCTCGCCTACAATCTATAATAATAGCATCCAAATCCTAATCAGTGAATTAAAACATACTACCAGAGAAATTCTTTCACTGTGAGAGAAGATAATGGGAGGGGAAGTAACTACCCCAAAAACAACAAATAGAAAAACAATAACAAAATGTCAGTACTAATGCCTTTACTTGCTATAATTAACATAATTATAAGTGGATAAAATTCTTCAACAAAATGGTAAAATCTAATATGTTAAAACAGAAAAGACATTAAAATAACCTGTCTACGGGGAACTAATGTTACCTCTAAGACATATACATACTGACAGCTCGGGAATGAAAGAAACTCACATAAATTGAATCCAAAAAAACCCAAATAATCATGTTTATATGAAATGGATGTAATTGCCTATTTTAATGTAAATATTTACTTATTTATATTTAACTTTTGTGTGGAAGTGCATTCAGTCATTGGAAAATTGCATACTTGCTACACCGAGGTTTCATAAAAAGGTGTAACCCCTACCTAGCTGATGAAAGTCATTTTCTCAAATAAATATTTAGTCAATATTCCCATGAATATATGGACCTGCATGTCATCACCTATGTATATATGTGTTAAAGGCCAGGGTGCTGGGGGAATAAATGAGAAAACAAGAATAACATTTCCCCTTTTGATTAATCTAATTTCTACCCCAACAATGATGGTAGTACAAAGAACAGTGAAAGGTTTTCCTCCTCAAATGTATCTGTGTTCCTGATTTTTTTGATAATTTTCAACAAGTTAGAATCATTTTGGAAAAGGGAATGGCAAATTAAACAATATATATATATATATATATATATATATATATATATATATATATATTCATTCATTCAATGGACAACCCTGTAGAGGAAATTTGAATAATGATTGATGTGAGAGACTCCAACTCACTGAGGGTGGTGCCACACTTGGTATGGTGGTTTTGTGTGATATTAGAAGACAAGCTGAGCTAGCAGTAAAGCAGCGATCCTCCATGGTCTCTGCATCAGTTTCTACCTCCAGGTTCCTCTTTTCAGTTTCTGCCCTCACTTCCCTGGATGATGGGCTACAAGCTGTGAGAAGAAATAAATCTTTTCTCCTCTCCAAGATGCTTTTTCGTGGGGTTTTATCACAGTGATAGAAACCTTAACTCGGATAAACCTCCAACAACCATCTCAATTTTACTATCTCCCAACCTTGGATTGGAAGTATAGATTTCTTGTTAGCTCAGTATTAATATGTATTTCATATCACACTCTTTTCAAATTTCATGTTATGTGTGGGAGTGTTTTGACTGCATGTATTTCTGTATACCACATGCATGCAGTACCTGCAGAAGCCAGAAGAGGGTATTAGATCCCCTGAAACTAGATTTATAGATGGTTTTGAGCAGCTGCAAGAACCACATGACTTGTCTCTTGAATACGTCTGCGGAACATGGGAGATTAAGAAATACAAACACAAGAAGCAAAAACAAAACTGGCGTCAGGTAGATTGGAGACTCTCTGACAGAGATCTGCCAGCATCCTAGAAATTTAGTCTTTGTTATTAGAATGGAATTATCTTGGATATTTTATAAATGCTGCTTCCAGAATACACTGGTTTTTAAAAATAGATATTGCATTACAAGACAATCCCTACACTATTTGTTAAGCAGTATACTGAAGTCTTCAAAACAACACAGATTATGTCAATTGCCTTTGGTCATCCACCATAACCACATGGCAAGTTCCTATTGATAAAGATACAAAAATGTGGCTATAGGACATAAACAAATGAATCTTAAACAGACTTGTGAAATTCCTCCCTGATTGCTAGCTTTCATAGTGGTGGGAGGTGCTATGCAGGCTGATGGACGAGAAAAGATATCGATGGCCTTACCTAGCACTAGAGCATGCAGGTACATCAACCTTCCAGGAAAGAGGTGCCCAGTGGTATACTAGTTGTCCCACTGTTATAAGATCACTAACTACTTTCTAATTGACTCTGAGGCCTGCTCTACAGAAAGGAGTTCCATGCCTGGTACTGTCATCCTGATCAAAAGACCATAGCTTGATAGGGGTGGCAGGCAAGAGTTCCTAGGTTAGAACCTCTTTTATTATTTTGCTTAGTAGTCATACACTCAAATTGCATTCTAAATATTTATTTTTGTACTCATACACATGGGCTGTACATAACCTTGGTCAGAGATGTTTCTCTTTTCAGTGTTAGTAGTTGGACAAAGATTCTTGATTGGTCTAAGTGATGAGAACGTGTGAATGTTAGGCTCCAAATAAGAAATGTTTATCAATACTTCCCAACCTCTGCCACTAAGGCTCAGTGAACATTGTAGAAGCCAGAAAACATTCAATAAACAGAGGACAGAAGGAATGTTTTTAAATCTTGTCTTCTGGTTGTGATACAGTTATCATACTCAAGAACTCACAGCAGCTCTCATTACCTGCACAAGACCTAAGCAAGAGCAAGTTAGCAAGAATTCTTCCATCGATGTGGTAGATGGTAGCTTCTGGAAGGACAGAAAACTATTCTCTTTTGAGGATGCGGGGACTGCTAGATTTATGATTCTACAGCAGATCTCACCACACATATACAGATCGACAACACTAATTTAATTAGTGGATTATAAAAATAGAAAAAAGAAAACATGAATTTGGGAAGTGGGTCATGTTGGTGCAAGTATAAGAGGAGTGAGAATGAAGAAATAGGCAGTGGATATGATCACTACATGTACAGAATTATCAAGTATAAAGAAAAACGTTCACAACCTAAATTAATAAAAATAAAAACTGCCAGCAACTAAACTAAAGAGAAAATTTCAATTTGTATATATAAAAATAGATTCTGTATACATAATACACAAGTATTCATGCCTTTAACTGAGATAATAAGTCTACTACTTGATTTTAAGCATTGTTTATTTACTTTATACTGTCTTAAATATCATCCCATGAAAGTTGTTGAAATGTCCTGATAACAGAAGAACTTAGATACTACATCAAAATTGAATTTCTGGTCAAAAACTAGAATGTCAAAAGATCCAACATTAAGGTGAACCTATAATTGTAAGTTTACAATGAACGAGCTTGTGATTACTAACCTAAAGTTTCAAGGCATAAGGCAAAACTCATCATGAGTAGGAAAGAGATTCCCTATAAAACATGCAGAATGTACCTAAAAGGAAGAGTGGGAAATTTTCTCCTTAGCTCTCTCAGCTCCTCTTATGAACTTTTCCATATCATTGCTCCTCCAGCTATCATGTCCATGTTATATGCCAGTTTTCCACATCCATTTCAAAATCCTGCACAGAGGGTGGCCATCCCTCTCTAGGTTAACCCCTGCATATGTTGCCTTAGACACTTTTTAAATACTAAACTTCTTCACTGGTAACTGGGATGTACTCTACAGTTTGGTTTCCCTGAGGGCCATTTTTCAAGGATATTTTGTTGCTTCTTCTATGTGATAAGAAACAAGAAACAGAATTGAATGAATGCTCTGTAACAGAATTCAGAGTTCTTTTCTCACAGTCTCTCCTACCTGAGAGACTTAATGCTCCTGTGTCTCTCCAGATCCAGCTCTGTCTCAAAGTCCACCAAAAGTCTTTCCACAGGAAACACACGTGACCATAATGTAGGCTAGGGCATAGGTAGAGCAGCCATTAGGTGGTGTAGGATGTATTTCTGTTTTTGTGTTGCTTTCATTGGTTGATGAATAAAGAAACTGCCTTGGCCTTTTGATAGGGCAGAACTTAGGCAGGCAGGGAAAACAGAACTGAATGCTGGGAGGAAGAAAGCAGAGGAGAGAGACATCATGGAGCCACCAGAAATAGACATGCTGAATCTTTCCCGGTAAGCTACTGTCACATAGCAATACAGAGATTAGTAGAAATGGGTTAAACTGAGAAGTAAGAGTTAGCCAATACAAAGTTTGAGTTAGTGAGCAAGAAGTGTTTGAATTAATACAGTATTTGTGTGGTTATTTCTGGGCTAAGCTAACTGGGTGGCCAGGAGGAAAAAGCGGGCTCTCTCCTTACAACAATTAGGGGTCTAGGCCTCACCTCCTAGCGATTCTGATCGACTCTGCTGTTGAGCTCTGCCCGCTGCCCCTATATGCAGTCCTTTCTTCATTAGTTCAGATTTTCCTCCATGTATTTCCCCTACTCTCAGCTCAGGTAGGGAAAGCTCTGAGTTTCCTGGATTCTGGTCTCATTCCTGATACCTTTCCATGATCTGCAACCTCCTACCTGCACAGATCAGAGGCAATCCTCATCTTCTAGCCTTGATGCATGCTTAAAAAATGCTAGCAGTGGCCAGGATTGATCACGTGATCAAGTGCTAGTCCGGGGACACCAGCTCTGTTATTGGTTTAAGGGTTTACCAGTGGATCAAATGATATAATAGTCCGTTTTTCTCCACCCTGTCTCATGGTCTGTTTTTGCCATGCTGTGAGAAGATATTTCTCTTTTGAGAAATATGCTTTGTTACTCAAAGTAATGATTTTCAAATCATTCATTTCTATAGACCTTTATGCTACACTGTTTCATACCATTCAACAAATGACAATTCCTTGGATACAGGGGCACGAATTTTGCAGTACAGGAGTCAAAGGGTTTTCTGCCTAGAAAAATTTTAAGACAGTCCTTCTATTTGCCAGTCCCCTATAAGCTGGTGTCCCCTTCAAAATCCACCCTTCTCCTATGGCTATTATTTTGCACTTCAAGATGGGTGTTAACCAAGAGATGTGTGGGTCATTGTCTACCAGTACCCAACTCAGTCTTTTCTAATTCATTCTTACCCCAGGATCCCCAAGCAGTGCCTGTGTTTACACCACATCTGCAGACATCTCATTTCTCATCCCTTTAGTCAAAAGCTTCCTCACTCAGCTGTCTCCTTCACAAAGGGACCTTTTCATAGGCATCATTCCTTTGCCTTTCCTCAACAGCATCTCTGCTCTCAAGTGTCTAGCCATTTCGGACTCTAAGTCAGGGTAGAGTGGAAAAAATATGCTGGGATTGTAAATTTGAAACACAGGCAGAGTCTGTCCACCCCAACTCCAGAGCTCCAGTTATTCTGCATTCTGAGGACTCGTCAAAAATCAAGTCATTATTACTTACCACCCCTCATGGCCATGTGTCTCTATCAAATATTTCCCATGTACCCCCTAGGAAATCCCATCTTGTTCCCATTTTCAATATGGGTCCCTTTGGGGACTCCTTGCTCCAAGCCTACTATGTCTGGCATCGTAAGGGTATGCCTAAAATACAGGAAGAGATCTCAGAGCGTGTCTGCTCCTTGCCACTCACACTTTATTTAGAGCCCACCACTCTGCTGAACTGGATCAGCATCTGTTATTTTCTTCCTCAGCTGATCAATAGGCTGGCCAGCATTCACAGAGCTACCGGCAAGTGACTGCCAAGATAGTAGTCACCAAAGAAAGGGAGAGTACCTCATGGAATTCTCCAGGTCTGGTAAAGGCCAATCACTGTGAGCTCGGAATCCTATTTATTTCACTTCATAGTAACACTTAGCCTTGTCCTGAAAGTGGAATGGTACTGATACCTTCCAACACTTCAGAACAATATCTTGAACACTTCAGAACAATATCTTGAAGAAGTTATACTGCCAAACGGAAAACTGAAACACCATCGGTAGACAGGAAATAGAGGGACCAAGAAAAGAGAAACCCCTTACCAGTTCCTAGTTCTCATTTCATCCTGGCTGGCTGACAGTCAGCAGTTTCTAACATAATTGAACAGAATACCTGCAGGAAGATCTGTACCCTCTTCTCTGAGACACATACAGGAGAGATGTTTTAAATGACTAATGAACTGTATCTTAAGTCTGTTCTCCCTTGACTCGTTTATAAAGAAGCCTTTGCATAATGCTTTATCTATTATTGCTTCCTTCTCTAGTAGTAAGCCTACACAATATGCCTAAAAATTCTCCTCCTCAAGACAGAACTCTACAGATAAGAAACAAGGAGTTGGATAGCACACACTTTAATCTCTAATCACAGTCACTGAATAACCAGCTTCAAAACCTCAGATCCTATATACAGCTGCTGAGACACTTTGGTGCATGGCAGTCTCATGTCCATAGCTGATTCTCTTTAAGTGCATCTTGTCTACCTTCTATATCAACAAACTGTTCCTCAGACTGGATCCTCAGTCTGTTCATCAAACAGGTTGCAGATGTCTGTGATTCTAGCCTTTCCAAATCTGTGGTAAGAAGTTGCCGAAGTTGCCTTGGCTAAGTGGTGAAATAAATCCATTTATTTATTTATTTATCTATTTTTTTATTTATTTATTGGGTTTGAGCCTGTCCTGGAACACTCCCTCTGTATATCAGGCTGGCCTTGAACTCACAGTGATTCACCTGCTTCTGCATCCCAAATGCTAGAATTAAAGGTATCCACAACCACCGCCTGACAGTTTTGCTATTTTTTTATGTCAGCTTTATAAAATAGTAAAGATCGCAGTGTGTAATCATTCTCCATTTATTGTATTTCATTCCATTAGTTAATTTTTTTTTTTTGAGCAAGACAGTGGCGGCACATGCCTTTAATACTAGCACTCTTGGGCACAAGCAGGCTGATCTCTGTGAGTTTGAGGCCAGCCTGAAGTCTAGTGCAAGTTCCAGGACAGACCACACAGCAACACAGAGAAACAGTGTCTTTTTTTTTAAAGTAAATTTTATTAAATTATAAAAGTTTCCATTTATGCCCCTCTTCCCAACACCCTCCCCCTCCCCCCACTCCCTCTCCTCCTCTGTCTTAGTCCCTTAGGGCAGTCAGGGTTTCCTGCCCTGTGGGGAGTTCAAGTTCCTCCCCCCTCCCTCCAGGTCCAGGAAGGTGAGTATCCAAACAGACTGGATCCCCAAAATCCAGTATATGCAGAGGAAACAGGTCCCAGTATCATAGTCAATGGCTTTTCAGAAAGACTTCGGGCCAGCCACATTCAGAGAATCTGGCCAAATTCCGAGAATCTGGTTAGATCACGTCCTCGTTCAGTCCCAGTCCAACTGGCCTTGGTAAACTCTCATTAGATCTGTTTCCTTGTATCAGTGGGTGATAGCATCCCTCGCAGTACTGATTTCGTTTTTCATGTTCTTCCTCCTTCTGCTCCTCATTTGGACCTCGGGGGGCTCAGTCCGGTGCTCCAATGTGGGTCTCTGACTGTATCGCCGTCCTTCGCCAGATGAAGGATCTCCTGGTGGATAGCTAAATAATCTTCATCAGGTTCATCTTCTTATTTAGCTTCTCTAGGATCATGAATAATAGGCTCAAAGACCGTTAATTACGGTTAGAATCCACTTATGAGTGAATACATACCGTGTTCCTCTTTTTGGGTCTGGCTTACCTCACTCAGTAAAGCGAGAAACAGTGTCTTGAAAGCATCCCCCAAATGCTTTTCACATCTAAAAAGCAAAACATAAAACTACTGTCTTCCTCCCATGCCTATAAGATCCTTTAGGGATCTTTCTAAAAATGCTGCTCTGATGTTCATCAACTGTTTGCCTCTTTGAGTTTATCTTTCAGAGTGGTCATCATTCCACAGATGTTTCATCCTCGCCACAGCTTGTAAAAGATAACTTTGTACTGTCTGGAATCTGCTCAGTTTTAAGAATAAAGAGATATAGTTCCATGTCATCTGGCTTTTCAAGTTGCTCACAGGATATCTGATGTTACTCTGGTGGCTTTGCTTTTATTAAGTGTATTGACATGTTTCTCTTGCAGCTTTTAATATTGTGTCTTTGCTCTTCTAGGCACCAAATGTTGTTTATGTTCCCATAGCCTGCCTTTTACTTCCAACCTATTTTAGATAAATTGTTTTGTTCTGTCCCTGTGTGTTTTGGATTCCAAATGAATACTTAGATATTCATTTATTTTCCCAGATTTAGGACTATTTCAGAGATAATTTCACAGGTTAGATTTCCCCTACCATTAGTTTTCATGCTGTCTCCTCTTTCTACCCCAAGGAATCTAGTATGTCCCTGAATTTCTGAAAGTTGTGGTCATGATTGTTAATTTGATTTTATTTATGGATGTCTAAATGTAAAGTTTCCTTGAGCTCTTCTTCCAAACCTAACCTTTCTTTGCCTTGATCTAGTATATCAGTAAATCTTTTTCATCTTATTGTTTGTTTCCTTAGCTGCTTGTTCTCAAAGTATCAATATCCTTGCTGACTTGTGTATTTACATTCTGAATTGATTTCCTTCCTTGTTTGTATCATGAAAGCCACTGGTAATTTTTCAAGTAGACTTTTGAATTAATTGTCTGGAATTTCAAGAGTTTCAGTATTTTGTATTCAGTATTTGAAGATTAATGATGCTTATGCCCTGTGTTTTCAAGGTTCCATATTGTTACTTTTGCATCCCATGGAGTCTACATCCCACCCAGGTGTCCTGGGAGACTGTCTTTCAATGAAAGATTCAATATCCACTATGTTCACAGAGGGTAAAGGAAGCCACTATAACAGCTGTAAACAACACACTTAAGCATGCATATAAATAATTATAAAATTGTAATCAAATTTAATTAATTGATTAAAGCCAACTACTACAGCACCAATGACTACAGAACAGAAATAGCAAAAATAATGTATAGCAAGAAATGAAGTTAAAAACCAATTTGGGCAAAAGTAGAAATGGTAAATGAAAGAAATAAATTAAGGGACCAAGAAAGAGGACATTAAAATATAGCAACACTAAACAAAAGAAAGGAAGTGAAGAAATGTGACTGTAAAGAGGAAAAGAAAAAAGAGATATTTTAAAAATACTGATTGCACAATTAAGAAACTTGCAAAAATAATTAGGTAGATGTAAGAGAAATATAACTGGGAGGCTTAACTATAAAATGAAAATGACTAAAATTATATTAGAAAGGAAAGAGTACAGCAAAGAGGCAAATAAAAGAAAAAATGGAAATTAGAAACTTCATAGACTGAACAGCTACCAGGTTCTTGGCCTTTCTGTTGGGAGAAAGCCATTATTGAACTAGTCTGACCAATTGACTAACCTCTGAATAAAAATTATGGAAATACAGCAGTATAAAAATAAGAAGAAAAGGTCAATTATCAGAGCAGCTCCCTTGCAGGTCCTCAACTGGAGCCATCCACAGGTTGCTAACAGATGGATGAACTGGAATTGGATTGTCCTATTCTTTGGAGGATTGTGAGAGTGGACCTTCAAGGATCAGATTAAACAGGGCCCCACGTTTTTAGGAGCTTCCAGTCTTTGAGTCTCAGAAGCCTCTGCTGTCCATACATACTTTACTGTCTGTGTGATGGATAGTTTTTACCTGTGTTCAGAAACTGTGGGGTGGCTGACAGCTATGCCAATGTGTGTCTCCCAAGCGCATTTTAGAATGAAAGAAGAAATAGCACTGAGATTTGGGTTGGATGGTCAGTCTCTACACATTCATATCCTATCCTACAGAGCTGATGTATGATGGGGAGGGAACTGCAGAATCCTGGGGCTGTGCTGGGCCAACATTCAGAGTTCTTATTCTCACCAGTCATGAATTGCATGTCAGACAGATGCCTCTGGATCTCAGTCTGATTGCTGATCCCAAGTATGATATGTCAGCATCCTCAACCATCCTTAGGTTATGGGGTATGCTTCCTGTCATGGATGCTGGAATCTCCTACCACTGTGCCATTCACTGCAGTACCTGCCAGTTGAACTCAAAATGTCTGTGTCTGATCTTCAGTGTCCATCTAGAGACACTCACTAGCAGCGTGTCCCTAGTCATGATTTTGTGATGTCTCTTTTTTTCTTCTTTTGGAAGACCAGAGTAAGTCTGTCTCAAATAGCAAGCCCTTCTCAAGATGTCGCCCATCTACAACACTTCCATACAAAGAGGGCTGAAACGGATGTCTTCTCTCATGAGAGTGGAGTCACTGTCACCCCAGTCCCCCCAACTTGACTTAAGGTGCGTGAGAACTGCGGGCCTGCCCTTTGGGTAGCACTGCTTCCAGGCTCTTATCCAGTCTCACTTAGCTTACCTTTATGATGAGGCTTTGCCTTCCTCTTCCTGGTCATGGAACAGTTGCTGGAACCTTAGCTACTTGCTCCTTTTGTTGGCATAGCCCTGTCTCTGTGTTTTTCACCTTTCTGTAACTTATTTTCTTGATTTTTATGCTATCCTAATCTCTCTTTGTGTTCCAGAGTCTGTCCTTTCTTGCCTGGACTTTTCCTCATTCACTATGAGCCATCATAGGCAGATTCTAATTTGGCATCGTCCTCTAGAATTTAATGCTTTCTTGTGACTAGATTGAAAGTGTGCATCTGTGAAAAAATACATGTTTTACTCTTTCCCCACTCACCTTACTGATATGCAGGGCATTCCCACCAGAATGCGTTGGGAGCGGCTAAGTGTAACTGACATTAGACATATTAAATAAATACATAAAAACTAATGAACAACAGCACTTAAAGTCTAGGAGAGAAGCACACTGTGTTGTGGGTAGAACTATACAGTGTCACATTCTGGAAGAAAGTGTAAAAAAGGGCTGTGGAACATTCTTGGTAGTATCAAGAGAAGGGAACAACCTTCACTTCATGGGGGAATGATTGTTCTGCACAATACTGTGGATGACAGTCTGCTGCTTGGAAAATAAACAGGTAGTGTGCTTTGATCCACTACCTCAAAGGAGAGCAACAGGGTACTTGGACTAGGGGATTTCTTCTCATAAGAATGTAATAGGAAGGATCATTTTCTATTAGGCTAAAACCTGCTTAGTTTTCCCCAGATGTCAAAGCACACATACTTTTACTTTAATTTTCTGGTTCAGATCACATTACCAGGAGAGATCTTGGATTAGTGATAATGTTTACCGTAATTACGTGGATCAGTCATAGTGAGGTTGTTGCTTCATTTTAATGCTTGCTACCTTTTGTCCTTTGTTAATAGCAAATATGGTGAAAGAAAAAATTTAAGTTTGAAAAAAATACTGTTCTTCCCAGATTGTGACTCTCTTTTAGGAACTAGCTTGCTACAAATGTACCTAGTCATGGCCTTCTGGTTTCTTTGGGCATATTAAAGTTACCTATTGAGATATCTTTTTAGAAAAGGGTACTATCTGTATTTCATTAATTTATTTATACCAGTGTGGTTTTAGGAATAAATGTGATACTATATGTTATAATCATCTTACAAGATACTTTGTTCCTTGAATTATTCTGGGACCTCCTAGTTAGTCAGTTGCTTTCTCAATATAATGATGTACTGCTTTGCACACTAGGAGTGTCTGACACTAGGAATTTCAGATTCATCTTGTGAATTTTTTTCCATCCTGGCCTTGAGTTAAAGTGTCTTGCTGAAGAATTTTTGAATCTTCTTTTTAGTGACTTGCATTTAGATAGTGTTTATTAATGGGCTTTTACTGTGGGTGAGTCCTTTCCAAGTGCAGAAGTAAGATATAGTATGCATGTAGCCATATTTATACAAACACAAACACACACACCCACAAATGACAGAATCTCATGATGATGCTTCTGATTCCAATCCTTGCTACCTTTACCTCTAATTTTTTTCCCTCACCTGCCTTTTATTATCGATGATATATTTACTTATTTTTTCCTACTCAGTATACATATGTACTAGCTTCAGAATTACTAAGTATACTTGATAGGAACATTTATTTACTTGTATCTGTGCACTGTTATCTCTGTCTTTACATTGCTTAATAAAATTAAAGCTTTCTAGGCACAAATATTTTTTTATTTCTACGGTATGGTTACAATGTTTATGTGAATATTTACAAAATCTATGTAAATTATAATTAGCTTAATTTATTGGTTTTAGGGCATCCTCTTGTTCACATGTTGGGTAATTTCAATTGTTTACCCTGTACTCTTGCTATCCATAATATATTGACTACAAGACATCCATAGTGAATTTTCATTTATGTTCTGTGAAAACTCAAGTTTATTATATGATGTGTTGTATTTTCATAAGGGGCACACATAAATTGTACCATATACTTAAAATTAATTCTAGATTGTTCATACCTAATGCAAGGTAAATTCAAGTATCGTTTCTATATTGTGTAAGGAATAATGGCATAAAGAAATCCTATACATATTCAGTACTGGCACATTTTAATGGTTATCTTATAGCAGTGCTGTTTGAATCTATACACACAGACCAAATGTTTCACATTCAAAACTATGATTTTTGAGAGTATAGAAAAGCTTTACCAAAGGGTATTTTTATATAAATGTCACTCCTATTCTCATCTCTCCTACTGTCCCATCCTTTTCCTGTAAGTTTCTGGCCTAATTCATCCTGTCGTATATTTTGCACGAAGAGAAGAAATGTTTTTTACATTGCTTTCGTATATGAAAGATAGCATGGTCTATATTATACTTTGTACTTTGTATGATTTTCTAACTTTTATTCAGTTTGTTCTCTGACAATTTTGTACATGCATGTAGCTCATCCTGGCTACTGTCACACCCCATCCTATCCGAATGCTTCTAGCATCCTTTAACACTCCTTCTGCAATACTTCCCACCATTCATAGCTAGAGTGTAAATTATCAATGGGTATTATTGTTCCATTTCTATACCAAAGTTTTGATCCTTAGTCCCTAAATTTTGGAGTTAGATACATGGTTTATTAACCAAATGTCTCAAATATGTGGAACCAATACCTCATCCCATTTTGGTAATTACTTTCTGATCTAATTATGATTCATAGTACGAGATGCTTTTATTTTTATGTGGCCAGATTGATTGTCATTTATTTTCAATTGCCCTAAAGTTTAAGTTATATATTTACAAAGCCTGTTCCTTATGATCTTGTTAAAATTTTGTATGTTTTCTTCAAAACATTATATGGCTTCGTAGTTACGATTTTATATTTTACTACTCTGTATGTGGCATGTCTCTTGGTTACTATTCTGTATGTGGCATGTCTCTTGGATTAATTTTTTCCCTAAAAGTCTCATTTGCTCTAGCACCATACAGTACGTATCCATTCTTCTTCCAGTGGTTCTCCATACTACATTTAAACTGCTCTATTTTCCCTTGGCATTGATTTCTGCTTCCAAGCTTTCTAAGCTATTCCCATGGGCTGTTTGTCTATTTTTGCACCACTACCCATGATTCTGTAATTAGAGTTTTGTAGTATGCTCTCTTGTCTGGTACCATAACTCCCTTCTCAGGTGTCTTTTCACTTCTCTTAACTGACTTACATAGTCTTTATTATGTGAACTTTATCATTAATTTGTAAAATGTTTGTAGATATTTTTAAAATTACAGTAAGTAGATACATTAGCTTAGGAGAAGCGATATCTTCTTAAAGTTAAATTTGCCTGGAAGAAAATCAAATTATAATAGTATTGCTTTGGAATCCTTAAAGTGGAACCTGTGAGCCATTATTAAACCAGACGTTAAGCAAACTCAAAACTTAGCTTTGAGCAAAATTCTCTGAATATTCACATATGCACCCAGAAACATGCAGATCTTGTAAACTGCAAATTCTGGAACAAATTTCACTAGTACTTGTAACAGTTTGAAACCATCATTCTTTGCTTCTGGAGATTGGGAAATCTCTCCTTTTTGTAAGATCATTTTGACTTTTGCTGGACATAAAAGAATTACAGTTCTTTTGACTGAAGGGATGGAATCAGCAGCCCCTCTTGCTCTTTTAAGTTATAAAGGGAACCTTTTTTTTTTAACTCGGGATATATTTTCAGGACTTCTTAGGTATTATATATCCTGGAATTATAATTCTGAGAAGCTTCAAGTAAATGTGCATTTGACTAGATGCATTTGTCAAAAATGCAAAAAGTCTTTGCATTTGACTATAATGACTTTTGTCTCAGTCAGCAAGTTATTCTAGTTTATACAAGTTGCAGACATGCAGCATCATAGGCTATGTAGGTGACAAACAGAAATGTTATTTACTGGCAATTTTAATGTTGGTTCTTGTAGTTTTTCTTAAGTTTGCTTATTTGTTTGAAGTCACATTGTTTTCTAATATGTCTATTTTAATTGTGCTATTTGCTGTCCCTCCATTTTTTCTGTCTTTTTAACTATTTCTGTGCGTTTGTATGTTCCAATTTCATTGTTTCTTCTATTTTTCCATATTTTTAAATTTCCTTCCTTTCATTGCCCATATTTTATAAAGTGCCTGGCAGTAATGCTCTGATCCTCATTTGATTTACTCTTCCCGAGAAGTTTTGTGTTTCAAAGACTAGTGTTAAATCATAATAGTCCTCTTGTATACCAGACTGGCCTCGAACTCAACAGAGATCCACCTGCCTCTGCATCCCAAGAGCTGTGATTAAAGGCCTGCGCCACTACCGCCATCTGGGGATGGATGGCAATACAGACGGAGTCCCACATTGGAGCACCGGACTGAGCCCCCCAAGGTCCAAATGAGGAGCAGAAGGAGGAAGAAAATGACGAAGGACTGCGAGGGATGCTATCACCCACTGATACAAGGGGTCGGATCTAATGAGAGTTTACCAAGGGCAGTTGGACTGCGACTGAACGAGGACGTGATCCAACCAGATTCTCTGAATGTGGCCGGATTCTCTGAATGTGGCTGGCCCGGAGTCTTTCTGAGAAGCCATTGACAATGACACTGGGACTAGTTTCCTCTGCATATACTGGATTTTTGGGATCCAGTCTGTTTGGATACTTGGTGCGGGAGAATTATCTGTATTCTGTCAATCATATTTTAATAAAACGCTGATTGGCCAGGCAGGCAGTATAGGCGGGAAAGCCAGACAGGAAGTAGGGGTGGAGCAAAGAGACTGGGAGTATTCTGGAAGCAGAAGCTCTCTCTCAGCCACTCCTGCGCAGACCACCGAAGAGGCAACATGTAAGCTGTCACACTGAGAAAGGTACTGAGTCCATGTGGCTAACATAGATAAGGATAATGGGGTAATATATGTTATAAGAGTTAACAAGAAGCCTGACCTAATGGGCCAATCAGTTTATAACCTTATGGAGTCCTGTGTGTAATTTTTCTTTGCTGCTTGCCAGCTGTTGGGGTGCTGGGAAGGACAGAAACCCCAACAAGCCAGCCCCCATGTTACATATGGTGCCCAGACGTGGATAAATGAATCCACAGAAAGCCTGAGAAAGTTTGGGAAAGAATAGAGTAAAGTATGTTTTCTTGGTAGCAGCAATTTTTCGGTTCTGCTCTGCTTGCTAGAGGCAAGCAAGCGCTCTCATCTGAGAGAGGCTTCCTGACTCAGCTTTAGCTGCAAAACCTTGCAGCTCTTTAAAGAGGTCCTGCCACAAAATACTTAAATGTTGTTGATGACAAGCTGAACACATTCTTTTCAGTTTTCAGCTGTAGCAGGAGAAAAGCTGTGCTGTTTTAAAATGCCGGCTATCTGGGCTGTCCTGCCAGAGCAAACTCTGACTCTTTCAGGCAGGCAGTCCGACTGAGTGTGGTCTGTGAGCAGAATGCTGCAGCTTGCTTGCTGGCAAGGACCTTGAAACACCATAGAGTTGTGGCAGTGAACACAGCTCTGGCTGGTACCTCAGCCTTGAGGCTGAACAGCTAAGGAATGAGCTGGATCTAGTCGTCAAAGCCACAGCTCTCCATATTGCTTAGTAAATTAAAGACTCATATGGTCAGAAAAAGAAAAACATACAGTAAAGAGAGATTCAAAGAGGAAGAAAACCTCTAAATGGTTTACAGTGTGTATATGCAGGCTAAAAGTTAAAATTCTTAAAGTTAAAAGGAAAGAAAGAGAGTAGTTGGGTGTGGTGGTACACACCTTTAATCCCAATGCCTGGGAGGCAGAGGCATATTGACCTCTGTGACTTCAAGGGGTAGAGGTAGATTGACCTCTGTGACCTCAAGGTGTGGTAGTACACGCCTTTAATCCCAATGCCTGGGAGGCAGAGACAGATCTCTGTGAGTTCAAGGTGTGGTAGCATACACCTTTAATCCCAGCACTGGGGAGGCAGAGACAGGAGGATCTCTGTGAGTTCAAAGACAGCCTGGTCTACAGTGTTATTCCAGGACAAAGATATACAAAGATCCTGTCTCAAAAAGTAAAAGTAAAAATAAAAGAAATAGAGGTTAAAATAAAGCCACATAAGGATGGAAAATGCACAGAGAATCTTCATACTGTATGCTTTTATGTTCTCTTTAAATTGTTTGATTGCTGAGGAAGGAGCAACAACTGCTAAAAGACTTTTGTTTATAAATGCTGCTGAACTAACCCAAGATAGGCATTTTGAAAATACCTTGGCTTCAAATTTGAAGTCAAAAGGTATGTTACTTTGGAGAAGAGATTTTGCTTTTGTTTCCACAGAAAACGAGAGACTCTGGATTTATTCAGAGTTAAGAATAATCACCTTTGACCAAGGGAGGCCACCTGAAAAATCTCCGATAGGAACAGATGGCCCAGATGACAGAGGTCTACATCCAGAACTGATCCAAGACTGCTGCCTGAGATGATCGAGACTCACAGGATACTCCAGTCATGACTTGATTATAACTCTAAATTTTCTTTAGGTCCCCTTAAGACTATCAGCGCCCCCAACCAGCAGGAAGTAGCCTGAAATACTACGCCCACATTCCCAACAAATGGATTATGGGTATTTTCCTTTGTTTAAAAAAAAAAAAGAGGGAAATGGTGCGGGAGAATTATCTGTATTCTGTCAATCATATTTTAATAAAACGCTGATTGGCCAGGCAGGCAGTATAGGCGGGAAAGCCAGACAGGAAGTAGGGGTGGAGCAAAGAGACTGGGAGTATTCTGGAAGCAGAAGCTCTCTCTCAGCCACTCCTGCGCAGACCACCGAAGAGGCAACATGTAAGCTGTCACACTGAGAAAGGTACTGAGCCCATGTGGCTAACATAGATAAGGATAATGGGGTAATATATGTTATAAGAGTTAACAAGAAGCCTGACCTAATGGGCCAATCAGTTTATAACCTTATGGAGTCCTGTGTGTAATTTTTCTTTGCTGCTTGCCGGCTGTTGGGGTGCTGGGAAGGACAGAAACCCCAACAAGCCAGCCCTCATACTACAGATACTCACCTTCCTGGACCTGGAGGGAGGGGGGACGAACTTGAACTTCCCACAGGGCTTGAAACCCTGACTGCCCTCAGGGACAAAGAGGGAGGAGGAGAGGGAGGGGGGGAGTGGGAGGGTGTTGGGAAGAGGGGCGTAAATGGAATCTTTTATACTTTAATAAAATTACTTTAAAAAAATAATTTAAGCACATTTATCTAAAGATTTATATGAGAATGAATATACCTGTTTTTATTTCTGGATCTGGGTTGCCTCAACTAAAGAATCATTATTCTCATCTATATGTATTTACATGTCAATTTCATAATTTCATTTTATGTACACCTTAATAAAATTCCATTGTGCCAAAAAAATCATAATAGTCCTTATTTGATGTCATGTATTTATTTTTTAACACACACATACAGTATAATAGAACCAATTCTCATCTTTTTACACCTACATATATCCTATGTTGATCATGTCCAGCTATTGTTTTTTTACTTTCAGTACTCAAATTGCCAACCTTCCCTGACCCTTAGAGTCACTATTCTATTTTCAGATTAACAGTTTTTTTTAATTTCTCTGTGTTAGAGACAGCAAGAGGATTTAATCAGAGATTTTTTTTAGTCTACTCCCAAAAATGTGTGCCTTCCTTGACCTTAAAGACCTTAAAGACATAGTATTCTTAATTTGGGCTTCTTTAAGGTATAATCTTTCTGCCTATTGTTTCAGAATAACTTGAAGCTCCAAACCATCACCCTTTATGTATATCTTTTGAAGTTTTTATCTCTCTTCACCTGCCAGAAAATCTGATTTTGGTGATATACTGAAGTTTCATTCTTCTACTTACAATTATTTTTTTATGACTTAGTATTTTCCATATCCAAAAAAATGAAGACATGACCTTTGTGTATATTTACATTTCTACTTCTTGTTGATTTTGTATTCTTTTCATAGAAAATATTAGCATGTAGGCAGCTATCTAATGTTGACTTCTAACATACTACTAATTTCAAATGCCATTTTATCATATGTATATTATATATTCATATACATAATTATATAACCAGGTCAATGTCTAACCTGTGCTTATAATAGAGATATCTAGAAATCATTATCTGACTCACCATATGTTTAGTCTATAAATGTTTTTCTACATTGCTAGTAGTGTATCAGTACTGTCAAGTGTTTTTCACCTTTGTGCAGGTTCATGAAGATGGACCACAAGGACCCAGCCACACTGTTAGACCTTGCTATGCAGAGTCTGCTCAATACTGAGACTGTAATAATCCAATCACTTGAGGAGATTCCAAGAGAACTCTTTATTCCACTGTTCAATGCTGCTTTCTTGGGTGGGCATAAGAAGACACTGACAGCAATGGTGAAGGTTTGGCCCTTTTTCTGTCTCCACATCGGAACAATAAGAGGACATGAAATACATGGTAAACTCTTAAAAGCCATGATTGATGGTCTTCAGGTCCTTCCTGCCATAAACTCTGCTTCCCGGTAAGACTCTGTATGATAGTGACATGGTGAGACAGCAAGAGGTTATTCTTCAGCCTGTGACAGGAGAGGAAAAAGTTATAGCAAAGATAGTTCGTGGTAAATTTTGACAATGGATGGGAGGTGTTTGGTCCAACTGTTGAGATCTTGTTGTTTTTAATTTTTTCCTTTTATTAAAAATACTTTTTTCTCATATATCCCGATTATGGTTTCCCCTCCCTCTGTTCCTCCTAGTTCCTCTCCTCTTCCTTTCCCATATAAATCCACTCCCTTTTGTCTCTCATTCGAAAACAAACAGGCTTCTAAGGGGTAAAAATAAAATAAAATGAGAATGAACAAAAACTAACACTTCAGAATAGGACAAAACTAATAAAGAGAAGGAAAAGTGCCCTAGAAAAGGCACAGGAACATATATAGAAGTAGAAAACCACTTAATTGCAGCCAGGAATCTAATAAACCCATGACACTAGAAACTATAATATATATACGCAAAAGACCTGTAAGGTAGAAAGAGGAAAAAAATAAATATATGCATAAAACTAAAACATAAGATAAGTGTTTAAACAGCTCAGACACAACATTTTGAGATAATGAACCTCCAAAGAGGCCATTGAGTTGATTTTCTGTAGGCCATATGCTGCTGGTCATGCAGTCTTCCATTAAGAGTAGGAGTTTGCCCCCAGTGAGAGTCCATTAGAAGAAAGTAAATTTTCATTTGCAAGTGGTTATCAGTTGGAGATAGGTTCTGGGCTAGGGATAAGGGCATATGTCCACTTCTTTCAGCTCTGGGACCCCATTTGGTGCAGGCCCATACAGACCTTGTTCATGCTGCCTCAGTCTCTGTGACTTCATTTGTGTGTGTATCCTCTTGATTTAGAGGGCCTTGTTTCCTTGGCGTCCTTCACACCATCCGGATGTTATACTCTATTCATTTTCTCAGTTGAGGTTATTTAAAAGAATCTAATGTCTTATAGAGGGTTTTAATTTTGTAACACATGTGACTGAGGATGCCATTGATTGGTAAACATGATGGGCATATTACTTAGAAGACAGAAGCACTGAAATGGGTGAGCATTGATGGAGAATCTAGGACAAAGGTAATGCTGGAAAGTGCAGTGTTTAGTTGCTGTATGAAGTTGAGCACCCAAGGAGTTTTATCCTCACTTGTTATCATTAGTTCTGTTAGACTGTATTAAAATATGCTGCCTCTCTTATGTGCTACCTCCTCTTTTCCCTACAGAGGCTCCAAACTGAAGATCCTAGATTTGAGGCATGATGCTGTCTGCAGGACCACATATTTTCAAACCAGGACAACATTTCCTTCCTGTTTTCAGTCTTGTTCTTACTCTCAGATCTCTGCCCCGAAGAGAGAAGTCCAACATAGCACTGTAAATGTAGTGCCTGAGGCTGAGTTGTCCAGCTACCCCACTGAATTACTAGTGGATCTTTCCCTGGACAGCACCTTGAGAGCAAGCGAGTTTTTGTCTTTGCTTTTGAGTAAAGTTGAAGAGAGTTCCAGGTCCTTGCACCTCTGCTGTCGAGATTTGCAGATTGATAAACTGTCTGAGTATAAAAATATCCTGAAACTTGTGGATCTGTTGTGCATTGAACACCTGGCAGTTGATCAGGCTTCTCTTGGTGATATTACAACCCTTTTGTCTCACATGGTCCACCTGGACAGTCTCAGTCTGTCTAAAATCACCCTTAAATCTTTGAATGGGAAAACATTCAAAGGTTTCCTTACCCAACTTGAGCGGATGAAGAACCTAAAGGAGCTCAGCCTGTCTTTCTTCTGCCTCACAAATCGTCTACACAAGTTGCTCAGGTGAGAGTCTGAGGGGAGGGGAGGTACCTGGTTTTTTTTTTTTTTTTGTTTTTTGTTTTTTGTTTTTTGACGTTCTGTTGTTAAGAAAGGAAAGAAACTAGACTATGGCATTCCTAAGGCTCGTTGGAATCTGTTTTTCCCTTCGCAACAGTAACACTACAGGAACTTTGAAACTGTCCACTAGAGCACTTCATTTATAGTGAAGAAAAAGTCAGGATTACAAAAATAAGCTGTACCTATTCATTCATTCAGACAACTATCCTCATACAATATAGGACCTCAAACACCTGAATGAAAAGAGACTTTCTTTAGGTTTCTAGAGATGAAGTGGAAGCATTGAGGTAGAAGGAGGTTAAGATTTCATGCTGTAGTCTGACATACGTACTCATCAAAAGATCCCCATAGTTCATATTGTCAGATCATCTTTGCCCATGTGTTGGGCTCAAGGATCAGGCCCAGAATCTAGAGATTGTCGTTTAGGAACATTCAGTTGGCTGCTATCCCTGACCCCATTCCATCAAACAGTAGGATTAGTTCCGTGTGGATTATAATTACCAACTTGATTAAATTTTCACACATTATTTCTCAGAACCAAGCATAATAATCTTGTACATGTTCTGAAGATTAAAAATCTGTGTCTAAGAGTGGAAAAGTCTTTCCTAGAGCCACAAGCCTATTAAGTTATTTTAAAGTCCACATGGTTAGCTGCTGCAGCACTGTATGTACAAAGAAGCTTGTTCTAGGTTCCTAGATATATTCCCACCACCAGTTCCTCATTCTTCAGCATCAATTTTCTGTTTTCTCCCTACAGAGTCCTCCCACCTGGTTTGGATTTCTTGAATCTGCCTTTCTGTGAGCTTTCTTACAGAGACTTCAGATTTCTTTCCCAGTGTCCTCAGGCAACCCACCTCAAGCTGCTGAATCTCAGTAACAATCCAATATCTTGGGAAGATTGTGAGCCTTTCCAAACGCTTATGGAAAATGTGTCTGGTACCTTGCAGTATCTAGAGATAAATCATTGTCTTATAACAGATTCTACCATAACTTCTCTTATCCCAGCTCTAAGCCAGTGTTCCCACCTCCGTGTGCTTAGTTTTGCTTCTAACCCTATTACAATGTCTATGCTCGTGAGTATCCTGCAAAACCTAATACCGCTTATGGAGCTGAAATACGTGGTTTACCCCATCCCTGTGCATTGCTATGAGCGGTGGTATTTTCGGGGTAGTTTAGATCGACAGAAGCTTGCTGATGTGCATGCACAGTTGAAGATGATGCTACAGGCAGCACAGCGGACTGACTTGACCTTGATCACTTTTTCAGAGTGAATTCCACAGTTCAACCAATTTTCAATAATGATAGTTGCCATTTGAGCACCCAGTGTTCTTTCCTGAGGTCTATAGACTTCATATGTAAGATTTATATATTGTAGGAAACGTAGTCAGGAAATATAGACAGGAATTGCCCTTATTACGAGTAACTGACAAGAAAATGGAAGAATTAAAAGTTCCTGAGGCTGAGTTGTCCATTGTCACCATTATTCTTCTTACCAGAATGGTATAGATCAGGAAGTCATGATAAATCATACCTCTGTCTTCAGTGAAATTTACTTCTGGTTACTGGTCACCAGTCATGACACTCTAGCTTTTCCTGGATATGTTTCTGGAGGCCAGGTAGTTATTAAAGCCAACACTTTTATCCCATAAGTTATATTTAGCCTCACAATATAGGACTGTCTTCAGTCTCTTATAGGAAATCATCTGGATTTAACAGTGAGAAAAAGAATGTGTATGCATTACCCATTGAGTGACTCAGTTTTTTTTTTTTATTTCATACTCCTTTTCCAAGCATTGGTTTGGGATTGTATTGTAGTCAGCCAAAATGAACAGACAGACAAGACAAGGTTCCTGCCTGAATCCAGTCAGAGGCTCAATGTTTCTGTGGCTTACCTGTTTTTGCACAGATTGTTAGTGCATGGAAGCAAGGTGTTTTACCTCTTTGGGCCCTGTTTTATTTCCCTTGTTCTTGTTACATATTCTGTTTATTCTCTTCTCAGCAGAATTCATAGGTTCGATGTTACCATCTTGGAGGCTTTCTCTCACATCTATTTGATGTTTATCTTCTGTCGTTGTGCAAAATGCCTGACATAGTAGACTAGCATGGAAGGGGAGCTTGCTTCCCTCCTTTAGACTTTTCACCATCCTTGTTTAATTGCACTGCTTTGAAACTTTAGCAAGGCAGAACCTGGTAAAGAGCTTGTGGCAGAGGGAGATCCTTTCGATTCATAAGGCCAGGAAGTAGAGAGAGCAAGAGCCTGAGTCCCTATTCAGCCATTAGGAGTGGGACTACACTAATCTGCCTCCCTGAACTAGCGTGCCCTAAGTTTCTACCACTTGCCCCGGAGCCGTTCTTGAACTAGCTAGCCTTTTTAAAATTTCAAACACCAGTCACCATGAGCCATGAGCCATCCACCGGAGACCACCTTTTGTATTAGCTTAGGAAGATATTTAGGACACATGCATAATTCTTCCTTCATTATATACGTGATTCTGTTTGGATATTATGATGATTCTTTTCTATTAAAGTTGCCACAATTTCTATAATATTGTATGGCAAATATGTATATGAAGTCTTATATTTGACATTCCAAAATGTTATTACCATAGATATTGAAGCATGTTTGTTCAAGATATACTATGAAAGAAGCATATAAAACCAATTAATTAGCAATGTATTTATGTTCTTAATGTATTGAAGTGAGAAAACACTGCATTGCAAGGACATAGCAAATGTTTATAAAACTTGGTTTGCTCCTGTCACATGCTGAATTGTCAACACCAGTGCATTTTCATTACTTACTAGGACAATGAAAAAAAAACCATTATGCAGTTTTTTAAAAATAAACCTAATTGCATTTTAATGATCTGTAAGAAAAAAACAAAACAATAATGTATCTATATTGTTTCAAACTTTAAATGAGAACCTACTGGATTTCAGATCAACCAAGCAAAAATATAGTTAAAAGTTGCAGAGTTTTGTTCATAGTTCTCACATATTGAGATGATATTAAATTTCATTTTGAGATAAAAAACATGAAAATTCATCTCCAAAACTGAAGTTTATATGATTATGTTTATATGATAAAAACATGATCAAATTCAAGAAGATATCAGTAAAAGGAACATATATAATTCCAGCATATTAATTCTTGTTTGATCTCATATATGTTATTTTATTAACAACATTGTTAAGAACATATACCACATAAATATTAAAAATTATTGATTCAAATTCAGAAGGAACATGTCAAAATCTAACTTAAAATCAGTTTGAGCTGGGTATGGAATCACATGCCTTTAATCTCAGTACCTGGTAGTTACAGGCAGATAGATATCTGGAAGATCAAGGCAAAGCTAGTCTACATACTGCCAGTCATGGCTATAAATTAAGACCCTGTCTCAAAACATTTAAATAGGAATAGAAAGATTTAATTAATGCCTAAATTCATTCTTCAATAATGTTTAATTAATTATTTTTTTAAAAAACTAACTTTTTTCATTTTAAATACCAATCCCAGTTTCCACTCTAGACCCTCTTTCCACTCCCTCCACCCCTCTCACCCACACCCACTCCTCAGAGGGTAAGGTTTTGGTATGAAGTCAACAAAATCTAACACATTCCTTTGAGGCAGGTCCAAGGCCCCCCACTACTATATCCAGGCTGAGCAAGGTATCCATCCAAAGAGAATGGGTTCCAAAAAGCCAGTACAAGCAGTCAGAATAAATCCTGGTCTCACTGCCAATGGCCCCACAGTCTGCCCCTGCCATACAACTGTCACCCACAGTCAAAGGGCCTAGTTTGGTTCTATGCTGGTTCCCCCACTGTCCTGCAAGAGTCAGTGAACTCCCCTTAGCTCAGATAAGCTGTTTCAGTGGGTGTCTCCATCATGGTCTTGACCCTTTTGTTCAGATTATCACTCCTCCCACTCTACATCTGGTATTTGGGAGCCCAGTGCTCCACTGTGGATCTCTGCATCTGCTTCTGTGTGGTTATTTTGGGAGTCTGGGTAGCCAGAAAACAAACGAGCAGCATTTTACAACAAATTGGCACCCCAACGTGTGCTAGCTAAATCCATATAAATCCACTTTGCTTCATAGAGGTTTTGTCATAACAGCAGAAATCCTAACTAAAAGAGGTGTCCTTGGGTCTCCATTCATTGTTATTTATTATAAGGGTGGGAGCAGCTTTTGTCTACAGGTGTAATCGTGGATATTTAAAAGGAATACTCCTAATGTCAATTTAGCTAAATATCAGTGATAATGTCCCTGCTTGATCCCATGACCTCTCTAAACCTGGTCATCTGACCTTAAAGTACCAGGCATTGATCCCTGGACCTTGTGTAGCAAGCCATAAGTTCAATCAGAGGGCAATGGGTCACCTCACAAAATCAAGCTGCTGTCGTACAAGGGGCATGTCTTGCCTGGAAGCTTGCATTTCTGGTTCATAGGGTTCACGTATGGGAAAAAATAATGTTGCTTATTCTCCCTCAGTAGCATTTGGAAAGCATGCTAAATTAGTAGCCTGAAGTTGGCAGATGGCTCAGTAGATAAAAGCACTTACAGTCTGACAGGTTAGATGACATGAGGTCAACCTCTGTAACCCTTATGGTAGTGCTGTGGGAGTTCCTTCAGCTCCTTCAGCCAATCGCCGCTGAGTTACCAGCCCATTGGGGCGTGGTCTCTCTCCCTTTAAAAAAAGCAGCGGCTGTCCTCCACTCTGTCTTTGTCTTCCGGCTCCGTTTCCGGCTCCTGGACTCCTTTCCTGTTCGCGTGGAGGGGCTGTTGTCTGGGACGGTAATCTGTAAGTTTTTTCCCCTTTGAATAAATAACCATTCTATTAATCATAATTCCAAACTGGTGTGGGATTGTCTGTGACTTACGCCTTCATCTGGCGCCCCACGTTTGGTTGTAGAACCCCCCCTTCCCCCCCACTCAACTGCTTGCTACCAGCTCGGCTAGTCACGAGACCTCCCTCAGCTGCAGCCTGTGCCCTGTATGTGGAGCCAGCAGTTCAATTAAACCCCACGCCTCCCAAGCTCCACAGGCTCGGGACAATCTCTGCAAGCCTGGTTTGCTCTTTTCTGAGTTGTTTTTAAATTTCCCTTGTAAGTGCGGTGCTTTAGTGGCGTGAATCAGAACGACTCGGTCACGTGGAGGCATACGCGGCTTCCGGGTTGCTCTTTTCTACCCCTGGATTCTGGGTTTCTGGTTCCGTGTATGGAATTGATTTAATTAAACTTTCTTTCTTGAGCAACTTATATTTCCTAGTTTTTAACAAATACTAAGGCAGACACTGAAACAGGACCTGTTTAAGTCACCTTTGCAGTGGTTCTAGTCGCAACTTGGCAACAGCGCCGCCAACTAGACAAGAGGTAATATGGCAGTTTTTGTTTCCAATGCCAATTTTACTGTTTTCTTTATTAATACAATGGATTATGTCATGCAAGGTTTATATGACTATGGGAATATATTAATTTACTTGTTACTAGGTTTCAGTTTTCTTTTCAATATTTTATCATTAAGAAAGATACGATTTTTACGGACTAATATTGAACAACTAGTTGAAAGGATTAAAATTATTGAAAATCAGGGGTTATCTGAACAAGTGGATACTATGATAGACAAAATTGACTCCATGTCCAAGGGTACTAGGAAGTTACCTGAAAGGGTACAGGCTGTTGAATTTGATGTTCAGACGTTACCACAAAGTTTTGATAAGGTAATAGATAGAATGAACCTCCAGAATGGGAACCAAAAAACTGATACCTTAGTGAAATTACTAGAAACATGGGTAGGTCAGGAGATTCAGGATTTAAGGGATACAATGATAAAAAGATTAGAAATGATTGAAGAAACTATTGGAGCTGGTGAACAGAGTAAGAAGGCACAAGGACAGGATACAATGCCACCACCAGCTGTTAGAACTGGCTTACCCAGGGTCCTAACAACATACCCTGTAATTTATTCTGACAAAGGGTTAACTTCCAAAGGCTCAAAGGGAGTTAAAGAAGCTAGATGGACACCAATAGCAATGAATGATTTAAAAGAAATTAAGCAAGCTGTCGTTAATTTTGGCTTGCACTCTGCATTTGTTAAGGAAATGATAAGGACTTGGGCTTCTAATGTCAGAGCTACCCCCCATGATTTCTCTCAGCTAGTGTCTGCAGTTTTAGATGATGGGCCTTCCTTGATGTTTGGAATTTATTTCAGAGAAGAATCCAAACATATGGAACAGCAAGGAAGAGCAAAAGGTGTGGAGGTTTCCCAAGATCAAATTCTTGGTGTAGGAGCATATGCTGATCCACAGGTCCAAGCTCTTTATGATGAAGAAGTGCTGTCCTTATGTCACAAAGCAGCCTTGAATGCTTTGAATAGAATACAAGATCCAACAAAAAGGGTCGAATCATATGCCAGGGTTAGGCAGGGACAGAGAGAACCCTTTACTGACTTTGTGCAAAGATTAATTAAGGCTCTGGACATAGGGGTAACAGACCCAGAAGCTAGACGAATACTTCTTGAATCTCTAGCTTTTGAAAATGCAAATACTGAATGTAAAAAGATAATTGGGCCTTTAAGATCTAGATCAGCACCAATGGAAGAATGGATACAGCATACAATGAATGTTGAGATGTTTAGCTATAATGATGAATCCTGGGTAGGAGAAGCGATTTCCAAAGCTATGAGGAGACATCAAACTACCAGGTGTTTTAATTGTGGTAAATTAGGACTTCTGAAAAGGGATTGCAGGCAAAGAAATCCTAGGAATAATATCTCCTCTGGGAATGACAAAAGTAGGAGATCTCAGCCTTCAGGTATATGCAGGAGATGCGATAAAGGCCGACATTGGTCCAACGAATGCAGGTCAACAACAGACAGACAAGGCAACCCGATACCATCGGGAAACTCCTTGAGGGGCCTCTCGCAGGCCCCCAAGCCAAAAGTGGCCCAGTCATTCCCAGTTACAGTCGAAAATGTGTCTCACCAAGAAAATTAAAAACTCCAATGTCTGCCGTAAAAGGTAATACTGGTCTAAATGATGAATTACATGTGGAGAATGAGTCAAAAAATTCAGGAGGACAGAGTAAACGTATATTTTGGCAAACGTATATTAACGATCAAAGGCCAAAGCTAAGAGTCTGTATAAATGGCATTTTTATTGAAGGCTTATTAGACACAGGTGCGGATGTAAGTATAATTACTCCAGAATCCTGGCATCCGAATTGGCCTCTTCATGAGGTAGATGTTCAGTTCCTGGGAATTGGAACCCTATCTCGTGTAAAACAAAGCACAAGATGGGTGGAATGCATAGGGCCTGAAGGGCAAATAGGAAGATTAAGGCCATATATAGCAAATATTGCAATAAATTTATGGGGCCGTGACCTGCTACAGCAATGGAATACCCAGATTAACATTCCTGTAGTTCCAGGAACTCACAATTCTGGGAAGGATATAATGAGGTATTATGGAAAAAGGTCACCAGCCATTCAGGCTGTACAAGAACACACAGCCAATAGCAAACCTTTAGAGGTACCAACAGCCCTACCTTTAAAATGGCTAACTGAGAAGCCAATATGGATCAAGCAGTGGCCTCTAGCTGAAGATAAGTTACAGGCTTTGGAACAGCTGGTACAAGAGCAACTAGATGCTAACCATATTGAAGAATCAACCAGCCCTTGGAATTCTCCTGTGTTTGTTGTAAAAAAGAAATCTGGTAAATGGAGAATGGTGACAGATCTAAGAGCTGTCAACAAGGTAATTCAGCCTATGGGTCCGCTACAATCTGGAATTCCTTTGCCTTCTCTATTACCAAGAGGATGGCCTCTTATAGTTATTGATTTGAAAGATTGTTTTTTCACTATACCTTTGCAAAAAATGGATAGAGAAAAATTTGCCTTTACAGTGCCTACTTATAATAATTCTCAGCCTACTAGGAGATATCAATGGACTGTCCTCCCACAGGGGATGCTCAATAGTCCCACATTGTGTCAATATTTTGTTAATAAGCCACTGGAAATAATTCGTAAGCAATTTCCCAAGTCCATAATTTATCATTACATGGATGACATTTTATTATCTGATTCAAATAAAGATATTTTGGAAAGTATGTTTGAAGAAGTAAAGAAAGTCTTGCCTAGGTGGGGATTACAAATTGCCCCTGAAAAGATTCAAAGAGGAGATTCTATTAATTACCTAGGCTACAGAATAGGGTTAGAAAAAATTCGAACACAAAAGGCACAAATTAGGAGAGACCGATTACGGACTCTTAATGACTTCCAAAGATTGTTAGGAGATATTTCCAGTCTACGACCAGCTGTTGGGATAACACCTGATCTAATAGTTCATTTAAACAAAACCTTAGATGGTGATAAGGATTTGAATAGTCCCAGAAAATTGACAGTTGAAGCAGAAAAGGAACTGACAATGATTGAGGAAAAATTACAGGAGGCACATGTGGATAGGGTCAACCCGAATCTTAGTTCCATCCTAGTCATACTGCCTTCCAGAATTTCTCCTACAGGGATTTTAATGCAGAGGGAAGATATTATTTTAGAGTGGATATTTATACCTCATAAACCAAGTAAAAAATTAAAAACTTATGTAGAAAAGGTTTCAGAATTAATTATAAAAGGTAAACTGAGACTTCGTCAACTAGCAGGTATAGATCCAGCAGAAATTATAGTGCCTTTTACTACTGAGGAAATAAGAAAGTTATGGGAAGATAATGAACCATGGCAAAGAGCTTGTGCTAATTTTTTGGGAGAAATTAGCAGCAACTATCCCAAAAGTGATAGACTTAACCTCATAAAGAGAACTTCTTGGATTCTTCCTAGAATTGTACGTGATGCTCCAATAACTGGAGCTCGGACATTTTATACCGATGCAAATAAATCAGGGAAAGCAGGTTATAAATCGGAAGAATTGAGTAAGGTGGAACAAAGCCCTTATAATTCTGTCCAGAAGGCAGAATTATATGCCATTCTTATGGTGCTAAGGGATTTTAAAGAACCTCTTAATATAGTTACAGATTCACAATATGTAGAAAGAGTTATCTTGCATATTGAAACCGCTGAATTCATACCAGATGACACAGAGTTGACTTCATTGTTTATCGAGGTACAGGACATAATTAGGAATAGGCTTTGTCCAATGTACATAACACACATCCGGTCCCATACCGGTCTGCCTGGGCCTCTAGCACAAGGTAACGCTGAAATTGACCAATTATTGATTGGAAGCGTTCTGCAGGCCTCAGAATTTCATAAAAAACATCATGTCAATAGTAAAGGCTTAAAGAAAGAGTTTTCCATTACATGGCAACAAGCTAAGGAGATTATAAAGAGATGTCCTACTTGTTCTTTCTATAATCAAACACCGTTGCCTGCAGGGAGTAACCCAAAGGGTACTCAAAGGAATGAAATCTGGCAGATGGATGTGTTCCACTTTATGGAATTTGGTAAATTAAAATATGTACACCACACCATAGACACGTATTCAGGTTTTCAATGGGCAACTGCCCTGAGCTCAGAAAAGGCTGATTCGGTAATCACACATTTATTGGAAGTTATGGCCATCATGGGTATACCTGCACAAATAAAGACAGACAATGGTCCAGCATATGTATCTAAGAAAATGAAACGCTTCTTTGCTTATTATAATATAAAACACGTTACAGGTATACCAAATAATCCTACAGGTCAGGCAGTTATAGAAAGATCAAATCGTACTATAAAGGATATGCTAAACAAACAGAAAGGGACGAAAGATACCCCCAGAAATAGATTGCATAATGCTTTATTAACCTTGAATTTTCTTAATGCAAATGAGAAAGGAACAACAGCAGCAGAGAGGCATTGGATAATTGAAAAAACTTCTGAACTAAACCAACCTGTTTATTTCAAAGACGTGCTGACCTCTCAATGGAAGCCAGGAGATGTGCTACGTTGGGGAAGGGGTTTTGCTCTTGTTTCCACAGGAGAAGAAAAATTGTGGATACCATCAAAATTAATAAAGGTTCGATTTGAAGAGGAGAAACCTCTTGGAAAGGAGAAATGACAGCATCTACAATGATGATAACCATACAGGTGGTAAGAAAAGCATATAGAATGGGGGCAGGGTTCTGTTCTTATCTCCACAGGAAAACACTGATCTTTGAAAAGTTCAAGGGACCCTGGATATTTGAATACTGACAGATGGAAAATAACGGCTCAATAGGGACTATCAAGAAAACTGAATAGGTTCTGTAAGTACCATACTAAATTATATTTCTAAATTTATAGAGCTGGTTTTAGAGTTGGACTCTGGATCAGTCCCTCTCTAATTCCAAGCCTGTTGTTTAAAGAAAAACCCAGAGTTTCTGGAGTTTCTGTCTCATGTCAAGAGCCATGATATGGGACAGAAAGAAATATGAGTTTAGAAAACATCTTTACTTTTCTTCATATCTATCATACCTTCATTAAATATATCTATCATGTCTCTCATTGAATATAGGTATTCATGTATATGTCTATATAATTAATGTTTAAGTTTTCCACAATGAACAATGAGTTTTTCCTACAGTGACATTTGAAGTTTCCAGGAAGAAGATGGGGCCCCATAACAACAACTCCACCTGGTTGAGATGACATCATGATACTGATAGCACTACTACAAGACCTGTTTTGGGTACCAGCTGCACAAGACGATGCCAACGTGGTTAGCTGAAATGATGCACATCTTGTACAACATTCTGGCCAGACCTCCACAAAATACTCAGAGACTATTTGCAATTTTAAAAGACATTGATCTTGAAATTTAACCATCATTTTACTTTCACAGGATCCCCCAGAAAGAACGTCGCCCCCATGACAGCTGGAAGTAATTCTAGAGAACGACGTCCCCTCTCCCAGTAAAGTTTGTCCTTGGGTTTAGGGACATCATTTAGGGGTTGGTTATAATTAGTATAGGGTTGAGGGTTGGGGGAGGAATTTTATAAGTGCAGGAATCAAAAAAAAAGGGATAATTGGATTATGGGATAATAGCTTTGTACTTGTGAGTTATTGTTTTTGACAAATGTATTGGTATTCATTCTTATATATTGATACAAAGTTAAATTATGTTGATTATTTTATGCATGCATGCTTCATGCTTCTACTTCTGTTTAAAACATTTTTATGTATTTGTATATATATATTGTACTGATATATGTATATTTACCATATTGCATTGTACACTTCTACCTCTGATTAAGATACTTATATATTGTTTATGTATTAATATATATTTACCATATTGTAATGTATACTTGCACATTGTTTATATTTGGAGGTCACATTGTCCTCATTTATTGCACAGTTGTTTATTATCTCAGTCTTTAAGTTAGACAGATATTGAGAATTATATAGATCAACAGTCATCTAAGTTTGTCATTTATAATTAGACTAATCAGGTTCTTTAGATATATAGAGATTATATTCAGTATAGATAGATAATCTTCAACCTCTTCAAAGAGCTGTAGAAAATGACCTTTAATCTAATTCAGAGTTCTATGGTAGGGAGACACAATCACTCCTGGCAACACTGATCTATGCCCGAGAGAATGTTGAGCACCAAAGACACTCCACCTGGAGCCTTTCTTCTTGGCAGAACTGGCCTTTGGGTAAAGAAATGCTCATACCTCAATTACTGACAGAGTTATAGAATATCCGTAAATGGATAAAACAAGACTGTCATATCCTGCCAAGACAGGGTAAGATAGTTTTGAAGTTTCTTGCCTTTGAAAATGGTATGTCAGTTACATCAGGCCTTAGCCAAAGTTGGTTGCTTCAACGCTGCAAATGTGACTTTGGGTGTTTGTCCTGGTAGCCAGTCGTCTCTGCGATTTGTTATATGTTCTGGAAGTTGTTTGATTGCACTTCCTAATTACTCAGATAACATTATTTCCCTTCTCAGATCTTCGATGGGATTGAAGATTATATAAATGTAGTTACTTTCCTTTCATGACTTGACCAAGTTATTTGTTATACAAGACTTAAGCTAGTTAGAATAGGATATTTGTATTTATTGTATATAATTTCGTAGGTTTGTACTTATTGTATATAATTGCGTAGTAGGCTTAGAACTCTCTTACTTAAACAAAAGGGGGAGATGCTGTGGGAGTTCCTTCAGCTCCTTCAGCCAATCGCCGCTGAGTTACCAGCCCATTGGGGCGTGGTCTCTCTCCCTTTAAAAAAAGCAGCGGCTGTCCTCCACTCTGTCTTTGTCTTCCGGCTCCGTTTCCGGCTCCTGGACTCCTTTCCTGTTCGCGTGGAGGGGCTGTTGTCTGGGACGGTAATCTGTAAGTTTTTTCCCCTTTGAATAAATAACCATTCTTTTAATCGTAATTCCAAACTGGTGTGGGATTGTCTGTGACTTACGCCTTCATGGTAGGAGAGAAAACTTCCTCCAATTTCCCTTCCATCTCTGTATATACAGCATGACACAGCCCTACCATATGTGCATAAATAACTAATGCACTAGCAATCTTGTGCTGCTATCCGTCTCCTGTAAGAGAGTCTCTTGGATAAGGAAGTTCTAGAATAAAGACATGTGTCCATGTTACTGTGACATACAAAAGCAGGTTTCTACCATATTGAGGCAACCAGGACAAATAAACCACACAGTCATATTATTACTCAAATCCAACAGACAGTTGCAAGAGACTGAATACCACAAAAGTTCAAGCAGGCCCTTCAAGGTCCTGTGCAAAACACAGAAATAAAAAGCACTAGACAAGTGAGGTAAGATAATTGCTCTGAATTTTTAAAGACAAATTATGGTCTACCATGGCAGTATTAAAAAAAGGAAAACCATGATCTCCAGAAACAGAGGGAGCCTTATTTATTTTCCAGATGTTTACCAATGAACCTCTACTAGATGCTCAAAACAGTCGAGGAAGTGGGGGGAATTAACTGACACAAGCCTGCAAAAAGAAACAACATTACTAGTGAAGAAAATTCAGTGCATCCTCATCTCCTATTCTTAATATTCCCCTTTTACAATCAAATATGTTTGTGAAGTCTATCATGCCACAGTCACAAATTTCTATTCATTACATGGGAAATTATTTAAAATATTATGAACAGAGAAATATGAAAAAGTCATGGGTACATATCCTTTAGCAGTAGCATTATATATTTCTTACCCTACTGAAGGGGTAGAGGCAGGCAATTCTCTCACACATAATCATGAATTCATGGCAATATTTGGGTGCCTCGTGGAAGTGAGGTAGGAAAGCTGATAGCATCCAACAACTCCCCAGAATCCCTTACACACACACCATGGAACCCTTAAGATGGAGACTATTAAGAAATTAGAGTTTGTGTTTTTCCCTTCTTTGGGTTGTGCTTGTGGAGGGTTATTAGATGTCTAAGTTAGTGTGGGTGTTGTTGGGTTCCTTGGGTTGTGATTTTCCTTCTGTTACTTTCTGTAAGGCTGGGTTTGTGGCTACGTATTGTTAAAATTTGTTTTTATCCTGGAATACCTTGTTTTCTTCATCGATGGTGAAATAAAACTTGGCTGGGTATAGTAGTCTGGGCTTGGATCCATGGTCTCTTAGTTTCTGCAGCACATCTATCCAAGACTTTCTGGTTTGCATGGTTTCCATTGAGAAGTCAGGTGTAATTCTGATAGGTTTACCTTTATATGTTACTTGACCTTTTTCCTTTGCTGCTCTTAATAGTCATTCTTTATTCTGTCTGTTTTGTGTTTTGATTATTATATGGCAAGGGAATTTTTTTTGATCCAGTCTATTTGGTGTTCTGTATGCTTCTTGTACCTTCATAGGAATATCCTTCTTTAGGTTGGGAAAGTTTTTTTTTATAGTCCATATTTATTTTCAATAAAAAATTTGATCTCATTTGATCACCATGAATAATTTCCTAGATATCTGAGTTCCCCTTCCTTTTGATATCTTTTTCTTTTTTTTTTAAGTAAATTTTATTAAATTATAAAAGTTTCCATTTCCGCCCCCCCTCCCAACATCCTCCCACTCCCCCCACTCCCCCTCCTCCTCCCTCTTCGTCCCCCAGGGCAGTCAGGGTTTCCTGGCCTGTGGGAAGTTCCAGTTCCTTCCCCCTCCCTCCAGGTCCAGGAAGGAGAGTGTCCAAACAGACTGGATCCCCAAAATCCAGTATATGTAGAGGAAACAGGTCCCAGTGTCATAGTCAATGGCTTTTCAGAAAGACTTCGGGCCAGCCACAGTCAAAGAATCCGGCCAAATTCCGAGGGTTTACAGGAGACTTGATTATTATGGGATCCCAGGTCCAAGGAGAGATCCCCCAGATTGCTCTCTGGACAGAGGAGAAGGTGCCTGAATCGGCCGTGGCCCATGACCATACTGATGTATATTTTGCTTATCACCATAGATCCTTCATCTGGCGAAGGACGGCGATAAAGTCGGAGACCCACATCGGAGCAACGTACTGAGCCCCCCCGAGGTCCAAATGAGGAGCAGGAGGAAGAACATGAAAAACGAAATCAGTACTGCGAGGGATGCTATCACCCACTGATACAAGGGAACGGATCTGATGAGAATTTAACAAGGCCAGTTGGACTGGGACTGAACGAGGACGTGATCTAACCAGATTCTCGGAATTTGGCCGGGAACGTTTTTTTCTATAATTTTGTTGAATAAATTTTTGGCACCTTTGAGCTATAATTCTTCTCCTTCTTCTACCCCTGTTATTCTTAGGTTTGATCTTTTCACAGTGTCCTAGATTTCCTGGATGTTTTGTGTTAAGAATTTGTTGGATTTGGTTTTTTTTCTTTAATCAATGAGTTTATTTTCTCTATAGTATCTTCAGCATCTGAGACTCTTTCTTCTATCTCTTGTATTCTGTTGGTTATACTTGTCTCTGAAATCCCTGTTCATTTACCCAGATTTTCGATATCCAGCCGTCCCTCTGTTTATGTTTTCTTCATTACCTCCTTTTCACTTTTCAAGCCTTGAACTGTTTCCATTACTTGTTTGATTTCTTTTACTTGTTTTCCCAAGGTATCTTTGAGGGATTTATTCATTTCTTCAAACTTTTTGTTATTCTTCTCATTTATTTCTTTAAGGGAGTTTTTCACATCCTGTTTAAGGGACTCTATCACTTACATAATGTTACGTTTAAAGTCTATTTCTTTTACTTCTTCTAGGTTTGATAGGGGAGTTCAGCCAATCACATTCTGTCCATGGGGCGTGTTGCCCTAAGGCAAATTTTACCTATAAACCTGGCGGGTGCACTTCCCAGCTCTCTCTCGCTTTGCTTCTACATTCCAGACAGACCACTGGAGTTCTGGTGTAAGTCTTCCTTCTATTTATTAAAGCTGTATATTTTATATTAATCTAGTCTGGCGGATCATTAATTACCAATTGTACCACGCCCCTTCATAGGTTAGGGTGTGTAAGTCTTCCTGTTTTATGTTAGCTGAATTCTGGTGTTATAATGTTGTTTTTTAGATTATTGGAGTAATTCTTACATTGACGCCTGCCCATCTCTTCCTTCAAATGCAGTCAGGAGAGTCTTGGTGTCTTGGTCCAATCTATGCTGTGACTGACTCTCTGGGTGGATCTCCTCAGTACAGGAGCAGGAACTGTTCCTGAACCAAGAACCTCACAAACAATAGGGCAGGCTTGGGGGAGGCAGGGTAGTGTGAGACAAAGAAGCCTCTACAGAAGGCGCTGGAGGGGCCCTGTGCTCCCTTCTAAGACCATCTACCCCGAGATGGTACACAGTCTAAGGACACTCCGTGAAGGTCTAAGAAAGGTTCCAGAAAATGATTTAAGATGTATAAATGCAAGTTGTAAAAGTATAAGTAAGTGATTTAAGCTATGTGAAAGTGGGAACTATTTAAGATTTCTCTCCCCTTTCTATGCTATTCCTACACTAAGAGTTCAAATGTTCAGAACTGTAGCATTGACAAACGAGTTCTGATAAACTGATAAAGCATTGATTACTTACTTATTCAGTCACAAGCTCAGGATTTTACATATCCTTTGGTTGTCTTCTAAGTATAGGCTTAAAGGTACATTTCATCAAGTTAAAACATATATCAAGCTCTCTAGACATAGGAAAGATGTACATGATTTTTAACCCAAAGCCATAGCTTTTGCTATGACACCAAGGTGTAAATCTGTTCCATCTGTTTTACAGACACCTGACCACTCCTGGAGAAAGAGTGCTCCTGCTACATTATCAAGCCTGGCCTGGTGGAGACATGGGTAAAGTCACTCTAGAAACTTGGGGAGGACCTTAGATGGCATAACCAACCCACTTCCTCTCCTTTACTCTGGGGTCACTCTTCCCTTTTTGACAGGCTCAACCCTATTATGAGACCAGTTATTCTCATTTATCTAGTTTTCTTCGAGACCCTGACTTCTTTGTTTCCTCCAGGAACAAATTCATGAGGTCTCCTAGGTGGCAGCAATCAAATGCTTTTTAATCCACACCTCCTACTAAGCACAAACCCACCAATCCTGCTCCTGCATGGTCTTGGAAGTCCTTCTCTCTCTCTCTCTCTCTCTCTCTCTCTCTCTCTCTCTCTCTCTCTCTCTCTCTCTTTCTCTCCAAATCCTAGCCACTCTTAAGTAGCATCACTCCCTAAAGACTAAGCATTCAATCATAAAAGCCTATGGAAGCCATTCCTATACAAACTGCCATATTCCATCCCTGGGCTCTATAGGCTTGTAGTCATATCATAATACAGAAATTCATTAAGTCCAACTTGAAAAGTTCCCATAGTATATATAATAGTCTCAACCCTGTAAAAGTCCAAAGTCTCTTCTGACTCATGTGATCTCTTAACTCTAATACCCTATAAAATCAAAACCAAAAAAGCAGACCACATACTTCCAAGGGCACAGGATGCACATTACTATCCCAAAATGGAGGAAAGGGAGCATAGTGGAGAAATTCTGGACCAAAACAAAACAGAAGATCAGCTGGGCAAACTCAAAAGTCTGTACTCCATGTCTGATGTCAAAACAATCTTCAGATCTCCAAGGCCTTTCAGCTCTGATGACTACAACATGCTTCTTTCCCTTGGGCTGCTTCCACTCCCTGTTAGGAGCTCTTCTTGGCACCTATCCTTTGCTCTGACATCTCCACCATTTTGAGGTCTCCAAGGCAATCCAGGCCTCACCTACATAGCTTCACACAATGACCCCTCTAGGCCTCTGTGCAAGGACATCCATGTTATGCTCCTGTCCTAAGTAGCTTGTCTTAACCATGGAGGGAGATCACATCATGTCTTTCTTCTATCCTTGACTCTGAAGACAGAACCACATGGTCAAAATTGCCAAATTCTACAGCTTCCTGGGGTTGGAGCGTGACCCCCTTGTGCAAATACATTTTCACCAGCTTTCTGTTTTTTGATGATTTCTTTCTCTGCCTAAGTTTGTCTCTCTTTGAACTCACTCAGTAGACCAGGTTGGACTTAAACTCAGAAAACAGCAAGCCTTTGCATTCCAAAGGCTTGGATTAAAGGAATATATCATGAAGCCTGGCCCTAAGTTTTTCTTTAACGACTTTTCATTTTAATTCCTTTTCACAAGTTGGAAGTTTAGGCAGGTAAGGTCTTACTCTGAGGTCACCACTCCCTTTATTCCACTTAGCATCAAGCTTTTTAAAATGTGTCTACACTTCCTGATGTCCCTTTTCTCCTCCAATGGTAATTTCGTATTGTTCCTTACTCAGCTTGCTTCATTTCATTTGAAATCTGCATAAGTGTGACCATTAAGAACCAAGCAACACAGTTAATACTAGACTGTCTGGAAACTTCCTCTGTCTCAGGGAGATTTTTTTGGACAGGGGCAGAAAGCAGCCACATTATTTGCCACAATTTCCAAGAATGTTCTCTATGCCACATACTATTTATCACTCTTCTCCTCTGAAACCTCTTGAGCTGGGCCCCCACAGTTCTCATCACCCTCAGCACTGCTGTCCTCTGTGCTCCTACTAGTAGTGCCCATTAAGCCATGCTTAAAGCATTCAACAACTTTTTTAGTCCAAGGTGCTGAAGTGTTCCATAGTCCTCCAAACAAAAGCATGGTCTGGCCTATCACAGATATATCCCAGTCCCTGGACCCGACTTTTGTATGAGTTAGGTTTTCTATTGCTGTGAAGAGACACCATTACCATAACAACTCTCTAAAGGAAACCACTCAGTTGGGACTGGCTTAAAGTTCAGAGGTTTAGTCCATTGTCATCATGGAGGAAGCATGGTGGGACACAGGCAGACATGGTGCTGGAGAGGTACCTGAGAGTTCTACATTAAGATATACAGACAGCAGGAAAAGAGTGCCACTTTGGGCCTAGCTTGAGCATCTGAAATCTCAAAGCCCACTCAGTGACATACTTCCTCTAACAAGCCACACCTACTTCAACGAGGCCACACCTCCTAATATTGCCTCTTCCTATGAGCCTATGAAAGCCGTTTTCACTCAAACCACCACAGTCTCTATGACAAAGAAGCACATTAAAAGAGACATGGAGAGGACAGACTCACCTGCAGGCATGTTGCCCAGTTATTTGTGTTTCTTCAGAATTCAGTGTTCTGACTTCTGGCACCACTCAGAAGCAGAATGTGCCATGCTTCATATTAAGAAGCACAGCGTGCCAAGTAGCCTGGCTGTCAGGACACGCCTGCATCTCCTACAACTAAGACACCAGGTATTCAAATCTCTGAGTCTATGGTGGCCAGTCTACTTCAAACTACCAAACCACTCTTCTCAGATCTATCCTTTATTCCGTAAACCTACAACTTTGTATGGGTCTTTTTCACCAATCAAGTGTAATGTGTGCTTTCCATATTTTCTTGCATGTATGGCTTTCCACTAGAGCATGATCATGGTGGACTTACCAGGACCAGTAGTGGTTTTGTTAATACAGTATATTTTTTCACATTATTACCCCTCCCCAACTTCTCATAGATCTTCCCCACCACCCTACCCACCCAACTTTGTGTTCTCTGTCAACAAAAGTAAAACAGGTAAACAAAAAGTGAAAAACAAAACAGATAAACAAATAATGGAACTTCATGACTGCCTCATCCTTCCCATACTAGGATGTTGTCTGAATTGTACATGCATGGGGCTTTGTGCATGCTATTACAGTATATAGTATATACTATAGTGGACTGTTACCCACATAGTAACATATGTGGGTTACTATGTGTTACTACTCTGATGTGTGTGGAAGAAATATTTTTCCTTGTATTAGTCAAAGACTTCTCACTCCTTTAGGCTTTTTGCCCTCTCTTCTGTAATTATTTCTCGATTAGGGAAGACAATGTGTAGTGTGTGTGTGTGTGTGTGTGTGTGTGTGTGTGTGTGTGTGTCTGTGTTTGGTGTGGTGTGTATGTGTCCCATTTTGACAGAGTAGTTGCAGTCTCTTATTGTATCCACTGGGCAAATTTGGGGGCTCAGTTTAATCACCATCTACTGCAATTATAAACTTAATTGATAAGGACTGAGAGATGCATTAACAATAAGTCATTGGATGTCAATTTAATACTGTGACTATTTAGTAGAATAACAGTAGTAGGTTCTCCACCTAGGGTCTATGACCTGGCTACTCAAAAGTGTTTGCCCTAACAAAAGTTCCAGTTATGTTCATTTTGTGGAGTAGGGCTGAAATTCAATCAGAAAGCTTTGGTTCCTTCCATGATGTTCATGTTACACAAAGTTGACCTCTGAACTCTACATGCACATTAATATATAAGCACACCCATGCATATGAACACAATACCAATATGAAAAATAAATTAATTTTTAAAAATATCCTAGGAAATAAAGTTGGTTATCTTTAGGAACTGCAGCCCTATATGCTGTGACCCAAATCTTTGTCATGTGCTGACATTTGATCAATCAGTACCACCTTTATTTCTATGACCTTGACTTTCGTGAATCCTCTATTGACAAATCAGAGATTAGGCAAAAGTAAATTCTACATATCATGGCTCATGATAACACACCAGAACTGTATCCCAGACAATCTGGAATATCCTCCTGTGTGGTGTGAATTAAATGTGAGGATTGCACACAAACAAACTCACTATTACTGTAACTGTAAGAGTGCATCAGCCAAATGGATTACCATTCAGATTTCATTACCTTACATTGTGGGTTGTACTTCAAATCAATGCCTAGTCTCCTACTCTTCCACAGGATACTCAATAAATTATCCTTTCCATGTTGCTTAAAAAATAAAATGAATAAAAAATAAAATAATTACAACAAAATAATAAGGAAATGTACTATAAGCTAAAACATGTAATAGACTCTCATAATCTTAAAATAAAGTTTCTGTTTTAGATCACCGCTATTGCACATGGTGCTGTAATGAATATGGAAGTACTTTTGAGAATATTCCAAGGAAAAGATGCTTTATAAATTCATCTTCCTAACAATGGAACTTATAAAGCTTTTCCCCCTGCCTTCCGAGTGCTAGGATTAAATGCATGCACCATCATAAGCCGGCTTATCATATGCTTTTGTATGTTGAAAGTAAGAGATTTTATTTTTTGTTTTTATTTTACGAGTAATTACAGTTAAGAGATTGTCATGAGTCTCAGAAGGTAATTTGGACTTTGGACATTTAAACAGTGTTGAGACTGTTATAGACTATGGGGCTTTTGAAGTTGGTCAGAATGGATACTTGCATTGAAATATGGCTACAAGCCTATGGGAGCCATAGATTGGGTAGGTGATGGTTTGAGTAAGAATGGCTCCAATAGGCTCGTGTATTTGACTGCTTAGTCATCAGTGTTAGGTATTCATGCCAACTTGGGTCGTGGGGGAAACTTTCCCTGCTGTTCCAAGAGATGACCCTGGAGACCTCTGGCCACCAGTCTCCACCCCCAGACTACTCTAGTGGCAGACCTGACCCCTCAAGGCATGTCAGTGGCTATCCCCCATAAGCCCCCTTTGAGGAGCTCCAACAGCCAGTCCACAGTCCCCATCCTAAGGGATGCAATCACCCATTCAAGGTAGGAGAGTGACCAGGCTGTGGCCTATGGAAAAAAATCCCACCAATGCCTGAATTTGTCCCAAGAGCAGGCCACATAATCTTTCAGTCTCTGTTCACCTTGGAAAACTCTGTCCCACCAAGAAAATATATATATTCAGAGTATGTGTGTGTGTGTGTGAGTATATATATATACTTCTGCTCAGTTCTATGCTACTTCTCATCTGAGCAGAGTTGAGGCAACCATTCTCTTGTGTTTTTCCCTCCCAATAAATCTCTTGTGTGAGGTTTGCTGTGTGGTATGACTTTGTGGTATTCGTTTATTCCTGGATGCCAGAATAATTTCATATCTGAGCTGTAATTCAATCAATGAGTACCATTATTTAAGAAGGATTAGAAGATGTGTCCCCGTTGGAAGAAGCATGTTACTGGAAGTGGGTGTTGAGGTTTCAAGAAGCCAAGGGGAGTCCCAGTCTCCCTGCCTCTCTACCTACAGATCAGGATGTTGCACCCAGCTACTTCTCCAGCACCATGGCTGCTATGCTTGCTGCCATGCTCTCCGTCATGACGGCAATGCACTCTGAGTCTGTGAGCAAGGCTTCAGTTAAATGTTTCCCTTTCTAGTTCCCTTGCTCAGGGTTTTGATTCAGAGTAATAGAACAGTGACTAAAGCATCATATATGTGCATATAAAACAACTTGTTATGGGGGTTGGGAAAGGTATTCGACAATTCACTTGCAAAAAAAGCATCAAGATCCAAGTTAGATCTCTGGCACTCAAAAAAAAAAAAGAAGAAGAAGAAGAAGCTAGTGCTAACTGGTGTAAAGTGAGGTATCATGTTTTGATGAAATGATGAGGAGAGCAATCGAGGCAGACTCTTGGCATGAAACTCTAACACACACACACACAGATAAATTCGAACATGATACACAACATACACACATACATATCAAAATGCATCTTATTCTATGACAAACACTGAAAACTTTTTTAAAAATGAAAGTAAGGTTTTATTGCAGAACTAATAAACATTTTTATAGTAAGAAAACAATGAAAAACAACATAATGTGAAAATTAAGCAAAACTTAATAATTCTTTGAAAGTACACACAATACCTAGGAAAAAAACAGAAATTTTGATTAGCCTACAAGCAATTAAAATATTAAAATAATAGTTGAAAAACTTTCAAATGCAATAATGATAATCTCCAGGACCATAGTAATGATCTTATAAACCTCAATAAAATTTAAGGATGAGGTAAATCTCATTTGCATAACGTTTTCAAGGATATAAATATGTCCAGTTTCCTATTTTATTCTATGACACTAAATTCTGTGACAACCTAACCAAAACTGTCAGAAGAAAAAATATACCAGTATTCCTCTTGTACATAATTGTAAAAATTCTCAGAAAACATTAGTAAATCGTATCTATCAACACACAAAGTGCTTGTTATCCAGTAACTCAGCTTCTCAAAATGAGATCAGTTTGGTTTCACTATATTAACAAACTTAAGGACAAAGATAAAATGACTGTGTCACCATCCAGAAATAAAAGCAACCGGTGAAAATAAGAACTACTACTATATATGTCAAAGAACTAGGGACATTAATATATGAGAGTAAATATATGTGTGTTTTCTAACAAATGTATTTTTGAGGTATAGTATGGTGTTGTACATATATGCATATTTGTGTACCCTGTGCATGCAGTGCCCACAAAAGCCAGAAGAGTGCATCTGTTCTTGATGGAGACCTAAAGAGTGCAGTGGATTCGGGGAAACTCAAGGTGTCAATAGTTGTGAAGCATTTTGTGTATCCTTCCGACTGGGGTCTTAGGCCGGTCAGAGCAGCCAAAGCTTTTAATCACTGAACCATCTGTCCAGCAAACGCCTGATTTTTAAGTGTAACTCTTCTGTTCTTTTGTTCATTCTATTTGACATTTGTCTCCAAGCTTGAAACCCAGCTTCGTAGAATTCTCTGGTCATTCAGTGTTTAAGTCACATTCATATAGTCCACATAAAAATTTTAATCCAAAAAGATGTAGGCAATTGCGTAGACACCTAAATTTGATGTGCCTCTGGGGCCTCGTGAACCGCAGCATGCGGAAGGATTTGGAGAGAAGTCAGCTGACCCCAGCTAGCCAATTGGAGTCCTCGAGTGTGCGCACTAACTTTGAAAAGGACCTGTTGGGGTCCTCAAGCGGGCTTTTGAAGTTCTGGGGCTCTTGTCTCAGTTACCGCGTCTGAGGTGCTGAAAAAGGTGGAAAATTCTCCCCATTCCCCTACTCAGGTAAGTGACGACAGAAGTTTCTTTTCATAACCTGAACTTATTTGGGGAGTAATCATTGCTTTCATCAGATTTCTTAACAGTTTGGCCCTGTTCGCAAGAAGCAGCCCTGTTCTCTCGTGTAAAGAGAGACAGGGATAAAGGTTACTCTCTGTATATTTAGATGGTTAGTTTGCTAAACTAGCAAAAATTAACAAAGTTGTAAAAATAGTTTCCTTTTCTCCAGTGGATGTTTTGGGCACTTTTTCTTCAATAATCAGGTAATTCTAGATATATGATCATATTTCAGCATTTTCTATTTCATTGCATTGACTTACACATCTCGTTTTGTTGCAATAGCATGATGTTTATGTTTCTATTGCTCTATGATATAATTTGAATACAGCTAACATTTACTTGCTTGTTCCTGTATGTAACAGGTCCTTCCATCTTCTACTGTCTTTTTCGCTTTCTTTCTTTACTGTTACTAAATTAGCAGTTTCAGGCTTTCACTTCCTCGTTAAGTCTGTTCCTTGGTATTTAACGTTTGAAGCAATTGTGCATGGAATTGTTTTCTTGATTTATTTGTCAATGTCATGGAATATTGGAATGTGGAAAAGCATCAGGGTTTGCACTTATTTTGTAATACTGAATCCTTTTTTTGTTTTTTTTTCACTACTTTTACCAAATCCTAATGTTTTCTGTTAGAGCATTTGGAGACTTTTAATCATAGGATTATAGCAAAGATTCTTAGGAATAATTAGACATCTCCCTTTACTGTTTGTGTATCATTTGCCATTTTCTCTTGCTTTACTAGAGTGAACTAAAACTTCATTCAGCACATTGAATAAGATTGAAGAAGGTGGATCATACATTCTTGTGGCTGACTTGAGAAAAAATGCTTTGCAGTTTTCCAAATGTGATATGATTTGGACTGTAGGTTTATTGTGTAGAGGCATTTTCTAGTGAGATATGTTCCTTCTAGTCTTAGATTCTTCAGTGCTTTTTTGATAAAGGCCTGTTTTGCACTTGTAAGATCATCATGTGACCTCTGACTACAAACCTATTAATAAGTGAAACATCCTTGCATACCTAATATAAGCCAAATTGATCATGGTGTTAAAATATATTATTAAATTCAGTTTATAAAGACTCTATTAGAAAAAGGTAATACATTAATAATGTTCACCACCTAAATATTTTTAAAACTTTTAGTCTGACCTAGGCTAGATATGAAGGTATATTGTCTACGTAGGAGAAGTTTAGCATTTCTTGTATGCTTTAATGAGGTAGTCTCAGGAGCACTTTTTCAGGTCTGATAAAACATTTCCTTCATCCATGTGTTTCTCGGATTTTCTTTGTTGGGAGATATTTTAATCTTATTGATTTTTAGGGATCTCTAAAGTTATTTATATCTTTTGTATCTAGGAAATTATCCATTTCTTTTAGATATTCTTTGAATATGTGTTTTCAAATATTAACCATTTTCAGAATTTCATTGGTTTTTTTTAGTACTGTCCCCCTTTTATCTCTGTTTTTACTAATTTATATATTCTCTCATTTAGTTCAACTAAGGATTTTATCAGTCTTACCTTTCGAAAGAAGCCATGTTTTTTAACTATTTGTATTGTTATTCGTCTTAGTTACTGTTTCATTGCTATGAACAGGTATGACCAAAGTAATTTTAAAAGGTATTTAATTGGGGGACTGCTTATAATTTCAAAGGGTGAGTTCATGGCCATCATGATGGGGAGTGTGGTAGGCATGGTATATTAGTTACAGCTCTCATCTGATCTGAAAGTTGCAGGCAGAGATAGACTGGGCCTGCCCTGAGTTTGTGACATACCTCCTAATAGTCCCACTAACTGGGAACCTGCATTCAAACATAGGAGTCTATGGGGCCATTTACTTTTTCGAGTCAGGGTTTATCTGTACTCCTGGCTGTACTGGATCTTGCTCTGTTGTAAAGCTGATAATCACAGATATACCTGTATCAGCTTGGGATAAAGGTGTACTGTTCACAGATGCAGAAGCTACAAAAACCAGTAGGTTTCAGATGGCCACTAGTGGCTGTTTAGTCTATATAGTGAGTTCAGAGAGTATCTGTGCTCCCAAAGTTCCAAGTCCCAAGAGGAGCCAAAGTCGATAAAAAGTCCAGAAGGTCCCAGAAGAAAGGATGTGGAAATAACAGCATAACCTCTCCTTCAAAACAATACACATTTGACTTAAAATTTGGAAGTCTAGTAATTTTCAAAATATATAGATTGGTTTAATCAAGCAGTCCTTACAATACACTATGATCTAGAAATCAAAAAATTCAAAGATGACAGTATAACATAGAGGATCCAGACTCTCTATGTTTTTTAATCTTTACTTTGCTTTTGCATTTATATTACTTTACTCCCTCTTTTAGGACTTAATTATTTTAAAACTATTTTATATACCATTTCTCTTCTCATTTTCAAGTCTATGCATATTTTCAAATACACTGGGACACGTTTAGAAGCTTGTTCCATCTGATCCTGATTTACTGCATATCTCTATCATTTTCTGACCACATGAGACAAACTTCAAACTGTTAAGTTGTGTGGCTTGGACCAAAGCCTATGCCTTGGCAGCTGATTCTGCCCTGTTTGGTTCCCTGATAGCCTAGCTTCATGTCAGAGTTATAGGTGTGAGCAGCATTTATCAATTACGGAGTAATTATGCTTAATGAATTTTCCCTGCTGGTTTGTTCAGTTGCAAACCACACTTTTTTCTCAAGTATACTTTTAAACTTTGTGTTCAGCATTTTAAGTACTTCTGCATATTTTTGATACGGCCTTGATGAGATATTTTTATTTGCTGTGCTTTTTCATATTTCTTATAATTTTGTGTTGTGACTTCTGTATCATGTTGGATGGTTATGTGACACCTTCAGGTTTATCTTTTCTTAGTGTATAGCCATCTGTGGAGAGCTCAGTACCAAATTCCAAAAAGAAAGAAGAAAAAAAACCACTGTAGTAGCTAAACTACATATAGAAGTACACACAGAAAGTATTAAAGTCAACTGCTGTGCCCCAACAACTATGCAGCAGATACTCACAGAAGTAATGTACAATAGATTATTAAGTTAAAGCTCAGTTTGGGCCAAAGTAGAACTAATCATACCCAATGTCTGTGAAAAAGAGCACATATATGTTGGGAAGCGTTTAGAGGTGGGAATTGATCTAGGAGGATATATGGGCTGTACTGGGGTTAAATATTAATAGAATACATTTTATGCATTGTGAAATTTCCAAATAATTAATAACATGTTCTATTTTAAAAGTAGAAGTAATAATAAGTGAATGAAGAGGACAGGAGAAGGAAATAGAGCACTGAGATCTGTGTTGGGATTATTGTCTTAGCGCATCCACTTCTCACCCAACAGTAGACCATCTGTGAAGGGAGGAGGCTACTGCAACCTAAGGCCTTGGTAGACTGGAAACTCAGGATTCTATTTCACTAGCACTGAACGAGAAGGTAAGTGGCTTCAGATGTAGGACTGCTTCCCCAACCTCACATCTCGGATCATCAGTATCCTCACAAGGTGGCAGAGATTGCTCATTAACATGAAGTGGTGTGACTTCAGAGTAGTAGGGTCTTCAGTATCCGAGGATCTGCTGCCTGTCTTTTTCAGCATGTCCTTGCCTGTCATTCACCCAACCCATCACTGCCTTCTACAGGTGTCTCCCCATGAAGCTGATGCGGCAGCCTCTCTCTAGTTTTTATTTACCAGAGTGCTTTGTCTTAAATCGTTGGCCGCTCTCAAGATTGCACCTGGCTGGCTATCCCTCAGGCAATAAATAGAAAAAAATATTTTCTTTCACATTGACTAGTGCCAATAGCAGAATCATAGTCCCCAAATTTCCCAGATTGAATTAATGCTAGTGAGAAGCTTGGGCTGACCTTTGTGGCAGGAGTGTCCATCATTCTATCAGAGAAACATTATATTTGGAAGTGAATTTCCTCATTCCTCATACCTTCACTGGTGCTAGAACTTTTGAGACGTGGCTACTCTTGGATGAATAGCCTTTCTGTTTCTCAGTACTTTCAAGCTGTCCTAGCCTTCCTTTTGTGATTCCTGATGTTTTACTCTTTATCCTTTTCAGTAGCCTGCATTTTCTTACCCTGTCTTCTCTTTTGCTTGTCTGTGTGACTTTGGATTTTTGAGAAAGGGTGTCGTGTAGTCCAAGGTGCATTTTGAACTCATTATGTAGTTGAGAATACCTTGTACTACTAGTCCATCTGCTTCTGCCTATTGAGTCCTGGGATTGCAGGCATATGCCTCCATACCTAGTTCTCTAACTCTTTCTGTTTATCATGTAGTATGTACATAGCTTCTATGGTTATTTTACCCAAGAATTTCATGTTTTCTTATGATTGTATAGGAATTATACATTGGTGACAAAAATACCTGTTCTAATGGCCTCCATTCTACCCTTTGCTTATTTTGGGGTAGGAGGTATGTTTACCATAGTGTTTCAGCAATAGCTTAATATACGATACTTAGTTATCAGACATGAAATCTTCACAAGATGCAGATTTGCCCGTAGTTGTTTTCTTTCCTTATTTATTTATTTAAAGAATTTCCACTCCCTCCCCACCTCCCAATACCCTCCCGCTCCCCCCACTCCCTCTTCTCCTCCCTCACCATGCCCAAGAGCAGGCAGGGTTTCCTGCCCTGAGGGAAATCCAAGTTCCTCCCCCCCTCCCTCCAGGCCCAGGAAGGTGAACATCCAAACAGACCAGGATCCCAAAAAGCCAGTCCATGCAGACGAAACAAGACCCAGTGCATTGGCAATGGCTTCTCAGTCAGCCCCCATGTCAGCCACATTCAGAGAATCCGGTTTGATCACATGCTCATTCAGTCCCAGTCCAGCTGGCCTTGGTGAGCTCTTAGTTGATCAGTCCCCTTGTATCAGTGGGTGAACGTACCCTTCGTGGTCCTGACTTCCCTTTTCATGTTCTCCTTCCTTCTGCTCTTCATTTGGACCTTGGGGGCTCAGTCCAGTGCTCCAATGTGGGTCTCCATCTCTATCTCCATCCATCATCGGATGAAGGTTCCCTCTGGTTCTGCTTTCCTTGCTCACAATCTCCCTCCCTCTGCTTCTCATTTGGACCTAGGGAGTTAAGTCCACTGTTCCAATATGTGTCTCTGTCTCTATCTCCATCTTTCGCCATATGAAGGTTCTGTGGTGATATACAAAATATTCATCAGTATGGTTATGGGCCAAGGCCAGATCAGGCACCCTCTCCTCTGCCACCCAGGGAACAATCTGGGGACCTCTCCTTGGGCCTGGGAACCCCTCCAGAATCAAGTCTCTTTCAAACCCGAAAATGGCTCCCTTAGTTGAGATATAAACTTCTCTGCTCCATAACCAAACTTCCTCCCTCCCCCCCTCCCATTCCCCCAAGCCATCCCCAATCCTCCGCCTCTCCCCTCTCCCTAACCATCTCCCCTTACTTCCACCCCCAACCCCACCCCCCGTGCACCAAAGTTTGCCTGGCAATCTTGACTACTCCTAATATCCAGGAGGATAACTATATGATTTTCTTCAGGTTCACCTTTTTATTTATCTTCTCTAGGATCACGAATTAAAGACTCAAAGACCTTTAACTATGGCTAGAATCCATTTATGAATGAATATATACCATATTCCTCTTTTTGGGTCTGGGTTGCCTCACTCAGTAAAGCGTTTTCTATTTCTATCCATTTGCATGCAAAATTCAAGATGTCATTATTTTTTACCACTGAGTAAAACTCTGATGTGTATATGTTCCACACCTTTTTTAACCATTCTTCTATTGAGGGGCACCTAAGTTGTTTCCATGTTCTGGCTATTACAAATAGTGCAGCTGTGAACATAGTTGAGCAAATACTTTTGTAGTATGATAGGGCATCTCTAGGGTATATTCCCAAGAGTGGAATTGCTGGGTCCTGAGGTAGGTTGACTCCCAGTTTCCTGAGAAACCGCCACACTGATTTCCACAGTGGCTGCACAAGTTTGCATTCCCACCAACAATGGATGAGTGATCCCCTCACTCCACATCCTCTCCAGCATAGGCTATCATTGGTGTTTTTGAGTTTAGCTATTCTGACAGGTGTAAGATGGTATCTCAAAGTGGTTTTGATTTGCATTTCCCTGATCGCTAAGGAGGTTGAGCATGACCTTAAGTGTCTTTTGGCCATTCAAAGTTCATCTGTTGTGAATTCTCTGTTCAGTTCAGCACCCCATTTTTTAATTGGGTTAATTAGAGTTTTAGTGTCTAGTTTCTTGAATTCTTTGTATATTTTGGAGATCAGACCTTTGCCTGATGAGGGGTTGGTGAAGATCTTCTGCCAGTCCGAAGGTAGCCTTTTTGTCTTACTGACAGTGTCCTTTGCTTTACAGAAGCTTCTCAGTTTCAGTAGGTCCCATTTATTCATTGATTCTCTTATTGTCTGTGCTACTGGGGTTCAACTTAGGAAGTGGTCTCCTGTGCCTATGTCTTGTAGACTACTTCCCACTTTCTCTTCTATCAGGTTCAAAGTGGACAGATTAGTGTTGATGTCTTTAATTCATTTGGACTTGAGTTTTGTGCATGGTGATAGATAGGGATCTACTTTCATTCTTCTACAGGTTGACATCAAGTTATGCCAGCACCATTTGTTAAAGATGCTATCCTTCTTCCATTGTATACCTTTAGCTCCCTTGTCGAAAATCAGGTGTTCATAGGTTTGTGGGTTAATATCCGGGTCTTCTATTCGATTCCATAGGTCGACTTCTCTGTTCTTATGCCAATACCAAGCTGTTTTCAATACTGTAGCTGTGTAATAGAGTTTGAAGTCAGGGAAGGTAATGCCTCCAGAAGTTCCTTTATTGTATAAGATTGTTTTGGCTATCCTGAGTTTTTTGCTTTGCCGTATAAACTTGATTATTGTTCTCTCAAGGTCTGTGAAGAAGTTTGATGGGATTTTGATGGGGATTGCATTGAATCTATAGATTGCTTTTGGTAGAATTGCCATTTTACTATGTTGATTCTCCCAATCCAAGAGCAGGAAAGATCTTTCCATTTTCTGGTATCCTCCTCAATTTCTTTCTTCAAAGACTTAAAGTTCTTGTCAAATAGGTCTTTCACTTCCTTGGTTAGAGTAACCCCAAGCTATTTTATGCTATTTGTGACTTTTGTGAAAGGTGATGTTTCTCTGATTTTCCTCTCTACTTCTTTATCCTTTGTGTATAGGAGGGCAACCGATTTTTTGGAGTTGATCTTGTATCCTGCCACATTACTAAAGGTGTTTATCAACTGTCGGATTTCTTTGGTAGAGTTTTTGGGGTCGCTTATGTACACTATCATATCGTCTGCAAATAACGAAAGCTTAACTTCATACTTTCCAGTTTGAATCCCCTTGACCCCTTATGTTGTCGTATTGCTGTTTTTAGAACTTCAAGCACTATATTGAAGAGGTATGGAGAGAGTAGACAGCCTTGTCGTGTTCCTGATTTTAGTGGAATGGCTTTGAGTTTCTCTCCATTCAATTTGATGTTAGCTGTCGGCCTGCTGTATATTGCTTTTATTATATTTAGGTATGATCCTTGTATCCCCAGTCTCTCCAACACCTTTATCATAAATCAGCGGTGAATTTTGTCAAATGCTTTTTCAGCATCTAGTGAGATGATCATATGGCTTTTTTCTTTCAGTTTATTTATATGATGGATTACATTGATAGATTTGCGTATGTTGAACCAGCCCTGCATCTCTGGGATGAAGCCTACTTGATCATAATGGATAATTTTTCTAATGTGTTCTTGGATTCGATTTGCCAGTATTTTATTGAGAATTTTCACGTTGATGTTCATGAGTGAGATTGGCCTGTAGTTCTCTTTCTTGGTTGTGTCTTTGTGTGGTTTTGGTATCAAAGTAACTGTAGCTTCATAAAAGGAGTTTGGCAATGACTCTTCTGTTTCTATATTGTGAAATACATTAAGGAGTATAGGTATTAGCTCTTCCTGGAAGATCTGGTAGAATTCTGCATTGAAACCATCTGGTCCTGGGCTTTTTTTTTTGGCAGGGAGATTTTTGATAACAGCTTCTAATTCTTCGCGACTAACAGGTCTATTTAGATTGTTCACCTGTTCTTGATTCAACTTTGGTATCTGGTACTTATCTAAAAAAATGTCCATTTCTTTTACATTTTCCAACTTTGTGGCATATAAACTTTCGTAGTAAGATATAATGATTCTCTGAATTTCCTCTGTGTCTGTTGTTATGCCCCCCTTTTCATTTCTGATCTTATTAATTTGCATGTTCTCTCTCTGCCGTTTGATTAGTTTGGACAGGGGTTTGTCGATCTTGTTGATTTTCTCCAAGAACCAACTTTTTGTTTCATTAATTCGTTGGATTGTTTTCTGTGTTTCTATTTTGTTGATTTCAGCCCTCAGTTTGATTATTTCCATTCTTCTAGACCTCCTGGGTGAATCAGCTTCTTTTTTTACTAGAGCTTCAGGTTTGCTGTTAAGTCTCCAATGTGTGCTTTCTCCGTTTTCTTTAATTGGGCACTTAGTGCTATGAACTTTCCTCTTAGCACTGCCTTCATAGTGTCCCATAGGTTTGAGTATGTTGTGTCTTTATTTTCATTAAATTCAAGGAAGACTTTAATTTTTTTCTGCTGGCCAGGAATCACTTTGCCTGCAGTCCTACCTTGCTGCAGGCAGGCTATTAAAACAAAGGAACTCCCTCCCATTTGCACACACCGCCCTGTCCCGGCGGTGCCCACACAGGTTGAGTTGGAGTATTTTGTGCCCCGAAAAAGGGAGAGAGGAAAGGAAGGGGTTCCTGGCTGAAAGCGGGGATGGGGTAGGAGGAGAGAGGGTTTAGCTGGGGGAAGTCGCCCCTTCGGAATACCCAGGGAGATAAGGATGGTGGGAAAATTGGGTGTTCCCTTACCAGGCTTGTGTGGCGGTCAGGAACACACTTACCCTTCCATTGTATCTTCTGCTACAGGATCAGTGCAACTTGCTGGACAGAAATCTCCCTGCCTGCAGTCTTACCTTGCTGCAGGCAGGCTATTAAAACAAAGGAACTCTCTCCTGTTTGCACTCACCGCCCCATTCCAGCAGCGCCCTCACAGGCTCTCATAGTTGTTTTTTGTTTGGTTGGTTTTATTTGTACATTGCTTGGTAATCAGTGAGACATTCTCACCTTGCTTCATCCAAGTCTGGCTGGTGGCAGCATCTCTGCCTTTTCTCTTCCCAGAATTCTCCTAGTCTGTTCCCCTCTCCTATGCTCTCTGCCTGGATACTAACCAATAAGTGTTTCATTAAATTAATACAAGTGACAAATCTTTACAGTGAGATAACATATGGCTTTGAGGTGAACACTTTTGAAGTCTTTGCCCCAAACTGTAATGCATTATTTTGATTTTATGTTTTCTTTTTCATTTTTAGGATTAATTCATGACTACTTTTTCTGAATATTCTTAAGGTCAACTTTAAGTTCTTAACCATCTTCCTTCATGTGTGTCTTGTACAGTTTTGTGTCTTCATCTGCCACAAATATAGTGATGGGAGTGAGACAAATCAAGGGCTAGAATGTCATTCCTTTTCTCTTTAAACACAATTAATTTGATGTTTTAACATTTACTATTGTACCACTTTGTAGATACATCTTTTTCTTCATAACAGCTTATATACTACTGAGGGAAAATACTGAAATTCATATAGATAAGTGACTAAAATTATTTTCTGCTTACTTATTACTCATTTTAATGACATTTTATAAGACACAGAGTATATATATATGGAGGAAAGAGTAGTAACAAACACATAAACACATACGGTTATAAACTCACAAGTCTATTTCTAATCTGTGTCTATAGTAGATGTAGCTGGTGGTGGCTATCTGATTGATTTATTCTTTAAATCATTTCTGCCATACTAGCACAGGCTGCAAAGAAGACACTGTGTGTTTTCCCAGAACTTCTAAATATTTTTTCTCCTGATGCAGGTTCACAAAAATGGATGCAAAGAATCCCAAAACACTGGTGGATCTTGCTGTACAGTGTTTGCTGGGACATGAGTCTGCAGCAATCCAAGCTCTGGAGGATATTCCAAGAAATCTTTTTGTTCCTTTGTTCATTGCTGCCTTCAAGGGTGGGCATAAGAATATATTGAATGAGATGGTGAAAGTTTGGCCCTTTTACTGTCTCCATCTTGGGACATTAACTGTATGGGATCCTCATCATGAACTCCTGAAAGCCATGATTGAGAATCTTCCAGTATTTCCTGCAGAGAACTCTGCTTCTTGGTAAGACTATATAATAGAGGCATGGTAAGACATAGAAGGTAATACTACAGCCTGATACTCTCTTAGAAGGAGTAACTAGTGAATGCTGCAGGTTGATTTGTGAGACTCGGCTAAAACTTGGTAACACATTAAAGACTGATGTCTTCAATATTCCTTAGGAAATCTGTTATTGGGGATTCTATTGATGGGTTTATGGAATGGGTGTTACTTAAGAGAAAGACAGGAGATTTAAGACTGGAGGGGATTTAAGGAGTACAAAGGATGGGGGAAGAAGGGGTTGAATTCACATGGCAAAGACTTGTTGGCAATTAGTACAAGGAGTTCCAGCTGTGGATAAAAGGATTTGTTCCTATATGTTATCATTGATCCTACTGGGTTTCATTATCATTTGCTTTTTCTCAGATGTTCTATCTCCTCTTACCCCTACAGGAATCCTAAACTGAGGATCCTAGATTTAAGGCAAGACATTGACTGTAGGATCACATGTCCTCAAGTCAGCATCAAATCACCTTTCTGTCTTCACTCTTGTACTTATTCTGACCACTCTGTCACAAAAATAGAAGGACAGCTTCGTTTTATAGCTTTAGGGTCCACGATTCAGTTATCCAGGCCTGTGGAATTACTAGTGAATCTTTCCCTAGGTGGCTCCTTAAAGGAAAAGGAATTTTCAGTTTTGCTTATGAAGAAAATTTTAGAGAGTTTAGGGACTTTGCACATATGCTGTCGAGATTTGCAAGTTGTTAAATTGGGTGACTGCAAACGCACCCTGAGATTTCTTGATCTTAACTGTGTTAATCGGCTGTCAGTTGATAAGGGTTCTCTGAGTGATATCACCATCATCCTGTCTCAGATGAGCCACCTAAAGAGCCTTAGACTGCTTAAAGTCACTTTTAGATCTCTGAGTGGGAAAGTCTTTAAAAAATTCCTTAGTCATTTGCAACGTATGGAAAACCTTAAGGAACTCAAATTGTCTTCATTCTGTCTCAAAAATCATCTGGACAGCGTGCTCAGGTAAGAGTTTCAGGCAGGTTTCTGGGTTTCCGTGATAAGTCTTGGGACAAAATAAAAATATTCATGGGTATTCCTAAACTCTTCAAAACCTTTTATGCTTTCTGCTTTGTCACTTTTGGGAATTTGACCCTGGAGGAGGAAATACAAAAACTAAGCAGCCAACAATGTAAAAATGAGTGCAGAAATACAAAGGTGAAAACCCACTAGCCCTTTAGATATGAGAAGAAAGAGGAATTGAGATGGTGGAAGATTTTTCTATAGCACTGATGCACATAATCATAGATGCCAATGGCTTACAATGACAGATCACTTTACTAAATGTACTCACCAAGGTATAGACCATGAAAGTAGAGGATGGCATTTAGGGACTGTCCAAAGGTAATCTTCAGTTGACTGCTCTTTCTGATCCCTTTCCACCAAAAACGTGAACTGAAATACACAGTAGATAACATTTTAAGTATCAAGTGCATTAGTTTTTCTCTTAATATTTCTTTAAATCATCAATTACAGTACACTTTACACATTTTTAACATTAAAAAAAATTGTATCTCAGTGTTGAAAACAAAATTTTTAGCCAGCTGTGGTGGCACACGATTTTAATCCCAATACTCGGGAAGCAAAGACAGGCAGATTCTCTGAGTTCAATGCAAGTATGATCTCTGTAGTGAGTTCCAGGATAGCCAGGACTACATAGAAAGTTATTGCCTATAAAAAACTTCTCAGAGTCACAAAACTATTAAGTGAACAAAGTACAGATTAACGCATTAAAACCCACTTATACCGCATGTGAAAATTGGATTATTCTGGATATAAAGGTATCGTTTTTTTAATTCAATCCTCATTCTTCAGAAGTTTTATTATTTTTTTCTCCCTACAGAGTTCTGCCAACTAGTCTGGATTTTTTGTATCTGTCATTCTGTGATATATCATACAGAGACTTCAGATTTCTAGCTCAGTGCCCTCAGGCTTCCCACCTAAAGATGTTGAATCTTAGTAACAATGCAATGCATTGGGATGACTTCGAGCCCTTTCAAACTCTTCTGTTAAATCTCTCTGGTACTCTTAAGCATCTGGAGATAAATCATTGCCTTATAAATGATTCTGCAATCGCCGTTCTTATCCCTGCCCTAATGCGTTGTACTCAACTCCATATCCTGGCCTTTGCTTCTAACCCCATCACAATGCCTATGCTTGTGAATATCATGCATAGTTTAACACCCTTGATGAAGCTAAAATATGTGATTTATCCTATCCCTTTACATTGCTATGAACGATGGCATTTTCAGGGCAGGTTAGACCGACGGAGGCTTGCCATTGTACAACTACAACTGAAGGCGATGCTACAGGTTGCAGGGAGGCGTGACATGAAATGGACCACTCACTCGGAGTAAATTTTACAGTCTAACACAGTTTCAATCTGATATGCTACTTAAGTACTAAATGTTATTTCCTGAACCCATACACACAATTCTTACACTGAGGGAAATTGCACTTAGGGAACATAGATATGTAAACTAATTCCTATACAGAATAATTTAGAAAAAAATGGAGGACTTGGAGAATCTCTGTGTATCTCTTGTCTACTATTGATATATTTCATTTTACTGGTCACAGTGATGTGCATGTAATACAGGATGATCAACCCCTAGTTTGCTGTATTTCTGCTCATACTGTTTGGTTCAATTGTTGGCACAGCACACAAATCAGAACAATGACAACCTTTCCTGCCTATATTTGAGGATAAGGCAGGGTATTTATTTATTTATTTATTTATTTATTTATTTATTTTTTTGAGACAATGTTTCCATCCCCTAAGTTACTATAGGCTGCTTTTGGTTGCTTTTGGGAAACCATCAAGATTTAGTAGTGGACAAGGAAAGCAGGCAAGCAGAGGCTCTGATGTTTCAATATAACCTCAAGAACACAACTATAATTGGACAATTCCTTGATGTAGGCCAACTGTAAAGTTTCCACTACTTCCCATGAAGTCTTCAGTTGGGTGTCTAGCCTTTGTCACATGAATTTTTAGGTGGGATTTAGGATCCTTCCCATAATATTCTCCCTACTTTAGTTCTCCTGTTCTACTCCCAGATCTATCGATCCTGTACATTTCCTTAGCTGTATAAATCATTCCCTATATACATTTTGCTTCTCTTTTCCATTAACTGTGCCCTATTTGGTATGATACATACTAGCCATGTTTGAGTACTGAGTCTAACTGACTTTATACTCCAAAATATAACAGTGTTGAAACGGTGGAGGGAGGAAGATCATTGGGGCTACATGGCCAGACATTCCAGCAATTTAGTGCATTCTACATTCAGTGAGAGACCTGCCCACAGAAAATATGTGTAGAAGAAAAAAAGCAGATATTGACTTTTGGTATTCATGTGTGAGCATGAGCACATGCACACATACACATGCACACATACGCACACACACATAGTCAAGTGCATGCACCTTCTCCAACACATGAACACAGACACATAAACATATCTTACTCATATTGCTAATTTCTTTAAATGCATACTGCATCACAAAGTCATGGTAAAATTATTATTTGTTCCTTTCCTATGTTGAAATGCCAAAACAACTGTATTTCAGTCATTGAGTAACAAAAAGAATAGATTGCAAGTAATAATTTACACACAATTTTGTCCTATTGAAAAAAATAGTAAATGCAATGTCTTAATATTGTTTTCTTTTTTAAGTGAGCTCATGCTCAGTTTCAGTCTGACCACAGAAAAAAGTAATTGAATGGCTTTTTTAGTAGTGATACTGGAAAATGTATGAAACTATTTATATTTTTTGGTTTTTCGAGACAGGGTTTCTCTGTGTAACATTGAAGCCTGGAATTCACTCTGTAGTCCAGGCTGACCTCAAACTCACAGAGATCCACCTGCCTTTACCTCCCAAGCTGTGGAATTAAAGGTGTGCACCACTACTGCCTGGGTTCAAACTTTATTTTACAGGCAATATATAATAAAAAATGGCAAGGCAGGTAATATTTGTTTTTATGAATTTTCTTTTGGTGGTAGCATTATATTTCTAAATTAATAAGAAAAAGCATGTTGAAATATGCTGTGATTTATGTGTCATAATTCTTTTGTGATAGCACATTTCAAATTTGTACATATTTTTCCTAATGCTTGCATCATGATATAATGCAAAAAAATTCAAAAACCAACTAAAATACCAGTGTAATGAACGGTTTACTTTTGTTGTTTGCAAGTTTAAAAATGCAGAGTTTTTGACAGTTTGCATTAAATAAAATATTAAAATTAAGTTTACCTGTTTCTTTGAACTTTCTTTTTTGTGTTTTCCATATGGCTGTCTGAATAAACTGAGATCTTGTGCTCCCTGAAGTTCACATCCGACTAATGTGTTAACAGTATCAGAATACTGGGGAAGCTGAAACTGGACCAATATTGGCATATTTTCTCTCTTTGCTCTGTCTTTCCTTGGGTGCCATGTTTCTGTCAGAGACACTACACCTGGGGTAAAAACTAGACCCTACAATGAACAGAGAACTTGGAATTTATTCCTGTCATACTGAATATGTGAATGGTATTCCTGGAGACTCCCATGCAAACAGGTGCTCTGGACACTTTGTTTTCTATAGATTTGAAAGGTAACCTAAGTGAGTGTACTATATTGCTTCTATATGGCTGTGATAAGAACTTGAAAAGCAACTGAGGGAGGAAAAGGTAGATTTGACTTACATGTTCCAACCTCAGCCCATCATCGGGGGAAGTCAGAGGAGGCATTTGAACAGGAGCAGAGGCAGGAAAGATGGAGGAGAGCTGCTTAGTGTCTTTCTGTGGCTTGTTGAACAACATGTCTTCTACAACCCAGGACCAGTTGCCCAGGGGGCACTTCCCACCGTGGGCTGGGTTCTGTTTCATCAACCATTCATGAATCAAGAAAAATGCCCCACAGACTTGCTTACAGGTCAATCTGGTGGAGGCAGTTCTTCATCTCTGGTCCACTTTCTCTCCAAGACTCTAGTTTCTGTAAAGTTGACAAACTGGTCACTAACAGTAGACCTCTGCCGACTTGACACACATACATAGCTTCTAAACTATAACCTTTCCTTGTTTATTCCCAATATCTTTTGTTACTATCACAACATAAAAGAATATGACCTTCAAAATGCAAAATCCTTTAAATTTTGCAGTATATTCACAGTTCAAGGTCTCTTTAAAATTTCAAAGTTTCTTAACTGTGGTTTCTTATAAACTTAAAAATAAATTTATAAAAATTCCATAATGAAACCTAATATGTTGTGGGATGATTTAAATATATGTGTTTATATATTCAAAGCATTTTAATATTTTGTCACATTTAATATACAAAACATGTATGCATGTGTGCAGTTCAGAGACAAATTGTAGGAGTTTGTTCTATCTTTCTGCCTGGTGGGTACAAGAGATTAAATTCAGGCTATCAGGTGTGGCAACAAATGCTTTTACGTGCTGTTCTATTTCCCTGGATCCTTTAACAGGTGTTTAAGAAGTTCAAAGTTCCTTCTTTTGTAAGACAGTATAGATTTATCTAGTTCCAAATTATGTGTGATAGATTAACATACTTAGTTTGTATTTTAGTTTGTTATAAATCATGTTTTGTTAACCTACAGCAAATTTTTTTTCTCTGCTCAGCCTTAATTTCCAGAATTACCATTTGACAGTACTGAAAAATAATCCACCAGGAGACCTTAAGTGAACATTTCCATATGTACACTTTAGTTAGAGCCAACTGAGATAAAAAGCTTTGAATAATGGATTTTTCAAGAGCCAGAATAATTGCAAAAGGGACTAGAGATGGGCCAGTGGTTAAGAGCACTGGCTGCTCTCCCAGAGGACCTGAGGTTTGATTTCCAGCACCCACACTGTGGACACAACAACCCCCAGTATCTCCAGTTTCAGAGGGTCTGACACTGTCTTCAGGCCCCTTTGGGCACTGCACAAACATGTTACACAAACATCCATGTGGAGAAACCACCAATACTCATAAAATAAAATGGAAACATTTAAAGTACATACAACAATCCCTGGACTTCCACAACTCACATTTTCAATTAGATTTATTGGAAATGATTTAGAATGATAAGGAATTGTAAATAATAAAAGATTGTAGCTTTAGCTGTATTTGTGAATTCTGCTTAGGATACCTAGAGACAAATTGTGGTCCATCTTGGTGAGTTAAGAAAAAGTTGATGTAATATAGTACACACTTTTAGGTATGTTTTTCTGGTTCACCAACACTTTCATGTGAGTCTCACAGATGCAGATGTACTTCAAGTGAAATTCTGGTACTTGTGCATATAGGTAAGACTTGAAGGAACAACTATGCATTAAGGTTAAACTTTTCCCCACCTCCAATTCCAGATGTATCTCCATGTTTCACTTGTCCTAGATTAATTTCTCTCATGGTCCTACACATGGCTGTGATCTGAACTCTGAAATCACTGCTGTTTGCCAGCCCTATAGCTTGACAGACCTGATCTAGAAGAGAGGCCCTGCCCCATGCAGGGAAGCCTCTACTCTGTGATTTCAAATGCTTAGTTGCCTATCATCTTGCAACGACTCCTTCCAGTCCCAATCACATCTCTCCATCCAAGGAAAATCCCATCTGAGAGGCCCACAAATGTCAACATCTAGTGCGTTGGGGTCCCTGGGTAAGGGTTTCATGTAAATCAGGACAAGGGATGCAGAGTATGAACAACTGCATGACAAACTTTAGTTCGTATGACTTTGTATACAGAGTCAAAAGCATTACCTCAACTCTGAACCCCTGTTATGTACATGACCGTGAGAAACTCTTACTTCACTTTGAAAGAAACAATGTTTCAATAAATAACAGTAATTAAAAAGAAAAAGAAGTACATAGAAACAAGGCAAGAAGCAAAGGGCTTGTTTATATCTGATAGAATGTAAAGAACTGAGCTCAAAGTCCACTTCCTTAATCAGGGTACAGATTCTGACAGAAGGTTTACAAAATAGGCAAAGAAAGTATCCTTTCATGTATCCTGGGTTTGAGAAGCAACCATTTCCCAACTTCATCCCATCTGTCCCAGGAGGAGCCTACACTCTAAGCCAGTTCTGTGTCTCCACACACACAGCTCAGAATCACAGAACAGTGTCCCACTGCAATGGTCCCTTTCCCATTGCAAAGCTGCCCCTTAACTTCAAATAATTCTGCTATAAAAATCTCCTGATTTTTTTCTAGGCTTTTTAATTTAACATTTCCCTAATATTTATTAGACAGTATATCACAGTGCCCTGCGATTTCCCTTTCAGCATGTGCACAGTTCCTGCGACTTGGAATCATGTCTTCCACCCAGCTCCTTATTTCAATACCCATTGTTCACAGACTGGCATCATTTCTCCGTGCTTCAGTAGTTTCTGGTTAAATAGTTTGTTTTCCAAATAATATCAAAAATTAAATTGCTCAGAGGAGCTGCCTCAGTGGTGAGTTAAGAGCACTTGCCACTCCTCACAGAGGATCTTGATTTGGTTTCCAGCACCAATGTAGGTTGGTTCACAAATGCCTGTAACTCCATTGCTAGGTAATCTGACACCCTGTTCCCAGAGTTGTGTGCAATTGAACTTGCATATTCAAATGTACACAGACACACACACACATACACAAACACACACATATATATACAAAGAAAATTTTAAAAGTTAGATTGCCAAGATAATATTTGAAAATATTTTCATATAATCATGTAAAAGGTGAATATTCATGGAGAATTTTTTTACTTTATTCCTATTTTTATACTAGGATGTAGAATTCCCTAGGATAAAGCTTCATTAGTTGACTTTCAGAAATCTTGAAATTTTATATCTGTTTGACAAATGTCACCTTTTAACTCAACTCCTACAGGAGAATCCAGCAAACAATATCAAATAAAAATGATATAACTTTGCCCAACTGAAGACTGAAATGGCCCTGTTTTCCAAAAGAACAGATGGTTCCGTTCACCCTGAGCTCAGCATACAAGGAAGGCCCTCTGTTTGACCTTGGTAGGGTAGGTCATCTTGAAGTGCAGAAGCTGCAGTGCTTTCTCCAGCTTTTCTCTC